>NC_063174.1:52642750-52945780 GCF_023159225.1 Perognathus longimembris pacificus | reverse complement strand
CATTATAGTACCATAAAGAAAAGATGTAACAATGAAACTGCATATTGCTTCCTCCTATAACACAGACACAACAATTCTTCACAAAATTTTAGCAAAAAAAATCCAACAATATGAAAAAGAGGACAGCACATTATGATCAAAGAGGATTTATGTCTGGGATGCTCCACTGATCTAATATTTGGAAAGTCAATACAATGAACACTAGTAACCAACTCCAAGGACAAACCCACAAGGCCATTCACTAGATGCAGAGCAACCATTCAAGAAAACCCAGCATCTCCTCACAGTGATAATTCTCAGGAAACCAGGAACAGATGTGCCCTGCCTTGAAAAGTAAGTACAAAACCCCCACAGCTAGCATCACCTTTAATGAGAGCAAAGCTTTGCCACTATGAGCACAAATGAGGCTGGGATCTCTGCTCTGTTTCTATCCAACGTTGTGCTAGAGGTAGCAACCAGGCATGCAAAAGATAAAAAGAAAGGCAGAAAAAGAAAGAAGTAGAATGGACTTCATGCAAGATATGACTGTCTATGTAAAATCCAATGGAATCTAAGAACTAATAAATGAATTTAACAAAGTGGCAGGACACAATGCAACTGTATTTCTCTATTTAGCTGTGAACATACAAAAAGTAAATGAAAGTATCATTTACCACAGCATCAGAAATATAAATTGGGTCAGTGTGGTAATCCCAGTCACTTGGGTGACACAGGTAGGAAGATGGTGAGTTTGAGGCCAACCTGGACAAATTACTGAGATCTCCTATGTCACAAATAACAAAATGCAAACGAAAGGGCCAGGAAGTATGTCTCATGTGATAGAATGTTTGCCTGGCATGTGCCGGGTCCCACATTCAGTTCCCAGTATCACATACATATGTATATGTGAGTATATATGTGTGCACATATACATATATAGTTTGGAAAATACACATATATGTATATGTGTGTACATAGATGTGTATATATATTTGAAAATTTTCGCCAAAGCTGTGCAAGATTGTATACTGCAGACTACATACACTTGTCTTTTACTGAGAGAAATTAAAGCAGACCTAAACACATGGAGAGCCATATATGGTAGTGGTGGTGGTGGTGGTGTGGTGTGTGAGCCAGTCCCGGGGCTCGAACTCAGGATCTGAGCACTATCCCTGAGCTTTTGGGATCAAGGCAAGTGCTCCACCACTTGAGCCACAGTTCCACTTCCAGCTTTTTGCTGGTCAGTTGGAGATAAGGGTCTCATGGGCTTTCTTGCCCATGGTGGCCTCAAACCGAGGTGCTCAGATCTGAGTTTCCTGAGTAGCTAGGATTCCAGGTGTGAACCATCAGTTCCCGGTGTCATACATGTTTTATAGATCCTATTTACCATGGAAATCCTCCCTAGATTGAGGTATTAATTAAATTAAATCCTCATTAAATTTTGTAAATCACTTCCATACATAAGCAATTCCACAAATTACCTCCACTGTAAAACTGACATGGAAATGCAAAGGATGTAGAGTGTGCCCCCCAAAAAAGTTGAACAATGTCAGAGATTTATATTACTTGACTTCAACATGGCTCATTGACTATTTTTTACAAAGGTGCTGAGGGACAGCTGTAATTAGTTTTCAGCAGTACACGACCATACCCATACAGCCTCTTTTATCTGTAAATGAAGGTTAGCTCACAGCCTTTGGAGGCTCACCTCCAGTGATGGACCCCTCGGCTATGGCCCACAAGCCAGGTGGTAGTGGCAGGAGTGCACGTGGGAAGAAGAGCTCACACTTCAAACAGTCAGAGAGAGAGAATGGGTGAGGCCAGCCCAGTGCTTCTAAACAACCCTCTCCTAGGAACTAACCATGGTCCTGAAAAAAACTCTTCTGAGGGTAGTGTCCTAGACAGCTCTGTGTATCTCCCCCGAGGCCCCATCACCTCCACACAAACATCCTGTGAGCCAGCTTTCCCCACACGTTACACGTTTCTGGGGAGACATGTAGCATCTAGAAGATAGCAGGACACACCATACCCACATAGGCAAGGATAATTGAGAGGCAGAGAGAATCCAAGTTCTCTGCCCTCTCCCACCTTCCTCAAAGGGCATGAGATGCATTTCAAGACCTCCGGCGTGTGCCCGAACACCCCCATCTGCACTCTGAGAGTTGATCTGTCCTTGTGGCTAGCCATGCACCAGTAGCTCACACCTGTAATCCTAGCTATTTCAGAAAGCTGAGATCTGAGGATTGTGGTTCAAAGTCAGTCTGTGTAGTAAAGTCCATGAGAGTCTTATCACGAATTAACCAGTGAAAAACTGGAAGTCGAGCTGTTGCTCAAGTAGTAGAGTGCCAGCCAGGAGTGAGAAAGGGAAGAGACAGGGCCCAGGCCCTGCCTCATTCATTTTCCTTAGCGGGTCTGTTCTCCTCCATATAGATCCATCCCTACAATTCTTGGTGTTTTTGTGTTTTGTTGTTGTTGTTGTTGGTGGTGGTGGTGGTGGTGGTGGTGGTCATGGGGCTTAAACTCAGGGTCTGAGCGCTATCTTATGCTTTTATTGCTAACGCTAATGCTCATTTCAAGCCATAGCTCCACACCTGGTTATCTGGTGGTTAACTGGAGATAAGAGTCTCACAGACAAGGCTGGGGATGTGGCTCAGTGGTAGAGTGCTTGCCTAGTATGCATGAAGCCCTGGGTTCAATTCCTCAGCACCACATAAACAGAAAAAGCCGGAAGTGGCGCTGTGGTTTACAAGATGGGGGGGTGGGGGGGGCGGGGAAGAGTCTCACAGACTTTTCCACCTGGGCTGGCTTTAAACCAAGACCCTCAGATCTCAGCCTCCTGAGTAGCTAGGATTATAGGCGTGAGCCACCACCAGTGCCCGTCATATCCTCACTATTCTTAATAAAATGTCCTAGCACTTCCATTATATCTCATAGCTTGCCATGATTCTCTCCCCAGATGTAAGGATTAAGAAAGATGGTTGTACTGACTTTCCAGTAACTTCTTTTTTGGTTTTTTGCAGAGCTGAGGACCCAACTCAGGGCCTTGCACATGCTGGGCAAGCGTTCTTCCGCTGAGCGAAATCCCCAGCTCCCTGCAACATGGTTTATTACTGTCGTGTGGATCTGCTGCTTCCCGCTCAGAACTTCACTGTCTCCACATTTCCTGTCTGCAGCTGAAACCAATGGAATAGTTCTACTTTATCTCTAGGCTTCCCCCTAGGCTCTTACCCACGTGGAGTCTCCCTTGACACCAATAGTTTTAATGAAACACCTCCCGTCTTGTTACAAACCTGACAAGAGTTAATTCAAAAAGTCCTGAGAAATGCCAAGGGACCCGACGTGTTTGGAAAAATACCACAGTTTCTTTTTCCAGGAGGACTTTTCAGCCACCTACATTTCTTTATCTGCCAACTTTGGATAGGTCTGAGTCCTCGCTGCTTGTGATTATGACTAGTCAGATCTCTAAGGCTGTTCACTGAAGCACACCAAGGCAAAAATAAAATGTATCTCACCTGAAAACTTTAATAAGGGGAAGGATGTAAGGAGGACAACATCTCACCTCTCTTGGGAAGAGATCTCCAAGGACACTCTGCATAGAGGCCACCACCTTGGAAGTTAGCAGTGGTGCTGACACCCCACCCAGGATCCCAAGGCGGAGATATCTGGCCGCCAGAAAGCAGGGGTGCCCAATCCAGGGACAGCCGGGACTGAAATGGACACCCATTGTTTTCAATCTATATTCCCCAAGGGTGGCCCTTCTGTTTTGCCATTTAGAGAGTCTTCTAACGGGTGCCATGTCTTTCCCAATGGACTGGAACAGGCAGAACAGCCTCTGTCCCCTCAGATTCTCCACAGGAATGCATCCTCTAACACAAGGACCACTTTGATCCTGACAACTGACAAAGGAAATATCTCCTCGTGTCCTGTCATGTTGCCTGGCTTCAATTAGTACAGGCTGATCGGTACGGGGTTCAAGAACAGTGGCCTGTGAACAGGCGTCTTACTCATGGTACCATTGAAAAGATTAGGAAAGTGGACAGAAGTCTTCATGGCCCTCTATCAGGGGCCTTCTTCAGGTAAGGGACAATACAACTCCCAACCAAAGGAAGATCTAAAAAAACCTCCTAGAATTATAGATAACCCCTTGCTCAGAGGAACACCTGCTCCCCTTTACCCAAGACCCCAGGGTTCCCAAAGTTCCCCTTCAGCCCCATGTCCTTCTAAGTCCACAGCATACTTGTGACCAGTCCACCCTGGATCAAGAAGACGGATAGAATTGGTTCCCCTCAGCTTCTGGAATCTCTTTTGTTCCAGGGACTTTTATCTTCTCACTCCAGTCAGCACTGGCTGCTTTCTACTATCATCTGGTGGGGCAGAAATGAGCCTGTGCACTTGGGCACCTTGGAAGGGGGTACTTTGAGCCCTCTCTTTCCTTTTCCTTGGGGTCTAGGGGCTCTCCTGGGACATGTGGACTCCCTTGAACTAACTTTGAAGAGTTCACTGGAACGATTGGAACGTTTGCCATTAGCCCGACCAGAAAATTTGGATCCCTTGTTCAAAGGCTTTGCTGAGCACTTGGGTTCATTCAAGAAACCTGAGCTGCCACTTGCAGGGAAGAGACACAAGGCACAGGGAGGCAGGGGTGTTAGTCTCTTAGAGCTCGCTTTTCATCTTCTCGGGATGAAAAGCTCTAAGTATATGTTGGCTCCTAAGGAGAATTAGATCTGACTTGTCTACCGAAAAGAAAGGAAGGGGGCTGGGGATATAGCCTAGTGGCAAGAGTGCCTGCCTCGGATACACGAGGCCCTAGGTTCGATTCCCCATATACAGAAAACGGCCAGAAGCGGCGCTGTGGCTCAAGTGGCAGAGTGCTAGCCTTGAGCGGGAAGAAGCCAGGGACAGTGCTCAGGCCCTGAGTCCAAGGCCCACGACTGGCCAAAAAAAAAAAAAAAAAAAAAAGAAGGAAGGGAGGGAGGGAGGGAGGGAGGGAGGAAGAGAGGAAGGGAGGAAGGGAGAAAGAAAGGTGATTTATCTGTTTAAAGTATGGATTCTAATGTTAATGTAACTGATTTTTGTGAGTCAATTTTGTGTCTGTCTATTAATCTGTATCTAATTAAGATTTGCCTGATGAGGGACCTTATCTCAATAATAATCAGTGGCCACAGGGCTGAAGGCTTGATTCAAAGAGTAGAGCACCTTCCCCGCAAATGTACGGCCCAAAATCTAAACGTCAGTAAGCCACCAGAGTACATGCAAAGCTGGGGAGAAAACCAAGTATGTATCCTTTAACTTAAAATTGCCAGTGATACCAGGCTTTTATGGGCCTCTGTGAATATGTTCCCCATGGCTACAAGGAAACCTTCGTCATACTGATGTTAATACTGTCAATCCCACTTACTACCCTACGCTGCTGCATACAATGGAATGGACCAAACTCTTTTGCCAATTGCTACATGGTGTTTCATAACTTTTATAGACACCGCATTTTATTGATCCATTCATCTGATGTAGAGCATCTGGGCTGTTTCCATAACTTAGCTATTACGAATAATGCAGCAATGAAAAATACGGGTGTGGAAGTGTCTTTACCATATCCTGACGTGCAACGATCTAGGTAGATGCTCAAGAGTGGTATGGCTGGGTCACAGGGAAGGTCTATGTTTAGTGTGTTTTCTTTGGGGGGAGGGAACCTCCAAGCCACCTCCTGGAGTGGTTGTACTAGTTTACATTCCCACCAGCAGCGCAGTTGGGTATCCCCTCCTGCCCCCCAATCCACAGTGTCTCCCCACCAGTGTTGTTGTTCAAATTCATGCTGTTGGCCAATCTAACTGGAGTGAGATGGAATCTCAGAGTTGCTTTGATTTGCATTTCTTTCATGGCCAGAGATGTTGAACATTTCCTAATTTGTTTATTGGCCATTCTTACTTCTTCTGAGAAGTCTCTCTGCTTCATAATTTTAAGCATGGCTATTCTCAGTCTTTTTGTCATTAGAGATTAAATCCTTCTCTAGAACATATGTAGTCAGATGCACAACAATGACTCTTATAAGTATGTATTGGTCAAACTGGGTTAGCTTTTCAAAAATGAATGGATTCTAGGCAGGCTCTGTGTGGGAGTATTTCTTCTATCTCTTTGTGGCTTAAATATGGCCAGAAAAAAAAAAGTCTTACTGGCACAGACTCCCACACGACCTGACTGCTGCCCCCTCCAACACAGAATCAGACAAACTGGGACAGCTTATTCTAGCAACAAAGAGAGGCCCACCAGGCACAAGCTTATACTGTCAAGAAGGTACTATTCAGAGACAGATAGTTTAGAGGAAGAAAAAAAAATCTGTTCAGTCAAGCAGGCATGTTGTCAGCTTCTAAATGGAGTCAGATATGCCTGCCTTTTCAAATGCAACTGGAGCCAAGGAGTTGAGAGATACTAGTTCCTAAGCATGGTTACCTGATACCCATGCCTGTCTACCTAATGGGAACTTGCAACCTGTCTTTCCTCCATCCATTTTTCTATAGGCCTAGGAGGAATTTAAACGCTCTTCCTTCATGGAACTTGAACCATTCTCCAGCTTGCAGGTTGCCCTTGGACCTTCAGGCTCCATAATTGACTGAGCCAATCCCCTTATAAACCCTCTTCCATCCATCCATCCATCCATCCATCCATCCATCCATTCATTCATCCATCCAGTTGATTTATTGATCTGTCTGTCAGTGTGTCTGCTTTCCATCCATCCAGTTGACCTTCTACATCCCCAGGTTCTGCCATGGCCACTTGTAAGACTGACCCACAGACCTCCCCTTGCCAGAGAGCTGCTCCCCCAACTTCATGGTGACCACAAAGCCTTGACAAATGTCCTGTGGACTAGACCAGGGGGTGCCACATCCTGATGACAAGGATGCTTACTCAGCAAAATAAAATTCCCTGGATGACGCAGACACAGTACTGTGCTTGGACATCCTTAGGCAAATTTTCAGTAGAGGCTCTATGTTCGTTTGCTGCATATCCTTAGTATCATTATAACAATGCATTGTGGGAATGGAAATGCACAGCTTAAAAGTATTATATAACTACTGGGTGCTAGTGGTTCACACCTGTGATCTGAGCTCCTCAGGAGGCTGAGACCTGAGAATCACAATTTGAAGCCAGTGTGGGCAGGAAAGTCTGTGAGACTCTTATCTCCAGTTAACCTGCAAAAAGCTGGACGTAGCACGGTGCCTCAAAGTGGTAGAGTACTAGCTTGAGCACAAAAACTCAGGAACATACCTAGGCCCTGAGGTTGAGCCCAAGGATTGGTACATAAAAACACTAAAACAAAACAAGACCAAAAACCCCACCTGTTATCGAATTATCACCTGCCAGTCAAAACTGCCCACACTCTATAGTTGGGTGTTGGCTTATCAATAACCCTAGCTCAGATCTGCCCCGGCATTGTGGACACATTCACTTCACTGTACTTTCAAGCCAATAAAACTGTGGCTTCCTCAATTCTGTGTGTGTTTTGCTCGAGCCATGGTTCAAGCCAAGAACCTGGGAAATCTAATCAAGACCACTGTCCTGACGAGAAGATATTCATACAAAGAAGATATTCACAAGAGCTGCTATATCTGCCTTCGCCCTGACCACACCACTCCCCCTCAACATCCAGAGTAAAGTCATTTGCTTTCACATTGTAAGTGTGATCAACAGGAAATACCAGCTGGCTCTTGTCCCGCCCCTTCTTGGCAGTGGAAGAGCTCCTGCTCCTCATCGTGGCTCCTAGCACCTTTGCTCTGGATCTCACCTGCCTCCAAACCTCATTGCCTCCAAGCTCTCCTCCTCCTCCTCACAGTACCCCAACCACCCGGCGCCTCTGCATCACTCTTCTCTTGGCCTGCAATGCTGTCAGTCAGTTCCTCATCCATAGTATTTACTGACTACTGAGGCCTCCGCTCCAGTATCACCTCCCTAGACTCTTGGCTACTAACACTTAAGTCCCCCAAAGCTAAGCCACTTGCCGGGCTACCAATGCAACCTGTCTGTAATCGTTTGAAGTGCTGGACTTTTTCGAAGTATAAACGGTATGTCTAAGGCTCATTAGCAGTGCAGGCCACCACTGAGTAGGGAAATGAATTCTGACATTTGCAGCTGTAATGTGATAAATTCACAGCTGGGAGTCAATTACATCGCTCACATTCTTACAACTCACTTATTTCCTCCACCTTCCGGAATAAGCTCACGACGAATAGGTCTCATTTATTTGTTCCCAATGCATCATTTTAAAACAAGAACAGGAGCATTGGCCACAGGCTGAAATGCTGGGAAATAGAAAAGATGCCACATGCTGGTGGGCATTTCTGTGCTAGCAGGAAGTGTGAGGGCCGCTAGGAGCCGGTGGCCCCACTGGGCAGAAGGGACATCAGAAGGCAAGGGAAGCTTTGCCTTTCTGCTGTGCGTGTTGACATTGCTTCTTTCCAGAGAGGGCTGGGAATCAGCTCAGCTCAGAGATCTGGGGCTGGCCTGCTCTGTTTTCTATACTTCCACTGCTGGTCCTGAGATTTGGTCTTGCTTCCTTTCTTTTCTTCTTGGCATTTCTCCTCCATTACTATGGGAGCCAGAGAGAAATCCATGGACATGCTGGTAAAAGTCACCTTGAGACTTAAAAGACTTGACTATGGTGGCCTTTCAAGGTCTCAGGTGCTTTCCGAAGATGGACTGTGGGTGTCCTGAATTCAGCCTGGAATTTGGAAGAGACTGGAATACCTCCCACTCACCAGCTCTCTCCCTCTAGCCTACTGCAGATTTTGTCCCCAGCTGTTCCAGCTGGACAACAGGTCAGAAATGCCAGCCTCTGGCAAGTAATAATCGCCTGAAACTGAGGTGGAGAGCCGTCTGGCGGAGCTCGGGTCTCATGACGGATGCTGCGGGCTGTGCTTATGTCAATAATCACAGAGCTACACTTTTATTTCCAGTGAAACCTCAGACAGCTCCGTTTTTGCTCACATTGAATCCCCCCTCCCCATTTAAATCGGTGGGTAGTCCCTGAGTGAGGCAGGGTGGCTGTTCTGCCTTCTCTGAGGTCCTCATCAAAGAATCCCGGATTTAGCAGGAGAGGGGCTCCGGGCAGCCCGCCCCTGTGCAGCCCGCCTTGGTCAGTGGCCCCCTGCTGCCGCTCCCACTTAGAAGCAACCACGATAGAACAATGGGTCGCAAAGAAGGATGAGGACCATCTCTCTCCAGATCTGCAGGAGAGAGAGAGAGAGAGATGAAAGAGGGGAGCTGTTACACCCCAGGTGCACTGCCTTGCCCCACCCCATCTGCTCTCTTGTGTATGCTGGTCACTTTGCATAACCCTCTCGGGCCCGGGCCGAGTGTTTCTATTTCTGAGCGCCATCTGCTCAGATCCATCCACCCACCACTGCTGCCCTGGCTTTGACCTGTCGGGCCCGGCGTGGGTGTGGCCCGCATGTGGCCCCCGAGGAAGGTGCCCTGTCATCCCAGTGTGTGACCATGGCTGGAGGCAGGTTCCCATCCGTTCATCTGCACCACCGAGGGCATGAGCTCTCCTGAATAGTCATTTCAGCTTCCTTGGGAAAGTTCTTGAACATTCCACCAACAATGCCAGGCTCATGCCTGGAATCCTAGCTACTCAGGAGGCTGAGACCTGAGGATGGTGGTTCAAAGCCTTCCCTGGCAGAATGTTATCTCTGATTAACCAGCAAAAGCCAGAAGTGGAGCTCCGGCTCAAGTGATAGAGTGCTAGCTTTGAGCAAAAGAATAAAAGCTCAAGGGAGAGAGAGAGAGAAAGAGAGAGAGAGAGACAGAGAGAGAGAGAGAGAGAGAGAGAGAGAGAGAGACCATGAGGCAGGTCCTCACACTGGGCAGTGGCCATCAGATAGAGAACCATCTGGGAAACCACTTCTAGAGTCCCGCTTCTCAGCTTTGCGACAGGGCGAGGCTTGGGGAGCCTCGGCGCCTCCCTTCCCTTGGCCCTCGTGGAGCGAGGGATTGACCTCACACCAAGCATGACAGCCATGGAGGCCCAAGGAGGCTCTGGCCAGCGGTACACTTCCCCCTTCCTTTGCCAAGAAGTCATTAGTGCAGAAATGTTGTGCTTCCATGAAACCCGCTTTATCTCTGTTTTCTTTTCCAATGAGTCCCAGTTGTAGGTCTCAGGGCCAATGGACATGTTTTCCTTAGAGGCCCAGGTCAGCAGTGAGGAGGTGTGATTTCTGAATGAGCCCCCGGGGGCCAATACCTCTGCGATTGAGCAGATGACTCCCGGAAGTACATTGGGAGTTGAGATGTGGGTCGGTGGTACAGCATTTCCCAGGCCTGTCTGTACCAGGCCACAGGTTGAGTCCCCAATACCACAAAACAAAAATAAAGCAAGGAAAAGAAACTGAGGTGTTCCAAAGTGAAACTTCTTTGCAGACAGGGTAAAAACTTGTGATCTCCAGTAAGAGGCCATTTGGAGCCTTGCAACAACCAACCGGCGGAAGTCTCACCATCTTGGTTTCTACTCTACCATGGAGCTACATTCCCAGCCCTTGGTTTGTTCAGACAATCTGACTTTACAGGGTGGCCTTAAACTCAGAATTCTCCTGCTCCTGCCTCCTAAGGGCTAGGATTACAGGCACATATCACCATACTTAGTTTATGGTTTGTTTTAATAACACTTGTTTACAACATTCGGTGTGTTTTCTTCACCTTCATATTCATTGTTGAAAACTCAGGAAAAGCAGAACAATTAAAAAACTACCCATCTTGTTATATGATTGATAACCTACCTACCTATGACTCAGTGTCCCTATCAATGAAATGGAAGGCAGACAACAGAACGGTGCAAATGAAGAATAAAATGCAGCAGAGCGGGGCTGGGAATATGGCCTAGTGTCAAGAGTGCTTGCCTCCTACACATGAAGCTCTCGGTTCGATTCCCCAGCACCACATATATGGAAAACGGCCAGAAGGGGCGCTGTGGCTCAGGTGGCAGAGTGCTAGCCTTGAGCGGGAAGAAGCCAGGGATGGTGCTCAGGCCCTGAGTCCAAGGCCCAGGACTGGCCAAAAATAAATAAAATAAAATAAATAAATAAATAAATAAATAAATAAATAAAATGCAGTAGAGCACTGCTAAATAATATGAGCTGTTCTAATGATCTACTTTGGTATATTTCCTTACTGTCTTTTAAATGTCCAGAACTGTCAGCATCTCATCAATTTCTCATCTTCTCTATGGAGAAACTGTATTTGCCTTAAAATTCTTACACATGTCCAACTTCAGTAGGTTTGGTCTAAGGCTCTGTTTGATGGCTAGCCAAAAACTCAGAAACGTTTGGAAGCATTCCTTCTGTGTAAAAGGAAATGGGGTTTTTTACTCGGACCACTTGGAAATGAACTCACAGGTATGTTTCCAAAGGCGATAAGGGGTTGTTCTCCAATGGCCCCCATTTCCCCCTCATTTCCCATCTTATCAACTGTGCTGGCTTAACTGGACGGCTGTCTGGGGTGAGGGGTTCAGTTTGTAATCACAGGAAAGAAGGCAATGTGCTGTGACCCGTGTGGAGATTAGATTGGCCACCATGAAGATTGGTCTCATTAGGACCCAGAGCCCATCAGACAAGCTCACCAGATCCTACTCCGTGCACCCCTTTCCCACCCAGGTCATTTCCCTCAGAAGTCTTCTTTGATCCTGGGGCCAAAGGATGGCTTGTGGAAGGGCCTGGCCTGCGCCCGTGATTTTGGCCACAGTGTGGTTGAGACTGGACACACACGAGAGAGTGAATGCATGCGGGAAACAGCCTCAGGCATGGAGAACACGTGGTGGGAAGAGCCCTGTGGCTCTGCTCTAGCAGTCCATAGCGTTACACGGAGCTGCACTGCACGCTGGGAAAGTGCTTCCACTGAAGCACTTGGTTCCAGGACTGTGAGGTCCTGAAGGTCCAGAAGAAGGACGATGGAGCCTGTTCAGAAATCAGAGAAGCCTTGAGGAAGAGCCCAGTCTGGAAGAAGAGAAAAACGTGTCCAGTTCAAATCCAAGCTGTAACTTGCTAGCTCCATGATCTTGGGCAAGTCTTTCTTCCTTTCTTCCCTTTCCCCCATCCACTTTCCCTTCCCTTTCTTTTCCTTTCCTCCTTCCTTTTCTTTTCTTTTCCTCCTTTCCTTTTGCTTGAACTCTCTCCCTTGGCTTTTTTGTTTTGGGGTTGTTGATGTTAGTCATTGGGCTTGAGCTCAGGGCCCTGGGCACTGTCCTTGAGCTCTTTTACTCAAGTCAGTGCTCTACCACTTTGAGCCACAGCTCCACATCTGGTTTTCTAGAGGTTAATTGGAGATAAGAGTCTCACACTTTCCTGCCTAGGCTGGCTTTTATTTTCAATCCTCAGATCTCAGCCTCCTAGTAACTAGGATTATACGCCTGAGCCGCTAGCGCCCAGCTCCGTTGGCTTTTTCCTCAAGGCTGGCACTTGATCCACATCTCCACTTTTGGCTTCTTGATGGTTAACTGAAGCTAAGAGTCTCATGAACATTCCTGCCCAGGTTGGCGTTGAACTGTGATCCTTAGATCTCAGCCTCCTAAGTAGCTAGGATTCCAATTTCTTGATGGTAGAACGCTTAGTCTGAACGCTTGTGTCACTCCAAAATTCATGTACTAAAGTCTAGTTTCCAATGTGTTGTTACTAAGAGGGGTGGGGGGGGGGCTTTGGGAAGTGATTAGATCATGAGGGCAGAACCCTCATGAATGAGATTAGTGCCCCGAGAAGAAGGGCCTGACGGAGCTGCTGTACCACGTAAAGACACAGAAAGTACCATCGACAAGGAACAGGCCCGCCCTAGACATGGAGTCTGCCATGTCTTCGTGGGTCTATGAGTAATTTATTTGTTATGTATAAATGACTCAGTCTAAGAGGTTTGGTTGCAGCAGCGGAAATGGATGAAGACAAGCACCTACATTAGTAATCTGAAATTCTTCTTGAGGGGGATTTGTTTCTGCTCCTCCATTTATTTAGTGAATCATTTAAGACTATTATACTGAAATCATGGTATTTAATTTATATCTGGGCTGTGACTCAGTTATGATTGTATTTCCTTGCTCTTACCATTCCAGCTTTGGCTAGGAGGAATTCTTACAGCTGGTTTCGGTATCCCTTTGACATATACGATTATTGTGTTTTGGGGGTCTTTTTCTAAGTAGTTACTGAGGTAGGGATACTGAATCTAACCGGCACCATCTTGGCTACTTGGTGAACGATAGGGGATTGGGTTTAACTGGCACCATCTTATTTTCATGGTGGAGGCAGGAAAGGCCCACCTCCCAGGTGATGGGTGTGTCTGGGTTCCTAGAGGCAGGGGTGGGTACTTGGACAATAGGCTACTGGACCTTCCAGTCTTGGGTTGTGAATTCTCAAGCTCCCTGAGACCCTGCCCCCTCACTTGGCCCTACTTAGAAGCCTGGACCAGCTCAGGCTTGGGCATGCTGTGCCTCCTGTCTCCATGGTCATGTTTCCCGGTCTCCTGCCCGCCCTTCCAGTCACCATGGCATCCCACCTCAGCTCTCCATTGGAGCTGATCTGGTTTGTTGCTATTGTTCTTCTGCTTTCTTTCCTCCCTGGCTCTCATGGCTCAATTTTTCTAACAGTGTTAAGTGTATTCGCTGGGCTGCAGATGGGAGTCCATCTGCAGACCACAGGCATTCCAATAAAGACTCCAAATTCAACCTCTCAAAATGTGGCTTCTCCGTTTTCTCGCTGTACAACATTACATTGCTGCATGTGATTTTACTGTTAACTTTCATTCTCACAGTAAGCAGACTTGGGGGCTGGAGGAGGAAATCTGAGAAGCTATTCTTTCCCTAATTTTCTTTATAAGGCCTACTCATTCTAAGTGATCCATTCTATCTGTATTTTTCTTAGAAAACTGTCCCCTTTTCCTTTGGTCTATAGCAACAGGTTCTTTATTCTTCTTTGGGTTACAATTTCCATCAGAAAGCAGACATTGGGTCTTTCTCCTTACCTAACATTAAGGCAAACTATCTAGTACCTTCTAGAGCTGAGCTCAAGTTACCACAGAATTGTTTCTCCTATTGGAATTTGTTTTTCATATTTGAGTTGCCAAAGTTTATGACGAGAGAGAGAAGGTCTCCTTAATTTCCCGAGTGTGGCTGCAATGAGTATTCTATTGCTGATGCAACAGAGAACCACAAATCCAGTGGCTGAAAACAACACAGCTTTATGATCTCACAGCTCTGTGAAGTGGGAAGTCAGGTTTGGGTTTCATCAAACTAAACCCAGGGAGTGTGCAGGGCGGCACGCTTTTCTGGGAAACCTAGTGAGGCACTGCTTCCTTACTCATTCAAGTTGTTGAGAATGAGGTCCTGGTTCATTGCTAGCTGTCAGCGACTGAAGACCCATCATAATAAGCAGTTTATTGAGGTGACTCACATCCCCTGTTTGGTGGCTCTCTCTCTCCATCTGCAAAGCCATCAACGGTGAATGGAATCCATTCCATGCCTTACATCAAATTCCTTTGACCACTGCTACCAAAGACGCTCTGTGTTCTAGGGCCTCATAACGTTTGCTTTCTGGTGTTTTGAGGTATGGCTAAGTCTACCTAAATAATCCAGGATTTTCTCCCCCCTGACAGGTTCCAGGAAATGAGCATCATGGGAGCCCATCGTTTGGCCAGTCATATTAGCATGTGGTGCTATAAGTCTTCCCCTATTCACCCAGATGACTAACTGCTTTAAAGAAAAAAGCAGAAGAATTCTGCAAGTGGAGTGCACATGAACTGAAGATACTCTTGCAGAAAACCATTTCCTGATCAGAAAGTATGACAATTTTGCATAATGAAAACAACAGAAGACTGTTTTTTAGGATTTGGATTACGCAAGATCCTGTTTTAGACGAACGTCAGAATCACTAAGGACCTTAAAAAATCTATGCTCAGAACCTCCACAGACCAATTAAAACAGGATTTTGGGGAGCGGGGAGGGCTTTGCTATTTGCTAAAAACTTCCTAGATGATCCAAAAAACAGGAAGTGGAGAGTGAGCTACTCGCTCAGTATTGACTTGACACTGTTGTGATTCTGATACCTTTGGCTATGGGCTGAACTTCTTTCAGCTCAGTTGTGTGTGTGTGTGTGTGTGTGTGTGTGTGTGTGTGTGTATTAGTGGAATTTGAACTCAGGACCTCATGCTTACTAAACAGATGCTCTAACACATGAGTCACTCCATTGGCCTCTTTTATGGTTGGTTATTTTCAAGATAGAATCTTAATTTATGTCCAGGTCAGCCTGGACTGTGATCTGCATATTCACACAGACAGGAGATGTTGCTGTCATGACACGTATACACCACTATGCCCAGCCACTGGTTGAGAGGGAGTCTCACAAACTTTTATGCCTGGGCTGGCCTTGAATCATGATTCCCCAATCTCTGCCTCTGAAGTGGCTAGAATTACAGAGCTGAGCCACCCTTCCCTCCTTGTGACCAGTACTGAGACTTGAACTCAGGGCTTAGACACTGATCCCTAGCTTTTTTTGTTCGAGGCTACCACTTCAGTCATAGCTTTACTTTGGCTTTTTTTGCTGGTTAATTGGTGAGTCTCGGAGACTTTCCTGCCTGGACTGGCATTGAACCATGATCCTTAGATCCCAGCCTCCTGAGTAGCTAGGATTTTTTAAATGAGTTCTAATATGGATGTCCTTCCCATCTCAGCTGCTCCCTCTTTTCATGTCTACTAAGCGGTTTGGGCTATTGGGTGACTGTCATGCTCCAAGGAAACCCCAACAATTTCACATATAATCCTTAGCAAAATTGGATCTGATTCTTTTAGAAAGCAAGCCAAATTCTGGGAAAAGTCTTTCAAATACTCATACTCTATTATCCAGAGATTTCACTTTGGTTATTTAATTCCATAAAGATGGAAAATACAGCATTAGCTATACTTGTAAGTATATTACTCATAACATTATGTAGGGCAGTTGAAAATCAGCAACAACCTAAAAACCTTGTAAGTATAAGGAAAGAGATCGAATAAAACATTGTATATACCCCCGGGCCATTATGAAGCTAAGGAAATTATGATGACTATTGAATTACAGTGCCTATGTAAGAAAAGGCACAAATGTATGGGATAAAACTAAGAAGTCAGGCTGGGCGGAAATGCAACATGGCTTCAAAATGGGTGGTCTCTTTCCTCTTCCAGCTACTTCTCTGGAGTTCTAGACATTTCTTTTCCTACAATGAGCATATGCTAGGTTTATCAGAGGAGAAAATAGAGCAAATGTAAAATGATCAATAACAAACAACACACACAGGACCCAGGAGCTCTAGCTTGCTTAGAGATTCAGCCAGCCCCATGTAAAGTATCAAATGGTTTGACGCCACTGAACTAATGACAGAGCTCTGGCATAATGATGCCCCAGCCCAGACGGTCTTCCTGATGGGGGTGTGAAACACATCCTTAGGAAATCCCAGTGCTTAGGGGAGCAAAGGACAGAGGCTGCCAAGTGCTGCTTCAGCAGCTTCTCTTCCAACCCCCGTAACAAAACATTCTCCTTAATTAATCTAACAGAAACTTGTCAATGGAGGTCAATATTTACACACCCCCGCAGTTCAGATAAGGCCTACGTGTTATTCTTACACTTGGTATGTGTTCTACATAGCAGTCTCTTAATCCGTACTAAGCCAGATGTCTAAACATGGACTCTCGTCTCCCTTGCTGTCAAGGTCAAATCCAGGCCTTCAAGTTCTATTGAGGATGAACTCTAAACCTCTCTCAGACAGTCTAGTTCGTTTGGTTGCTGGTTTGACCACCATTTCCCCTCCAGCAACTGCAGTATCTCCTAGGCTAGAAACTGTCAGTGCTGCTTATCTTTCCAACACTATCATGAAATACCTCAGGCAATTACAGTTTTGATAAAGAGTTATGTTCACAGTTTCTGTGTGTGTGTGTGTGTGTGTGTGTGTGTGTGTGTATGTGTGTGTGGTTGCAGTTCTTAATCTACACTCACCTTATGGCCAGGAAGCAAAGAGAGAGAGAAGGGTCTGGAGTCCCATAGGGCATACCTGCAATGACCTAAAGACTTCATCTCATGGACTGTTGCGGGTGGGGGTGTGACAGAGAGAGGCAGAGAGACAGAAGAGTCTAGAGTCTCAAAGTCTCCTTTAAGGATATCCTTGCAATAACCTAAAGACCTCCCATTAGGCCTTACCTTGTACAGGTTCCACCGCCACCCAATAGGACTCCCCTTTTAACACTGGAACATCTGGGGGACATATGAGATCCAATTTTAGCACTATCTTTCCTCCTCAATGCATCCTCCCCTACTTCATAGTGATTCCTAAGGGAGTCACTTAGCAAAAAAGGAAAAACCCAAGCCCACATTTCCCAGTTTCTATGCAGTTGGGAGACGCTTGGACTAAGAAGAGTGAGGTGGTAACTCCTGGGTGATGTGTGCCCTCTCGCCCCCTTCTCTTTCCCATGTGCTGGAATGAGGACACAGTGACTGTGGTCTCCGACTCTTTTCATTAATTCACCAATTAATCATTTAAATGGCCATTATTTTAAATCCAGAAATCGTCATTGCTTCACTCGTATGAAGCGCGGGGTACATGTAGCCATCAGAGAAGGATCAAATTAGGCATGTCTGTTACCTCCCTTTGCATCATTCTGGGGTGACACATTAAAATTGGCTGGTAGTTATTTTGAAATATCCATTCTTATCGATCACTTGCGCATGTAATCTTGGGCAAAATGTATTCCTCCTGAAACCAGCGATTCCTCACATAGTTTCCAATTCTTTACTCCCTAGGAGGATGCACTTGAGATACAAGTGGACCAACCCTTGTATCAGATTCCTACTACTGCTATAACAAATTAAATGGCTTAAAATAACTGGAATTTATTCTCTTGTAGAACTGGAAGTCAGATATCCTAAAATCCACTTAACTGAGCTGAGATCAAGGTATTGGTAGGGCTAATCCCTCCTGCAAACTCTGAAGGGGGAGTTTGTCTTTTGGCTTGCCTCCCTTATTTTTATTCTTCGCCCCCCCCCCCCCCCCGGAGCTGGCCTCCACCTTCAGAGCCAGTGCTGGTATGTCCTCAGAGCTCACTGCTTCTGTCCTGGTTTCATCTGCTTCTGCTTCTGCCTCCTGTCTCTGTAGATCCTGTGATTCCATCAGGCCCCTGAGAACAGTCCAGGGTTGTTTTCCTACTCTATCCTGAACTTCATCACAGGCCCTAAGAATAGTCCAGGGCTGTTTTTCTACTCCAAGATCCTAAACTTCATCATGTCGGAAGGCCTTTTTTCAGGAATAGTGTCCAGGCTTTGAGTTCAAGCCCCGTTACCAGCATATGCATGCATACACACACACACACACACACACACACACACACACACACACACACACATACACACACACACACAGGGGAAGTATATTGGTATTAGGCTTTGAACTGAGAGTCTTACACTTGCTAGGCAGGCCCTTTACCATATGAGCCATGCCCTCAGCCCACAAATGCATCTTTTTTGGTACATGACCAAGAAGGCATTCAAGGGCTGGGGATATAGCCTAGTGGCAAGAGTGCCTGCCTTGGATACACGAAGCCCTAGGTTCGATTCCCCAGCACCACATATACAGAAAACGGCCAGAAGTGGCGCTGTGGCTCAAGTGGCAGAGTGCTAGCCTTGAGGGGGAAGAAGCCAGGGACAGTGCTCAGGCCCTGAGTCCAAGGCCCAGGACTGGCCAAAAAAAAAAAAAGAAGGCATTCAAAGAACTGAGGTACAAGGTTAAACAAAAGTTCATTCCATTCTCATTGGCCCATTTATCTAAAGGAGGATCCTTGGATGCTTACGCTGAAATGGAAAATAGAAATAAAATTTATCCTACCTAACTTATTCCAATCACTTTACCTAGGGATGCATTTTCAATGAAATTTCATTTTAAAATGGTTAATAGTTATTTATGCAAAGGAAAGCAGATATTCATGTTTTTTTGGCCAATTCTACACTAATAAGTGAACAATAACATGATTAGAAAGAAATTCTGTGGAAAAAAATAAGCATTATAAGCAAAGAAAAGTTTTAAAAATTAAATCCCCACTTATATAATATATGTATTTTTACTGAAATGTGGTGGTCAGGAATAGACTACCATGCATTTTGCGTTACGTAAATCCCCAGAGAGTTAGAATAAAAAGAAACAATGTAGATGTTCTGATTGTTGAAGTATTCATTCACACATTAAAAAAAACAATCATACGTAAAATCTCATATTGCTAAGGTACTTATATACTAGTGGGTACATGGAAGAAAAAGGTAGGATAGTTTTGCTCTAAATAGCAATAGTTACAATGTACCTAAAACCCATTTTTAATTTAACTTATTTATTAATTGAACACAATTTTTTTGACAAGGTGTTATGCAAAAAGGGTACAGTTACATAGTAGGGCAGTGTGTACATTTCTTGTGATATCTTATGCCCTGTTTTTCTTTCCCTTCTCTAGGTCAGGTAGACATATATACAATATACAATGTATCAAGAACATATACAGTAGCCTCGTGGCCAAGCCCAAGAAAATTCGCCTAGGGCTTTAAATGTAATGTCGATATTAGACAATATGTCGACAGTAGTCTTATATGAACATGCATACCTAGCTTTTGAGCTATTGTATTCCACTGAGAGGTCAATTTTTGACCTTTATATGTTGAGTAGTTGTTTGGTTTTAGTTACATACTGTTGGGTTGCTGACCCAATCCTGTGGGAAATAGCATTTGACAAGCAGTTTTTGGTTTCACAGACCTGGTCTCTACTGTCTCTCCGTCACCCCATCTTAACAGTCATATATCAGGGAGATCATGCCCCTTTGTTTTCTGTGTTCTAGGCTTGTCTCGCTCAACATTATTTGTTCAAGTTCTGACCATTTCCCTGCGAATAACAATATTTCACCATTCCTAATCGCTATGTAGTATTCCATTGTGTATAGGGACCATATTAAACCCATTTTTTTTAACCAATTATTTACTTTCATGATGAAATTCTAGTGGATAACTTACAAACGGCTAGTGGATCACTTACAAGTGTCACAAGGACACACATGAAGGAAAAGTCTCACAACGCTGCTTCTCAGGGATGGGGATCAGAGGCCGCACCCTCGCTACCTCAGTGGCTGGGTCAGTGGCATGGAAACAAGAAGGAAAGATGTTCAGACTCCCTCAGTCACTTCGTACTCATTTCCTTCCCACCCAGAAGCAGTTGGTCGACAGCTGATCGGGTCCAGGAGCTTCTCCAGCTGGTCGCCCCATGCTGTGTCTGGTGGTTAGAAGAGGGCTCCTCATAGCTCCAAATACTAAACCTACCCGGCTACATGCAGATACTCTCCACTCCACTAGCAGAGCACAAAACCGGACTCCAGACACCGCCTCACAGCTTGCCATGGGTCTTCTTTACTGAGTGCCCCATGAGACAGTTATTTGGAGTAAATAAGCAGGAAGTCCCACTCACAATGACCTCTCAGAGAGGATCATGTGGTCATCCTCCCTGCAATGGCCTATGCACGCACAAAACTTGCATCGACGTCAATAATCCAAAGACAAACAACTTCATCAAACAATAGGCAAAGGGCTGGCACCTGTGACTCATTTGTGTAATCCTACCTACAAGGAATACTGAGGCGTGAAATCCTGATTAGAAGCCAGCATAGGTAGACAGCTCTACAAGACGCTTATTTCTCCAGCTGATAGGCAAAAAGCTAAAGTGGAAGTGTGGCTCAAATGGTAGGACACCAGCTTGAATGAGAAAGCCTAGAGTTCAAGCTCCAGTATCAGCATGCACACATGCGCTCGCACGCGAGCGCATACACACACACACACACACATATGCACACATGAAAGGGCAAATGATTTGCATAGTCATTTCTCCAAAGACATACAAATAGCCAACACACACATATAAAAAGGTTCAGAATCATTAGTTATTAAGGAAATACAAACTAAACCCACAATGGGGTACAAGATTGCATTTATTATCATGGATATCACTGTGTTTTTTTTAATGATAATAAATGACCCATTTTAATGACCATGGATGAGTATATCTGTGAAACACAAAAAACTATGACAAGTCTTCAAAATACTACACAGGATTATCACCCAAACTAGCAATTCCACTCCTAGATATAGAGCCCAAAATATGAAAAATGAGTACTCATAAAATACTTGAAGCCATGTTCATAGCAGGTTGCAATAGACCGAAGATGGAAACTCCAATGTCCATCAATTCTAAAGCACTCATACAGGCTACAATGCAGGTAAGGCTTGAAAACTATGCAAAGCAAAAGGTGGCAGATACAGAAAGTCACATATATCATGAGTCCACTCATATGAAATATCCAGCCAGTGCCAGTGGCTCATGCCTGTAATCCTAGCTACTCAGGAGGCTCAGACCTGAGGATCTCAGTTCAAAGCCAGCCAGGGCAGGAAAGTGCGTAGGGCTAGAAAACTGGAAGTGGAGCTGTGGCTCGAAGTGGTAGATTGAGAGTCTTGGGTGCAAAAGCTCAGGGACAGCGTCCAGGCCCTGAGTTCAAGCTCTATGACCAACCAAAAATAAAAGAAATATGCAGGGCTGGGAATATGGCCTAGTGGCAAGAGTGCTCGCCTCGTATACATGAAGCCCTGGGTTCGATTCCTCAGCACCACATATATAGAAAATGGCCAGAAGTGGCGCTGTGGCTCAAGTGGCAGAGTGCTAGCCTTGAGCAAAAAGAAGCCAGGGACAGTGCTCAGGCCCTGAGTCCAAGCCCAGGAGTGGCAAAAAAAAAAAAAAATGCAGGACAGATTATTCATAGAGCCAGAAAATTTGTATGTGGCTATCAGGAGCTGCAGGGAAGGGAAAATGGGGCGAGGTTCTTGAAGGGGTAGTATTCTTTTGGAGGAATCAAAACGTTCTGCAAGGATGTGGAGATAATGGTTGTATAATATCGTGGGAAGTACTTTTCAAGTACTTTAAGTATCACTTATACTTCAAAATGTTTCATTTCCATATGCATTTCATTTTCATCTAAGTGAGTGCTATCTTCTCTGTGGAAGAATAATCAAGCCAGTTGCTGGGCTGGGTAACTGTGCGCCTGTGTCCAGGGATTTGGGGTGGCGAGGGTGTCCCCAGACATGAGACTTGGGCTGTCTGCGGTGTGGTAGTGAACTATGGAAATCGTTGTGGGGCGTGGGCTTCCTTTCCCATGGGATCTATGGAAGTGTAGTGAGCCCGGAAAAGGTGCCCTACGCACAAGGCTGTCGGTGGCCCCACGAGCCTCCTTGTCCCCTGCTGGATTGGGGTCAAGATAAACAGATTTTTAAAAACCCCATTAAAAAAAAAAAACCCACAATTTTGGACTACGCACTGGTGACTCACGCCTGATAGATACCCGAGCTATTCAGATGGCTGAGATCTGAGGGCCATGATATCAAAGCCAGCCATGACGCTCTTATCTCTAATTAAACAGCATCACCACAGAAGTGAAGCGGTGGCTCAAGTGGTAGAGCATCAACCTTGAATGCATGAAACTACAAGCCAGAAACCAGACCTTGAGTTCAAGCCCCGGTACTAGCACACACACAACAATGGCAAATAAAAAACTGGGGAGGTGAATGGCTTCTCGGAGTGTTCTGGATTTTGATCTGAGCAGTGGTTACAGGATAGAATACATAGGCAAACAATGATTGGCAAACTCACAGAGCTGCACTTGAGATTTGCACACTTGTGTGAGTGTGTATATAGGTTGTATCCCAGCGTGTGTGTGGGGGAAATAAATGGAAAGCACGCAGTGAACAATATGCTTGGAACTCTTCCATCTGATAGATGACACAAGCCAGCAGACGGGTGGAGGAACAGCATCAGAGTGTCAGTACTCTTCAGAACCAGCCACACAATGGCAGGGCCTGGGGAGGCCGTTCTTAATCCTGGCTGATTGGAAATCACCCGAAGAGCTTTTAATAAATGCCGGGGCTTGGGCACCACCCACCGAGATTCTAATTTAATTGGCCTGGGCACCAGAGAACATTTTTATAGCTCCCCAGGTGATTTGTTTTATCAGAGTGGACAAACTATAGCTCAAGGGCTCAGTCGGCCTGATGTCTGTTGTGAATGAAGCGGTTCTGGAACACAGCCACGCAAACTCCCTTCAATCGATGGCACACGGGGGCAGCTGCAGCCCGGACCGCGTGGTCCGCGGAGAACGCACCGTGTCCTGGCTGGGTCAGGCCGGGTGAGCGTGTTGAGAATCACCGAGCCAGTGTGTAAGACACACAATGAGTGTCCCACGCCCTAGCCCGAACTCTCCAGGGATGAGGCTGGGGCGAGTCGTCGTGGCAAGTTCTGTCACTTTTTCCTCTCAGGGAGTGCTACACGGGGATTGAACTCATGGTCTGACACTTGCTTGACAAGTGTTCTACCCACTCGAACCGCGTCTCCAACCCTTTTGCTTTCGGTTTGTTTCTTAGGGTCTTTGCCCTGCCTTGGACTGAGATCATCCTCCCTCCACCCCCCCACTAGCATGGATTACAGGAGGGTACTACACACCTGGATTTCCCAGCTTTGTTTCGCAGGATGCCCCAGTGCCTCTGCTGCTCTGTGGTAATGCGGTTCCCAGGGGACCCTGGCACCCAGTGGCAGTGGAGCTAGCTGCCAACTCCTGCAACTCAGACTCCCGGGGATCGCCCTGCGGCCATTCAGACCCTAGCAGTCACGCAAGCCAACCAGCCAAGCCGGACCCAAGCTTCTGCTCTGCACAGGCCATGGTGAGCCAGCCGGCGGCTGCTAAGGCGAGGGCCACGTAGCAGAAGAGAGAGCAGGTGTGCAAGGTCGCTCCATGGTGAGAACCAGTGGTCTGCCGCTGGCAAGGACACACCCCCACTCCCCGCAAGAAAGGGTACAGGCAATCTGTTTCTAGAAGAAAAGCCAGCGATCTAACCCTCGCTCTTACGGATGGTGCATGCACCTCCTAGTGGTGGAGACAGAGAATCAGGAGACCCAATTCCCACCCACTCACAGGGTGCAAGAAACACACAGAAGAGCGAGCGGCACACACACACAGCCCTGCAGATACCTGCGTGAGATCGGGAAGGCCCTGGGGACCGGAGGATGGGGTGGGGAGGCTGGCATTACGCTCCACTGGGCTCCTTAAGGAGCAGAGGGTCAGGCTGACACCACTGTCTCAAGCCTAGCCACACGGTAGCATGCCGTGTTTGGCCCCCTGAAGTGTAAGCCATGCCCAGGCTCTCTGGTGGCTACAAGCAGGCCTCCTCGGTACTGGTTGGTGCTCTTCTGGTGCATTTCTACTTCCAACCTCACTTAGACCTTCCCACAGGACTTTATTATGTGGGATAGGCTGGCCTCAAACTCATGATCCTCCTGCTTCACCTTCTCAAGTGCTTGGATTTCAGGTGTGTGCCATGCCACTCTGCTTGTTTGGGTTTTTTGTTTTTTTTTTTTTGGCCAGTCCTGGGGCTTGGACTCAGGGCCTGAGCACTGTCCCTGGCTACTTTTTGCTCAAGGCTAGCACTCTGCCACTTGAGCCACAGCACCACTTCTGGCCATTTTCTGTATATGTGGTGCTGGGGAACCGAACCCAGGGCCTCATGTACATGAAGCAGGCACTCTTGCCACTAGGCTATATCCCCAGCCATGTTTGGTTTTTTAACAAAGATCATTTTTACCAACATTCCAAAAATGTCGTTGCAAAAGTATTCGTGGTGAATTGTATTATAAGGTATGGGTTTCTTTTTTTGGTACAAATTATTACTATGTTTCTCCTGGGGAAAAAAGTCTTTTCAGTAGTTTCATTCTTTTCCTTTGATGGGATTGGGGTTTGAACAAGGGCTGTGCTTACTCTTGTTAGGACAAGGTGCTCTACCACTTGAGCTATGTCCCCAGCCCTGTTTTGCTTTTCCAGATACAGTCTCCCATTTTTGTCTGGAACTGGCATTGAGCTGTGATCCTATGCTTCCCTAGGAACTAGGATTACAGAAGTAAACTTCCACACCCTACCTACTGGTTGAAATGAGACCTTGGTAATGTTTAGCTTGGGCTGGCCTTGAATCACAATCCTCCCATCTTTACCTCCTGAGTAGCTAGGATGAAAAGTGGGAGCCACTGTCCCCATCTCAATAGGATGTTACTATGAGACGTACCAAAAACACTTGGTTCATTATTATTATTATTATTGTCAGCGTGAATGTTATTCTTTGTAGACAATGTCCTGAGCTGTCTTTGATCACATTTCTATCAAGACCTTTTTTTTGGTCTGAGACTGGGATTTGAAGTCTGTACCTGACACTTTCCCTCATCAGCAAGTGCTCTAGCAACTAAGCCACACCCTTCAAGAACCATTTTCCTAGGTTACATTTTACATATCCAAATGTTACCAAGGGTACATGATTATTGGATTTCAAGAAGAAGCCACTTACCATGTGTACGTTCTCCTTGGTTGCTTTCATTTGGTATGGTTTCTGCTATCAAATGATTCCTGGTCAGGCTCTGTGGCACTGTCAACTTTCCTAAGTGGGGTTTCTAGAATGTTCCATTTGTAACAAATTTGATCTCAGGCAATGATAACTGTTGCCACTTTCATTTTGCCGGGGTTGTTCCTATCGAGAATATTTATAGCCAGGCACTGGTGGCTCACGCCTGTAATTGTAGCTACTCAGGAGGCTGAGATCTGCAGATCTTACCCAAGCCACTCCAGGCAGAAAAGTCCATGACATCCTTATTTCTAATAAACTACTCAGGAAAAGCCAGAAGTGGTGCTGTGGCTCAGGTGGTAGAGTGCTAGCTTTGAGCACAGAGAGGCTCAGGGACAGCACTCAGGTCCTGAGTTCAAGCTCTAGAACCGGCAATAAAAAAAGAATATTTATAATGACTTGGAGAACAGATAGATCGTTTGTATGCTTGAGTCTGTGGAAGAACTGAGTGGTTCTTGGATTGTCCGGGAATGTATGAGTATCCAGAATTCATTTGGCGTTAACACTTGCTCTGTTCTTCTGAACATTTGTGCTCATGGGTTTTCCTAATGCTGTGCAGGCCAGCCTTTCTCTGCTGGGTCTCAGATCAATGAATGGGTACATTCGTTGTATCTCCTAACTGTCCTAGCCTGCTGCAGATTACAGTAAGTGAATCACTAGGAACAGGACACAGCCGGGAAAGCAAAGCTAGTTGGGCTTGCGTAGTGCACAGTTGTCAGCCATATCCATTAAAGCCAGCTTCTCATTTATGTATTAAGTAAAATGGAACATGTCTCAGAAAAACTGTACCAACATCTAAATGGTATGAACTTCTACAGGACCACCACCTTAATCCAGAATGAGAAACTCTGAAGAGCTTCCAGTGAGAGATTCGTCCCGCAGCCTCTACCTGACACCTCAGAACAGCATCTGGGGTTCAGGTAGAGAAGCAGAGCTTAGTTTCATGAAGCTCCTCAAGACACATACTGGGGTTCTATACTTTCTGTGGGGTACAGTCAGGTGCTGAGACGCAGATGCAGAGTTCCTGACTTAGGATGTCTTGAGTTAGGTTGAACAATATGGGGTCTGTGTGTGCGTGTACTTGAGGCTTGAACTCGGGGCCTAGACCCTGTCCTTGAGCTTTTTCTGCTCAAGGCTAGTTCTCTGCCCCTGAGCCATAAGCTCTATTCCCAGTTTTTTTGGTAGTTAATTGGAGATAACAGTCACACAGACTTTCCTGCCTGGGTTGGCTTGGAACTGTGACCCTCCGATCTCAGCCTCCTGAATAGTTGGCATTATAGGCACAAGCCACTGGTGCCCAGGGACCAGTGAATATTTTTGGAAGTATAATGAAGAGTTGTAAATGTAATTAAAAGTTGTGCACACCTCCCGCAGGCTCGCCCCTACAACATCGCACAGGTGTGTACCCCAGGGTTACCAGCACTTGGTCACATTTTTTTTTCTTGGTGCTGGTCCAGGGTGCTGTCTCTAGGCATTTTATTTTGTTCAAAGCTAGTGCTCTGAGACTGCTTGAGCTGCGGCTCCATTTCCTGCCTTTTTGGGAAGGGTCTCAGACTTTCTCACCCAGACTGACTGTGAACCACAATCCTCAGATCTCAGTCTCCTAAGCAGCTAAGATTACAGGTATGAGTTACCAGGGCCCAACTCACTTGCCCACTGTAGTGCAGTTAGACTCTAGCATTAATGTATTAAGATACATATTGTTTGACTATAAAATGTCTTCCTCCTTCTCCTCCCCCTCCTCCTTCTCCATAGTCATGGGGCTTGGACTCAGGGCCTGAGCACTGTCTCTGGCTTCTTTTTGCTCAGGGCTAGCACTTTACCTCTTGAGTCATAGCGCTACTTCCAGCTTTTTCTGTTTCTGTGGTGCTGAGGAATCGAACCTAGGGCTTCATGCATGCTAGGCAAGCACTCTACCACTAAGCCACATTCCCAGCCCCTGTTTCTTTCTTTTTTTTTTTTATAATTTCTGAAGTATGTTCTTTTTGAAATTGTATTTGCACATAGTTTCTTTCATGTATAAGATTTCAACATAGGACAGTAAAGATTTGTTTTATTTATATCAAATCATTCTGGCCGCATGCCAGTAGCTCAGATCTGGAATCCTAGCTACTCAGGAAGATGAGATTTTGAGAACTTTCCAGGCAGAATTCTAAGAGACTTTTTAGCTCCAATTAACCAGCAAAAAGCTGGAAGTGGAGGTGTGGCTCAGGTGGTAGAGCACAAGCCAAGGGAGAGCGCAAGACTCTCAGTTCATGCCCTAGTACTGGCACAAAATAAACACATGATGGTTGACATAAAAAAGTGATTAGGTATAATTGGAGTTGAAAATAACTATTCAGACTGACTCATGACATTTTCTAGCACTTGAGATCCAACAGATCTGGCATGCTCCTAGTGACAGGGTAAACCAGAGTCTCTAGACCCAGACAGCAAAGAATGGAGTCGCTGCTGGACGCGGCCTCCCTCCCCCAGTACCGCTGGCCCAGCCCAGATGGTCCTTGGAGAGCTCCTTGTCCCCAAGGAAACCTGAGCTACCAAGGCCTGATAATTGAATAGCATACAGCCTTAAAAGAAATTTCAAAACCTTCGCTGTATTGTCAATTACAGAAGCTCAGGATCTTTTCCTTCCATAAGTGGAAATTACAAAATAAATGGAGGCCCTTAGCCAGTTCTCTTTGGAACACAAATTGCTGCCTGCCCTCATCTGTTTAAAGTTAGGTTCAAGGCCTTCAAGGAAACTCACAAGAAAAATAACTTCCTTGATTTGGGAAGGAGATGGATTTTGTAGGTAAAGACCTAGAGCCTGAGATTCTAACATTAGTATACCAACTTTGTTAATGACAATAATACAGGGCCACAGCGTGAGTGGTAGCTAATTTGTCTATGCAGTGTCCCACAACTATTTAACAGAGAGAGAGAGAGAGAGAGAGAGAGAGAGAGAGAGAGAGAGAGAGAGAGAGAGAGAGAGAGAGCTGGCACTGGGGCTTAATTCAGGGCCTCACACTTAGCTTTTCCACTCAAAGCTAGCACTCTATCGCTTGACCCACAACTCTATTTGTAGCTTTTTGGTGGTTAACTGGAGATAACAACCCCATGGCTTGCCTGGGCTGCTTTGAACCGTAATCCTCAGATCTCAACCTCCTGAGGAGCTAGGATTACAGGTGTGAGGCACCGGCACCCAGCTTTATAAGCCAGTTGTGTTGTTCAAATGCTGGTTTCTCTGCCACTTGCTATACTTGGGCCATGCAAACTGAGTGACCCCTTGGTCTGTACCACCTTTCCCATGAGGCTGAGGGGCGATGACCCCATGGCATAATGAGCCCAGAGAAGATTCACTAAGTCAGAAGCGCTCGAAGCTAAGTAGAGCCTGGAGAATCAAAAGAACAGAAAGGAGAAGGGTGGGAGTGAGCCCTGAGAGTACTGAGAACTTCTGACTTGTAAAGAGCAAGATGGCTCTAGAAAGCCATCAGTCTCCAAACTCAAGACAGTGACATCTCACTGAGGAAGGCCCTGCCACCGTCCTTGCTAAGGTGGGTCGGGTAGAGCCATCCCAGGAGGACACCCAGTTCCCCGAGAGAAAACCAAAGACTGCCTGTCACCCTCAGGAGACAATTCTGGAATTCTTCAGATGATCACACAAAGGCCTCAAAGAAACAAAAGGGATACAATTATCAAGCAGACCCCAGGCCGCCCCACACACTGCAAGGACAATTGTCTCGTTGCCATCTGGCTGTGTGAGGTGCCAAGGGGGAGACACATCTTCAGAGAATTCCTGTCTTCAGTGGCCTGTACGTTGAACTTGACTCTATGAAACCAGTGAATGTAGCCAAGGGTGGGTGGCTTATGCCTATAGGCCTAGCTCCTCATGACGCTGGAATCTGAAGATCGCAGCCCAGGCAGGAAAGTCCACAAGACTCCAATTAACCACCCAAACAAACAACAAGTGGAAAAAAGCTGCAAGTAGATCTATGTCTCAAGCACTAGTCTTACATGGGAAAGCTAAGGGACAGTGCCTTGAGTTCAATTCTAACACACACACACACACACACACACACACACACACACACACAGAGTGAAGTGACAAGATGAAAGAAACTGATGCTGAAAGAAAATGGGGCAGAGCAGTGTGGAGAGTGAGTTGTCAGGGGAGAGATCAGGAGAGAGAAAGAGCTGAGCGTGACACCTGGGCTGGCAAGGCTGAGTCCTTCCACCAGAAACGGAGCGAAGCAAAGGCGGGCTCTCCAGGAAGCAAGGGGCCAAACATCTGGGGGAACACCTGTGCTTCCATTAAGCCAGGATGACACTGGGTAACCCCTCTCCAGACCCTCAGAAGTCACCCATGGAGGCCCTAGGCTCGTCCCCAGGACATGGGGTAGAAACAATGAAGGGGAAGCAGGAGGCCCAGAGAGAGACGAAGGGGCTGCGCTGCAGGTGAGGGCCCACTGCAGTGTCTGCTTTCTCACTGGAAGAAGGAACTGGAGCTCCACATGTTAAGGTAGCTTGGGTATTGATTTTGGAGAGTATTTCACCTTCTTGTGCCCTTCAGGATCATGTGGTACATGGAGGCCCTGATCCCATCCCTTTTTTTAATTTTTATTGTGACTATCTTGTTTTTCAGTGTTGTACAGTGGGGTGTTTGGGGTCCAATCTGATGGTTTGGCCCACAAATGGCAGCTGGTGGGCGTTCCTAGCTAGAAACCATGAGCTGGGCATGCTGCAGTGATTCAGGACTTTGAGTCGCTCACATGAGGAATTGGGAGTATGGTCTGTGTCTCTTGGTCAGATGTCTGCTCATGTGGGAGACGAGTCTCTGGGTGTACAGGAAAGGGTCATATGCTACAAAGGAAAATAACAACGAAAGACAAGATTTGGCATTTCAGCCCCTGCTTCTTCCAGTGGAACTTAGCCTTGGCAGCCCTGCCTGATCCAAGCCCCTAAGATCACCTGGTTGGATAAGAAATAAACAACGGGCTTCCATCTGGCCAATCAGATTCTGCCTTGGGAAAAAGAAACAGTAGGCAGTTAATGTTCATTGTTTCAACTGAGGAGCAAAAATCCCAAAATGGGGGTGTGGCGGGGGGGAGGGGGAAGGGGACGACTCAGCAATCAAGAGAGGAGAGAAGTAGAAAACAGAAGTCAAAAAGTAAGAGTTAAAAATAAAGTAGATATGAGGAGAGAAGACAGAGAAGAGAGTCCAAGAAAATGGCTATTGATTTCCACCTGCTGGTTTAGGACTCTCAGAGAGGGATCAACTCTACTTCCTCCTCCACAGTTCCATGCTACCCCTGGATCCTAGATACTCAAAGAGGCTGATCTGGAGGATGAAGGTTCAAAACCAGCCTGAGGGGAAAAAAAAGTCTGCAATGTTCTAGCTCCAACTAACCAGTAAAATGCTAGACTAGAGGAATGGCTCAAATGGTACAGTGCCAGCTAAGCAAGCAAGTTGCATGAGCATGAAGTACTGACTGAGTTCAGACCCGAGTATCAGGAAAAAATAAAAGAACAAGTTTTGTTCTTGTAAAACTTCTATCCTACAGAAAAGTCCTTGACAACGAGGCCTAGCGTATCCTGGGCACCAAGGGACACTTGGGTGTACAGAGTGCTAATGCTGCACATGCAACTCCCATCCAGTTGACCTGAGATGAGGCAAGACTTGATTAAATTGAAGAAAACGTTAAACAAGCACTCCCTGTCCTGGTGTTCTCTTTATAGATGATAAAAAGTAGAATGAGCTTTTCATTCTCATATTCATATTGGCCTGACCCGTGATAATTCAGTTGAACTACCATATAAAGGCCTGTGACTGCATCCCTGTAACCTCTGACTATCAGATGAAATGGTTCTTTGGGGAAGTCACATGAATGCCTGGTCTCCATTCACTGGGGGGCAAAGGCAGGGCGCGGGGACTTATGGTTGCATGAGGTCATTCCCATGGAATGGCCAACACAGATTTAACCCAGGACAGACTGTACAGAGCAAGCTGTAGGCACTGAAGAATGAGAAAAAAAAACATGGACATTAGGGTTCCACTGGATGCCAAGCCCTGGGAGTTCCTGCAGAGCCCTCGCCCTTCAAGAACGCTATTAGATGCCATGTAACCAGACAGAAGAGGCCAAGGGCAGCAAATGACACCCACCAAGTCTCAGCGAGACAAATCCCAGTGCAGTAAGTCAATTAAACAGTAAATTAGCATTCCTAAACTCCAGGCACATAGACACATTCAAGGCAATCCAAGCTTCTGGAAAGCTTCAGGAGTGGCATCCAGAGATTCGTGGACACGGGTCTGACCTACATTCACGTACAGACCCGAATCACTTGGGAAGGGGGATGGGAAGACCCCACTTGCTAAGACTGAGATGTGTGTTCTCTGTAAGAGTGTGAAACAAGGGTTTGTCATGGAGAACCCCAGCACCCCTCTGTGCTCCGTGGGGTCCCTTCGGTTCACTTGTGATAGTTCTGCCACATCTTTGGCTGGGCACATTGAGAGAGGACCCAAGAGAGACAAAATCCATCATCAAAAAGTAGCACCTTAGCCGGGTGTCAGTGGCCCCTGCCTGGAATCCCAGCCACTCAGCAGCCTGAGGTCTGATCTGAGCATTTCTGCCGGAAGCCATCATGGGCAGACAAATCTGAGAAACTCTGATCTCCAGTGAATCAGCAACAAGCTTAAGTAGCAGAGGGGCCAGCCTTGAGAGGAAACACAGAAAGCCAAGCAAGAACATGAGGCTCTGAGTTTGAGCCCCAGGACTGGTACAAACGAACAACAGCAACCACAAACCCCATTTTACTTCCTGTCTTACCCTAGATTGGTTTGAAATGCAAAGGTGGCAAAGAGAAGTCAGGGTGATGGCTTTTATAAAAGCAAGAAAACAAACAAAAAGCCATCAAAGAAGAATAAAAGCAAGAGGCAATGAGACTGATTCTGGCTTCACCAGCAGCGGATTCATTTCTTCATCGGTGCCCTGGGAAAGCAGGTAGTTAGGGACTATTGGACTCAGCTAATGAACTCGTTCACAGTCCAGTGTGAGGCTTTCCAAGGAATGGTTTAGATAAGTGTGAGTGCTGGAGATTCACGCACCTGCTTCTCTCTTTGGTGGCCGTGGGACCAGGGACAAATAACTCTAAGCCTCAGTTTACCCATCTGCAAAGTGGAGCTGTCAATATTTATCTTGGGCTGTTGTAAGAATCAGATAGGATGCTGCACACAGTTCAAAGCTTGGGACAAATCTGCCTGACTCAGCAGATTCAATTGTTGTAATTAGAGTCTCTATCTGGGATGTCTGTATCCGATGATCTGGCATCTAATGTAAAATAGATACCTCACATGGTGGCTATTTGTACCTCCCCCTCATCGGAGAATCATGGCGCCTTTTCTTCTTCTTTTTCTCCCCTGGCAGTACTGAGTTTGAACTCAGGTCTTTAAGGCACCATGAAGCTTTCTCTATTCCAAGTCACCTCTGGGGGAAGGTGGGCTAAGGGTCGGAGGGCCCTGCTCACCAGCCAAACACAGGACAGCTCTGCACAACGACTGCTGAGCTGGTCAGTGCTCTATGAGCTGGGCATTTCCCTTTTCCCCCCGCCCCTTAGTGGTATTGGGGTTTAAGCTCTTATTCTAGCTAGACTAGCGCTCTACCATTGCAACCATACTCCAAGTCCTTTTGCTTTTAGTTTACGTCTTCAGATTGAGTTTTATGCTTTATTTGGGGCCCATCTTGGGACCCTGCTCTTCTTACTATACTTCTTAAATAGCTGGAATTACAGCCATTATAGTCACCTTGTTTGAGGGGGCTTTTTTTTTTTTTTTCTATCTCAAACATTTGCCTAGGTTGGGCCTCAGACCTTGATCCTCCTACCTCTGCTTCCTGCACGGCTGGGATTACAGGCACGAACCATGTGGCCTTTCTGAACAGGACATTTCTACGTGCTGCCTCTCCCTACTGCTCTGAGGAGCACGATCAACGCAGCCCCCAAGCACGAGGTCAAGATGCTTCAGTGCCCTGGAGCTTCGGCCGAGTCACCGGGAGAGGAGGAGACTTTGCTCATTGAGCAACAGGTGCATTTGTAGTGCATTTCTGAACAGTGACAAAGGCACAACGGCCTTTACTAATCACATAGGGAGTGGCCACCGAGGCCGGGCAGGCGGGCCGCTCTTCCCCTTCATTCAAAATCACACTTGGTCTGCTTCTCAATTCCTGTTTTTTTGGTGCCTTTTTATTTTTATTTTTTTTTGGTTACAAAAAGAGACTTTGGTAGTCAGGGGAAGCTGCTGTGTGTCTCTAGGCATAATGTCTTTTTTTAACAAATGAAATAAAATGTAAAGGATTGCCAAAGCAGCCTTATTAAAGCACAGGTTTAAGCCATATAATAAATGTACAATGCCTTTTATTATTGGGGGGGGGGGGGGACAGGCGCTGGTCCTGGGGCTTGAACTCAGGGCCTGGGTACTGTTCATGCTCAAGGCTAGCACTGGGTACTGTTCATGCTCAAGGCTAGCACTCTACCACTTGACCACAGCTCTATTTCCAACTTCTTCTCCTTCTCCTCCTCCTTCTTCTTCTTGTAGTTAACTGGAGGTAAGAGCTTCACTTGACTTTCCTGCCAGGGCTGTGATGCGCAGATTTCAACCTCCTCCTGAGAAAGTGTGAGCCACTAGCACCCGGTTTCGTGATGCATTCCGGGTCATGAAGCAATACTTAACAACCTCTGCTGGCCTGCAATGTGGAGTGGGTGAAGGTGACCGGGAGGCTGGGCCACATGTGTGAAGCATGGGAACGCGATTTCCAGGGATGGAAGAGCCACCGACTTGTCCTCCCTCTGCCTTGCTCCCTATGTTTCTCATTGAAGGAAATCGTGGGGGGTGGGGGTAGGGGTGGGGGGGGCGTTGTCAGAATCCATTCTGAGGTTAATAAACAGAAAAATGGAACTCTTTTCCCATCTAAACGGACAGAAGTCTTCAATTCAATTACTAGACCCAGGCTGACAACTCCTGCAGCTATGCTGAGCATAGGGACTGGATACAGTCCCGCTGCATCAAACGGAGCTTTGTGTTTGGCCGGGGGTGGGTGCCGAGCAGGGCTGTATGAAGACAAAAAGAGAGACCGCCAGTGAAGGCTACCCAGACGCCTTCTCTGTGTTTTTATTCAAGCTGTTGTTTCTCCCACACAATAGCTTGTAAAAAAAAATATTCATCTGTGGCGATGAATACAAATGCATCCAAGGCAAAAACAAACCCAGAACCAGGGCCGTTTTCACTAGCGTTATGAGAACTTGGAGCGAAGTGCCCCATCCCAGTGGGTGCACAGAGTTTGATTCCAAGGTCCTCTAACTTTCTAGCTGCATGACCTTGGCTGAGCTCAGGTTCCTAACACAGTTCGCCACTCTGTTTCAGTTTTCTTAGGGGCTGGGGAAAATGATTGCCGCGAATCAGTGGAGGAAAGATTGGGCATGCAGAATGCTTAGTGTAGGACCAGTAGGAAGAGGAAGAAGATAGTACATGTTCGCCGTGAGAATGAGATTCTTGCTAATACAGTAAAAAACAAACAAACAAACAAAAAACTGTGTGTGTGTGTGTGTGTGTGTGTGAGAGAGAGAGAGAGAGAGAGAGAGAGAGAGAGAGAGAGAGAGAGAGAGGGAGGGAGAGAGAGAGAGCGCTGGCACTCTACCACTTGAGTCATACCTCCCCCTCTCCACTTCCAGCTTTTGGGTAATTAAAGATGAGTCTCCCAAATTTGTCTGCCTAGGCTAGCTTTGAACTATAATTCTCAAATCTCAGGTTCTCATATCTCAGGATTATAGCATGAGCCACTGGTGCCCACTAGTACAAGACTATTGTTTAAATACTTTCAAAAATTTGTATGATATATAGTTAGTATACTGTAAATTAAAATATATGCTTTCTAGAGAGCTGCTGAACTAAAAAATAATCAGAAACAACCCACATATCCTATAATTGGAAGAATAGGCAGATTAATGAATAACTGTATTATTACTGTTTATCCTAAAGAATCTCAGGAAAAGAATGATGGAAAAATGCTCCTCAACTCATCCTACAGGTCTACAGTATTTTCTTCAACCAAGACAAAGACATTAGATGCAAAGAACAACCAACAGGTGACTCTCTCTTTTGCATGCAGATGCAAAGGTCCTGTACATAATTGTTAGTGACTGGATAGGAAGTTTTCTCTGATAGGCTGGTGTGTGGAAAGCTTGGTCCCTGGTTGGTGGATCCAATTAGCCTATGGAGCCATCATTTGATGGCATTGGAGGCGGGGTCTATTTAATGGAAGGGGTCACCTGGGACATGTTATCGGGGCATGATATTCTGCCTCATCTTAGGCCCAAAGCAATGGATCAGCTGACTTTGAATGGAAACTTCTGGAAACCAGGAGCCAAAAACAACTCCTTCCTCCCTTAAAAGTAGTTTTTTCTCAGATATTTTTTTCACAGTGACAAAAAAAAAAAAAAGGCGAACACAAAAGTACTAGCAAACTGTATGTAAAAACCGTACAAAAAGAACTACATACCATGACCAAGTGGTATTTATTCTAGGACTCTAGGTGTGATTTAATATCTAAAGATGGTTTGATGCAATATCAAAAGCATAAGGAAGAAAGCACAAGGTCATCCAAGTGGATGTACAAAAGGAATCCAGGTGGGGGCTGGGATGTAGCTCAGTGGCAAAATGCTTGCCTAGCAAATGTAACATCCTGGGTTCGATCCCCAGTACCAAAAAAGAAAAGACAGAACATTTAAAAAAGGAGTCCAGGTAAATACCAGTGTCTGTGTGATTTAAAACACTCAGCAAACTAGGGAAAGAATTCAGGAAATTCTCCCAACCAATCTACAAAACTAGTACCAACGGTGAAAGACAGAAAGTTCCCCTCAGGTGGACTGAGGGGAATGAGGTAAGATGCTCATTTACACCACCTCCATTCAACACGGCTCTGAAGAGTCTTGCCAGGCTTGAAAAGAATATCACATTCACTTAAAAAGATTAAAATCATTTCCACTTATAAGTGACGTTGGTCTCTATATAGGAAATCATTAAACATGATTAGATAACCCAAGAGAACATGATTAAAATTAATATGACACAGGGTGAGCTAATATGCCATAGCAGACCACATGGTATAAAATCAACATGCAAGAATCAATTCTGTTCCTACACATCTGCAATAAGCCATCCAAAGTAAAATTAATCAAAAGCATGTGTAACAACATTAAGAACAAAGTAATTGCCAATAAATAAACAAAAAAGGATAAAACTTAATATTCTGCAACATTATTTAAAAACAACAACAAAACAATGAAAGGGCCAGGAGCCAGTGGCTGACATCTGTAATCTTACCTATTTAGGAGGCTAAAATCTAAGGATTGCAGTTCAAAGCTAGCCTGGGCAAGAAAGTCTATGAGATTCTTATTGCCAAGGGCCATTCAAAAAGCCAGAAGTGGAGCTGTGGTTCGTATGGAAGAATGTTAGCCTTGAGCAAAATAGCTCCAGGTACAGTACCTAGACCCTGAGTTCAAATCCCTGGACTGATGCATGCATGCACAGGCACACACACGGGCATGTACACACACAGACACGCACAAAACAAAACAAACCCTAATGGATCCAAATAAGTGGAGAGATCTCTCATGTTCCTGGGTTGGAATACTTAATGTTATCAGAGGTAATATTTGCAAATGAGTCTACAGATTAATATGTAGAACCTAACAAGATAACCTTAAAATTCACCTGGAGGATTAAGGAACTCAGAGAAAAAGAAGAACAGGGATGCCTCACACCTCAATTCCATAACTGACCACACAGTTACAGTGTCCTGCACAGACAGACCTATCAATCAACAGAAAATCTCAGAGTCCAGAAATCAACCCTCACATGGACGCTCCATTCATTATTGACAAGAACACCAAGACAATCTAGTGGGAGGAAGAAGAGTCTGCGTGTGTGAGTGTGTGTGTGTGTACACGCACGAGTGTGCGTGTGTATGCAGTGGTACTGGTTCTTGAACTCAGGGACTCCTGTGCCAGCTTGGGTTTTTCGCTTATAGCTGGCACTCTACCACTTCAGCAGGTGCCTGACTCTTTCTTTCTTTCTTTTTCTTTTTTGCCAGTGCTGGGGCTTGGGACTCGGGGCCTGAGCTGTCTCTGGCTTCTTTTTGCTCAAGGCTAGCACTCTACCACTTGAACCACAGCGCCCCTTCTGGCTTTTTCTATATATGTGGTGCTGAGGAATCGAACCCAGGGCTTCATGTATTCGAGGCAAGCACTCTACCACTAGGCCATAGTCCCAGCCCACCTGGCTCCACCTTTCTTCTTCTCTTCCCCTGAGCTACCCAGAATCCTTCATCACTTTCAACTGCCTCCTCACTGACACGCCCCTCTGCACCCACACTGCACGGAGAACTTTCAGTGTTTTCTGTAGGATGAGGATGTGACCCCCGCCATACCACTGTCACTGTGGTCACAGGCACACAAACCACTTCCACTTGTCTGGCTTTTCTTCCTTGGAGACAGAGTCTTGGAGACTTCTTTCTGCCCTAGCTAGCTTGGCACCATGATGCTTGAGATGACGGGCGTGTGCCACTCTACGCAGGGATAGGTTGAGAAGGGGGGCTTGAACTTTTGTTCCTCCCACATAGTGAGGATTACAGGCCGCCACTAGTTTCATAAATTTTATTACGCACACATGTCACCTGCAGGTCCAACTGTGAGGACAGCTAAACTATTCAACATGACCAGAAAAGCATGGAAGTCTTGAAAACTATGTAGGAAATATTGTAAAAGAAAAAAAAATAGTATGGATCTAGGGAGGGCTACATCACATGTGGCCATGACAACCAGAAAGTTAAGCGAATACCACTGTTCTAAGAAATAAGTGAGGGGGCAACAATACAGGTAACAAGTGAAATTCATCCTCAGAGGGTTCCAAAGCTCCTACAGGAATAGAAGCTTCAGTACGTTGTGACATCAGAAGTTCCCTCTTTGAGGGAATGGTGGGTCCTATGGGAATAGAAACTTCAGTGAATTGTGACATCAAAATGCTCCTGCCAGTTCAGCAAGAAGTAAGCAGGACTTCCTGTTTTTCTCATGTCTCCACAGAGCCAAGCCCAGCCTCCCAGGGCCCAGGCTGAGCTGAAGATTCAAACTCCCCCCATCTGGTTGGCCAGCCCAGCATTGTGTTAAAGAGAGAAAGTGAATACCTGAGTGGACATGGTTCCCCCAGGATTCCACACCCCATTCTACTCATTTCCATTTGTGGTCTCACCCCTGGGTTCAGTGACCCGGGGATTTCCCTTCCAAGGAAAGGGATGGGCGGGAGACATGCAGGCAGGCAGCTCTGATCAGATGTTGGGAGCAATCAACCCTGAGCACTTAATAAGGCTTCTCAAGATGGCTGTCTGGGGGCTGGGGATATAGCCTAGTGGCAAGAGTGCCTGCCTCGGATACACGAGGCCCTAGGTTCGATTCCCCAGCACCACATATACAGAAAACGGCCAGAAGCGGCACTGTGGCTCAAGTGGCAGAGTGCTAGCCTTGAGCAGGAAGAAGCCAGAGTCCAAGGCCCAGGACTGGCCAAAAAAAAAAAAAAAAAAAAGATGGCTGTCTGGCCATGGGAAGGCCGGGGCGGGTGGTGGTGGTGGTATTTAAAGCACAGCATTTGGAGAATGTGGTAAAATGCTTGGCAATTCAGGCAAAATAAGTGCAGGTGGCAGAAGGCTGGAAGGATGGGGGGGGGGGTCGGTTCCCATGGCCTTCTGCACCCCCCTCCCCATGCCCAAAATTCTTAAAGTCATGAATAACCTCGTGGTCTCCATCCTCACCCAGTGTCTCCTCTCCTTCCAAGGGGAGAGGCAGTTGCAGGTCAGCTCCCAGGGAGTCTTGTCCAGGGAGCATCCACCACAAACCAGACACAGGGAAACAGCACTGGTGCACCTGTCAATCTTGAGAATAGAGAGCGGGGTGCGGGGATGGGACCCCAGGGAACAGGGAGCACGTGAGTAGGGCTTAAGGAGGAGAGGTTCCAGGCCTCCCTTGAGATAAGACAGACATGGAAGGAAGTGGAAACTCCCTTGATAAGCTTCCTTTGACACTAGAGACTTTCTAAGGCTCTTTGGAGATGAAAACAAATAGAATTTATTTATTTTTAAGTCATCCAGGCAATTAGACCATGCTTTTTTGAAAGGAGGACTACTTTAGACAGGACACCAAGGAACCCCAAGAATTATCTGGTTTACATTCAAACCAAAGCTTCCTCTCCATCACAGAGAATAGCATGGAAGAAGCGACAGAAAAAGATGAAATTGAGGATTTAAAAAAGGAAATCAGGTCAGGCCTGGTGATGTATGTCTATAATCCCAGTTACTTGGAGATGAAGATAAGATTGCAGTTTGAGGCTAGCCTGGGTAAAAAGTTGAGACTGTATCTCAAAGCAAAAGCCTGGTCTGGTGGCTCACACCTGTAATTCCAACTATACCGGAGGTATAGGAAAGGGGATCACAAATTAAGACAATCCCTGGGCAATATCATGTGTCTGAGATTTTTCTGAAAAACAACAGAAGCAAAAAAGGCTGGGAGTTTAGCAAGCATGAGGCTCTGAGTTCAAACTGCAATGCCATCAATAAACAAATGAATTTGAAAAATAAAAGAAGAGGCCATTCCATTTTATGACATAAATAATTTCTAATGTGACACTCTCAGACGAACTTCTGCGACAATGCTAGATGACAGAGGTGAGAGCGACGTGCTACACAACACGACTCAAATGCCAAGCTACTGGAATCTTCCAAGTGGCAAGTGTGTCATTGAACAAACCCAAGCTTTTCTGAATGGATACACTGAGGCTTCATTAGGTTATTTTGTCCATGCTCACCCTAAATAAGCAAGATGTTTCTGCTCTCTGCACCTCAGTTTCCTTTTGTTGCAGGATGGAATGGATGCCAACTTTCCTGCCCACTTAATTAAGGTCTGCGTGCAGACATTTCCCAAAAAAGAAAGAGCCTGTTCTATGTTTTGGTGCCAGTTTATAGCTTGATATTCTCTGCGATTCTCAATATTTTATAGTTTGGATTGCCTATAATTTGATTTCAAAAGTTCTTTCCTTGGTCTTGACTGTGTGTGTGTGTGTGTGTGTGTGTGTGTGTGTGTGTGTGTGTGTGTGTGTACCCAAATTCCCCAAATGATATTCAGTTCAGATTTATACATGGACCAGACCAAAGCATACATCTGCGCGCTGAAGTCCTGAACTTGAGAGAACCCCACAGAGCCCAGCTGCCCAGTGCAAATTGTGAGCAGCACTTGAGGCCAAATGTGTGCTAGTGGGACTTTCCTTCCTTCCTTCCTTCCTTCCTTCCTTCCTTCCTTCCTTCCTTCCTCCCTCCCTCCCTCCCTCCCTCCCTCCCTCCCTTCCTTCCTTCCTTCCTCACTCTCTCCCTCCCTTCCTCTTTGCTTCCTTCTTATCTGTCTCTGTCTGTCTGTCTAGCTCTCTATCTGGGGCACTGGGGTTGGAAACTCAGGTTCTTGAACTTTCTCTACCCCTTGAGCCACTAACATGAACTAAACTTTCCTGGAAAACCAGGTGGAATGCTGCCCAACTGTGTTCTTGCTCAAGCCCTTGAAGTTGAGCGCAGTCACGTGCCTTGACTTGGCTCATGAAACGTGAGTGGAGGTAACTTGTATGGCGGTCACGTAATTGCTAGTGCTCCCCTCTTTTCTTTTTCTTCCTGGTCCCAGCTAATCTTGGAATCCCTTGGTGATCAAGAGGAGGCAGAGGAGACAAATGCCCAGTGAGTCACCCCAGCCCAGATTATACTTTATGTAAGTAAAAGGCAAACATTGTGTGTGTGTGAACTCAGAGCCTCAAATTCTTGTTTAACTTTTTTTTTTTTTTTGCTCAAGCTGGTGCTCTTCCACTTTAACCACACCTTCACTTTCAGCTTGTTGAGGTTAATTGGAAATGAAAGTCTCAAACTTGTCTGCTTGGGCTAGCCTCTAGCCTTGATCCTCAGATCTCAGCCTCCCGAGATTACAGGTATGAACTACCAGTGCCTGGCCTTTCAGATAATTCTTGTTTCCAGTGATCACCTTCCCCCACTGTTTTTTTTTAATCACAAACATCCCCATATTTGTATTTTAATTTTTAAAATTTTACTTAATCTTTCTTAGGGTGGTGAAGTTCTATAGTTATCACTTTAACCATTCATGATGGACGATTAGATAGCACTCGATATATTTACGATGTTCACCTTAGCAGTTCTGCCAAAATTAAGTTAGCCACTTTTAGAGAAAAATAGGAGCAACCCTCTTTACCTGTGAATTCTCCCTCAGCCCATACTGGAAGCTCTATCCACTAAACAGTGGTGTTCTCTTCCAGCCTTCCCTCATTCCCATCTGCTTCCCTCAGGCTTCTCTAGAAACCACACAATATTTGACCTTGTGTCTGGCTTGTTTCACCCAATAAAATTGTTTCTGAGGTCCAACCTCACTCCTTTTTATGGCTAGGAGGGGACTCATGGTGTGTAGAAACCAGGTGGTGATTTTCAAGCATCTGTGGGTGGATCCTGGGGGTGGGGCTTCCCCCTGGGCTACCGAACATAACAGCGATAGGAACACGTCCAAGTATCTGTTCACGTCCCTAATCGAATCCAGCAAATGCTGTTCTGTAACGTGCAGCAATGAATGGGTTCGTTTAGGAGGAAATGTTTAAAATGCTTAAGTGTGCGATGTCCCCACCGGCGATGGTTTGTCTTGTAATACGCATTCCCTTACAGGAGCTCATTGTTCCTCCAGAGAGAACCCTGGAAGAGGGGATCGGTGTCTAGGGAGGCAGGGGGCAGGAGGCAGGCCTCATGTGGCCGAGCAGCTGGTGTCACGGCAGGTGCCAGGATGGGCACTGTCTAGACATTAGCAGGGGCAGAACTCGAAACTCCAACTCCAGACTCTGTCCAGGTTTCATTACGCTTCACCTGCTTTGTGAACGAACCTATTTGCATCCCCAAGCCCTGTGTTTGTGATGCCACCTGCCTGTAGCATTGCTGTACCCCCCCACAACCCCCACTTCACGGCTGTCCACCATCCCCTGCGTGCTCCTTCCTGCTTCTCCATCCATGGGGAGCTTCAAGGGGTGGCTTGCAATGGGAGAGGGGAGGATTTGGCACCCCCTCTCCATCTCTTATCAAACCACCCCTCCCAAATAATCACCCACCCCATCTAGAGAAAAAAAAAATATCCTGGACTAGCTATGCAAATGCAGCAGGTCCAAGGTTAAATTCCAAGTGGCCCCAAGGCTTCCTTGTGTGGAAATTCTGGAACTGGCTTCTGAGGCGCAGGATAGGATGAGGGAGGGATGGGCGAGTGCTAAGAGTCGGGCAGTGAGTCTGGGGGTAGGAAGAGAGTGGTCGTTCTCTCCGATCACCTGCAGGGCCCCCGCGGTTCCAGCCACCGTGGAGATGGGCAGACCTTTCTCCACACAGGACCCCCAGCTACTGCGGCGCCCTTCCCAGCCAGCTGCTGTTGGACAGAGCCCTCAAGATGGGATGGGAGTTGTGAGCCAGGCGGTTGGCTGAACACAAGGCCCCTGCAACACAGCTCTGTTCCTAGGCATCCCGATTGGTCCCTGGCCTATCTTGGAAGCCTTTCCTACCTGATGGAGTTTAAGGCCAAGCCTGCTGCTCTTCCCCCCCCCCCCGCCCCTCCCCCAGGGTGCATCTCCCTAATCCAGAGATGCCTGGCCGTCTGGGGAAGTTCCCTGGCCACTGCCTTGCTGATGAGGTCCGGGCTGAGGAGCCCCAATCTACCCTGGGCTGTTGCCACCGCCAGCCTTTGGGCGGTTCCTGTGCTCTGGCAGCGGGCACGCACTTGTCTCTGGCCTTTCCAAGCCTCTTCCCCACTCTGGGTGGAGACCCATGGGGGTGGTACACAGACCCCTCCATCTTTTCCCATCTGGTGGTGGACAGAGGCAGAACCGACAGTGGCCCTGCCACACCCTGGCTCAGAATTCTCCACGGGTCCCAACTTTCCCCAGGAGCTTGAAGCCGCTGGCCCGGCAGTGGCGGTGCCCAGCCACCCCCTTAGCCAGCGCACCGTCCCAGAGTACCGCAGGCGCGCGTTCCACCCCAGACACCAAGGGCACCGAGTCCTAACGGGTTCGCGCCCCCGAAGGTGGCTCACTCACGCCTTCCCTGGTTCTCCCTGCCAGGAGGCGCTTTCCAGCTTCCCCGCGAGCCATCAGGAGCGGGGTGGGGGGGGGGGGGGGTCGCCCTCGGTGAGCTCGAAATCACCGGGCGGACCGCGCCTCGCCGGGGCTCCACCAACGCCCGCCGCTCCCCGTCCCTCCCGGGATGGAAACATCCGCGGCGAAACTTCTCCAACTGAAGAAGCCGCCTTCACGCCCCTGGGGGTGGGGGTGGGCGGTCCAGCCCCCCCCCTCACCCCAAGTTCTGACTCTGGGGAGGGAGCTGGGATCGCGGATTCTTCTGCTACCAAGCGCGCGCCGGGGGGGGGGGGGGCGGGGGAAGCCGCGATCCGAGCGGGGCGGCCCCGCACCACCTGTGGATCAGGCGGCCGGGAGGACGGAGAGGCTGGCGGCCGGGGCGGGGGTGGGGGTGGGGGTGGGGGGTGTCGTCTGGCCCCGGCTGGGCGAGTGGAGCGCCGCCGGGGTCACTTACCTATGGTGGATACGACGGTGCCCACGAAGTAGAAGGCGCCGGTGAAGTCCCAGCGCGGGCGCACGCTGTCCACCCGGACGCCCGCGCGGGCGGCTTCCTCGTAGTGGCGGAGGAAGCCGCGCAGCTCGTCGCGGCTCAGGTTGTGGCCGCGGCTGAAGTTGGCCAGGCGCTCCTCCCAGCGCTGCTTGGCCTGGCGCTCGTGCGCCAGCTCCAGCGCCGAGAACACGGCGGCGCCGCCCAGCAGGTAGAGCAGGATGAGCGCGGCCAGCAGCAGGAAGCGCGCGTTGTCCTCGTTCAGGTGCCCCGGGCCGCAGCTGCAGCCCCGGCCGGCCATGGCCGCTCTCCTCCCGGGGGGCTGGAGGGGCACCGGGCCCCGGGGATGCGGGGTGGGTGGGGGGATCGCGGCGCGGCGGATGCTGCCGCTGCGGCGGCGGCGGCGGCTCACCCCGCGCCGGGACGCCCCGCAGCCCGCGCGCCCATGGTCGCCAGGCGCTCCCCCCCCTCCACCACCACCACCACCACCACCACCCGCGCCCAGGACGCCCCGCGCCCCGCGTCCGCCCCGACTCCCGCTTTCGAATCCGCTCGCTGGCCGCCGCCCTCCCCGCCCTTCTCCCGCGCGCTGCTCTGGAACGTGCCCCGGAGATCCGAGCGCCCCGCCGCCCCGCGCGCTTCTGCTGGGCGCGAGGCTGCGGGCGCCCGGCGTCCACCCCGCCTCCCCGCCGGCCCCCGGCCCGGGAGGGGGCGTGGCGCGACCTCACGGCAAACTCGGGGCGGACGCCCGCGCGCTTCGCGGGACACCGGCGGGTGAGCGGCGCCTCGGGGGCTGGGTGGCGGCGATTCCTCGCGTCCCGGGCGTTCGAAGGCTCGGACGGGGGACGCGGCGCGGGATCTGGGGGTGGTGGGGCGGAACCCGGCTCCCGGCCTCTGGAACGACTCACCGGGCGGCGGGACTGGGGATGGGGCGCGGGGTGGGGGCGGAGGGGGGAGGGTGGCACCAGTCCGGGACCCACGCCAGGACAGAGGGACAGTGCCGGGCGGTGGCCGCGGACTCGGATCTTCCGCTGGGCCCCCGCCTGGAGCGGCGTCCAGAGGGCGCACCGGCTGGAGAGAGAGAACCGCAGGAAGCCAGGAGCCTCTCCCCGGCAGCCCCCCTCCCGCTGCCCCGGGCAGCCTCCACCCACCCCGGGCAGCCTCTCCCGCCTTGCCCGGCCCACCACGCCCCGGTCCTCTGGGCGCCGCGCTGGGCGTCTTGGGCCCCCACGTGTTTTGCTTCGCCAGCCCGGCTCCCCCGAGGAGGAGAGCGGCCTGGAGCACCGGGAGTTCCACCGGGGGCCCCCTGGCGTGGCTGCCCAGGGGGGTCCGCATGGAGCGCTCCCCGCGACGCCCTGCAGAGCAGCAGCAAGGCTCTCCAGCGACCGGCAGGGCGCCCCGCGGGGTCTCACCCCCTTGGGCGTCCTCCCGTGCCCGTGGGCTCAGCTCAGCCTTCCTCGCCGGGCGCGTTCAGACGCAACAGGTGGAGCCGCTCAGCTGCCAGCTGCAGGGCCCCCCACTCCCCGCCCCGGGCCCTCCCCGCCCCCGGGCCACGGGGACCGTCCTCCCCCAGATCCCCAACACGGATCCCCGCTCTCAGGCCCCGCCCAGGCGCGCAGACCCCCGAGGGGGCCACTGTAGAGGGGAGCGAGTGCTCATCCGGCCCGCGTGGGTCCCTCGAGGACCAGGAGAGGGCGCCCCGTGCCCTTCATAAGCATCTGCCCTCCCCACCCCCACCCCGCACCCGGTACCCAGGTCCCACGCGGCCAGTCACCCGCCAAGGGCACGTGGGAGTCAACACGGACGCGGGCGGCTGGGGGCTGAGAATCCCCGTGCCTTGCGCCAGGGTGGCCCCACCAGGCCCGCCCACCCGAGGCCCTCAGGAGGAACCGACAGCCCTGCTGTAAGCAAGTGGCCTTGAATAAAGAAATGCTCGGCGCTGGGGACTTTCCTCTGCTACCCAGCCTTTTGGGGGTATGCATGGATCTTCCCAGGGTAGATACTGCAATGATTCGGCAATTCATTCGGCACTGGATTATGGAAAACTGGCCACAGACCAGTGAAGTATGTTTACAGTGCCACCCACAACTCAACCCCCCCCCCCAGTCTACAATTAACACTGTATCAAATTTATTATATATTGTGTTCCTCTTTCCACCCATCTCCCTTTGATAGAAACCAGGAATGTTAGAAAGTTTTTGGTTACACATTGGAGCATTCATTAAAAATTTTTTTTGTTATAAAGGTGATGTATAGAGGGGTTACAGTTACATAAGTCAGGTAAAGAGTACATTTCTTTTTAGACAATGTCACTCACCCCTTCCTTCACTCTGTCCCAGTTTTTCCTTCCCAAGCCACCCACAAGTTGTATAGTTTGTTTTCCATAGTGTCTTGTGAGTGCCACTGCTGCTTTTATTCACCCTTTGTCCCTCCATTTCTTTGCCTCCCCTTAGCTCCCCCAAGACAGATAAACGAACAAACAAGACAAAAAAGAAAACAAGGGCTGGGGATATGGCCTAGTGACGAGAGAGCTTGTCTCCTATACATGAGGCCCTGGGTTCGATTCCCGAGCACCACATATACAGAAAACGGCCAGAAGGGGCGCTGTGGCTCAAGTGGCAGAGTGCTAGCCTTGAGCAAAAAGGAAGCCAGGGACAGTGCTCAGGCCCTGAGTTGAAGGCCCAGGACTGGCAAAAAAAAAAAAAAAAAAAAGAAAAGAAAAGAAAAAGAAAACAAAAACAGCCACGAGCAAAAAATCCTCATTTCCATTTCCTGGAGTTCATTTCTACATATTATTTTATATGGTCAGATGCACGTAGCTATTGCAGCCTGTGTTCCTCTCCTAAGACACAGTCGAATATTCCCGTACCATTGGTGAATGTGTTTCTTACCTTATAGTGAACTGCACAGTGAAAGAATGTGTATGTATTTACTTCCCTTAGCAATTCCCTGACATTTGTTTCAAAATAGTTGTATTAACCTCTGAGTAATGACCTCCTGATGCTCAAAATCCTTGAAACCCTCAGCAGTATCCATCGTTTTAGTTTTAAATGTACTTTTTCCTGGTGGATATCGAGTGCCATCTCATTATGGTTTTACGTTTACATCTCACGGATGTTTCATGTATGGGTTGGCTATTTTTCATCTTTCTTTATAGATTTTATGTTGAAATACTTTATCCATTTAAAAATTGGTCTGTTATTGTGGGATTATTTACATATGTAAGACAATGGTTTCTTCTCTGATACATGTGTTGCAATTCTACCTTTGACTTGTCCTAAATCTGTTTTGTTTTCTTTCTTTGGGTTAGTTGTGGGGCTTGAACTCAGAGTCTGGGTGCTGTTCCTGAGCTGTTTTGCTCAAGGCTAGTGCTCTACCACTTTGAGCCACAGTGCCAGTTCCACTTTTCTGGTGGTTCAATGGAGATAAGAGTCTCACAGACTTTCCTGCCTGGGCTGACTTTGAACCTCAATCCTCAGATCTCAGCCTCCTGAGTAGCAAGGGTTACAGGTGTGAGCCACTGGTGCCCAGTACTAAGTCCGCTTTCTGACATGAGTTTTTTCACTATGGTGAAGGCCAGTATGTCAGTCTTTTATGTTTTGTGCTCTTCATATATTAAGAAATCAATACTTCCTTCAAGCTTCCAGCTTTTATTTGTTGTGTCTGTGATCCATTTTAAAGTTTGTTTTTATATGGTCTGAGATCCGGTTAAGGTTCCCATTGATCCAGGAGAAAACTATGAATGAATTTATTTCCAGCATCTGTACACAGCTCATAATCTAGCTCCCTACTCATTAAGCCAATCTCACAGTATTTAGATTGCTTGGAATTAGGAAGTGTCAGTTTCCTAATTAGGTTCTCCTTGCCTGGTTCTCAATCTTCCTAGTTATGTTTCCATGCCACTTCACCCAGGCTTTTCTGTTGAGATATAATCTCATGAGTTTCTTGCCTGGAGTGGCCTTGAACCTTGATCCTTTGGATTTTAGCCTCCTGGGTAGCTAGTATTACAACTGTGAGCCACCACACTTAGCTAGCATGTCTTCAAGATTTCTTTGAATATTATGTTATAAAACTTCTGTTTCCATGAAAAAAACGCAATAGAACGAGCTTATTAATTTTGACAGGAAAAGACTTGCATAACCTTGAATTGAGTCAAATCTCCTGATTTGCCTTTTAGTACTTATTCATAGTTGTATTTTGTTTGCTTTTGTTTTGTTTTGAGCTCCGTGCTTCAAACTTGCTAATAAGGAGGTGCACTACCATTTAAGTCACTCCACCAGTCATTATTATTTTTTTATTTTTTATTTTTTGGCCAGTCCTGGGCTTGGATGCAGGGCCTGAGCACTGTTCCTGGCTTCTTTTTGCTCAAGGCTAGCACTCTGCCACTTGAGCCACAGCGCCACTTCTGGAGTCATTATTTTTTGAGAGTTATTTTTTGCCTGGACTGTGATCAGTAGGATGACAGGAACACGATCACGCTCCTAGTCCTTGTTCAAATGGAGTCTCTCAAATTTGCTCCCCACCCCCTGGTTGCCCTTGAACTTCTACCCATTGATCTGACTCCCAAATGCCTAAGGTTATAGACTTGAGCCACTGTGTCTGGCTGTAGTTGGTCTTTGAAGCTTTTCTTCAGAACTTTTACATTCAACAGGAGCTGTTTGGTTTTGCCAGAAACCTGAAGTGACTTGGTTTTCTTATTCCCCTACCTATGTGTTTGGGATTAAAAATGGCTTGTTGGTTGAGATGAGGGTTTAACTTTTGGTCTGGTCTGGCCTGGCCTTGACCTTGTCTGGTTCCGGCCATCTCCTGAGTACCCAGGATTACAGGTATAAACCACCATGCCAGCTCTCATGGAAATATTCAGTTAAGAATGAGTGGTTTCTAAATCATCTGAACAAAGTCTGCTCACAGTAGTCTGAAGAATCCATGAGTAAATAGCCAGCCAAGGCACACACAGCAGCAGCACCTGTGTCCCTGGGGTCCGAAGGGATGTGTGCTGACCGAGCCAGGGCAGAGCCAGCACTGCAGATGAGACACAACTCTTGTTTATGACCTGGCCTTGCGACCTTGAAACATGTTTTTCCCTCTCATGGGCTGAAGACAGTATGGGCCTCACAGTGTGATGATATATGCAAATATAATCAAATAGACCTATAATAGATGCCGTTGGGTTGCAACTTTTCTCTTGCCTTTCCTCTCTAAACTTCTCTTTATTTGTACATGAAGAAAGGAAGACTGAGCCAGGTGCTGGTGGCTCACGCCTGGAATCCTAGCTACTTAGGAGGCTGAGATCTGAGGATCACAGTTCCTAGCCAGTCCATGAGAGTCTCACCTCCAATTAACCAACAGAAAACTGAAGCGGAGCTGTGGCTCAAAGAAGTAGAGCACCAGCCTTGAGCAGAAAAGCTCAGGGACAGCACACAGGCCCCAAGTTCAAGCCTTACTACCACCACCACCAACCACAAAAAGGAGATTGATCCAGATGCCTTCTGCTTAATAACTTGCTCTTTGAAAACCTTGTTACAAAAGAACAGGGCCCAGTGAATGGAGACATTTGAATACAATGAACAACCCAAGCTCATTTCACTAGAGCATCTCATAGAACTAAAGGTCAACACACAGAAGCGAATTAGATTCTGCTTTGAGAAGGAATTCCGAGTATACTGAGATTTGTAAAGCGTTGGTTCCATTTGTTCACCCCTATCATTTTACGAAGCGTCTGCTTTTACAGTACCCTAGCCTTCCTCATCGCCAGCATCTTCTCAACACTCAGCCTTGATTCTCTCTGCCCTGGAGTTTAGGCTGAGAATTTAACAAAACACCACCATGCAATTCTTAGCTCTCCTCCACATTCTAGCTCAAAAGGAGTATGGCAGTGAGGTTGGATTTAAGTAATTCAGCAATTCAGTCCTGCAGATAAGTGTGATAGTAACTTTACATACTGTCCCATGGTTCTGTCACACTGATTCGTCATGACAGTGGAAGAAGGCATACCTGGGCTTATATGTAGTCATATTTTATGTTTACCAAACTTGCTCCCTGGCACAAACACTTTGCTTAGGTGTTTTTTGTTTGTTTTTGTTTTCCCTGTGAATGGGGATGGACTACAGTATCTTGATTGGCTGAATAGAAGAACCAAAAGAACAGGTCTTGGCAGGAATTGTCTGGCAGTCTTCTTACACAAACATCAGTGACCTAAAACAATGACTTACGAGTTGATGGGAATTTTAATAAGAAATGGTACTTTGTAGCTCTTATGCCACGAGTAGTGCTTGAAATAACTAGCCTAGTACACCTGGAAAATGTCCAAAGGTTTTATCATTATAGTACCTGACCCATGTACAGCATGAGTTAGCACATAATCAATCGAATTTTAGATGTACCCCTACACAGAGTCACGTTAGTTTTATTCCTGCCAGCCATTGTGTTCCTGTGCTGACTTTTGCTGTACTTTGTCATGTAAGATTAATATCATTAATCCATCAATATAATTGCTGCGTTTTAGGAATGTAAATAAAGAACGCCTACTTCATATTGAGGCACTCTTCAAATGCAAAGTTCTTTTTCTTGAACTTAAAGAAGGGGTTATAATTGCAATTCTTTGACAATGAGAGAAAAAAGGTCTTCAGATTTGTTACATCTAGGTCATTCAAACAGTCCTACGACTGGTCAAGGTTTAATATAAGTTTCCTGAGAAAAATAAACTTTTAATTTCACATGGGAAAAAAAAAACTTAACTGTCAAATCCAAGATTTTTTTTTTTCAGTCCTGGGGTTTGAACTTAGGACCTCACGCTTTACCTTGTAAAGTAGGTACTCTACCAACTTGAGCCACATCTACAGCCCTTCAAGGTTCTTACTGTAAACATACTGAGTTAGATGCATAAACTACATTGGCCTGTAGTCACATACCGCTAATAATTTCTATGAAAGGAAAAACATCTACCTTATACCAGAGTTCCCAGGAAAATGAAGCTGTGTCTGTGTTGCGTGGCCTGGCGTGGGAGAGCGAGCTATCAGTGGACCCGGGTTCAAAGCCAGTGCGGGCAGGGAAAGTCTGTGAGAGTCTTATCTCCCATTAGCCACCAAAAAGCCATAGTGGAGCTGTGGCTCAAGTGGTAGAGCGGGGCAGAGGTGCCGACACTGACAGCTCGGGTCACCCAGCTGCCTGGAAGCCGCTGTGGCCGCCGCGCAGTCCCCTGCCCTCCGTGGATTCTCGGTTTCTTTGCCACAATCCTTTGGTCATCTGGCTGGCCACCGGGCCCCCGCTCAGCACCTGGGCTGCGACGGCCAGTGCAGGGTGCTCCAGCTTCCTCCACGACCTCTTGGTGTATCTGATACAGGGTCTGACGTCCTGGTGCATTCACGGCTGGGGGGGGGGGAGGGGGGAGGAGCAGGAAGCCTAAGCCTTAAGTGTCTTACAAAACCAAGTCACCCTTTGGGATTTCTTCCAAGTAAAATGCCTGTGTACTTCTTGTATGACTCTCTGATCTGTCTTCTCTGGAAAGTTCTGGGGCTGGAGGGGGGCACCTATGGTGTGGCATGGAGAAGGGCTGAGCAAATGGCCGGGGTGGGGTCCGATGGGACCCATCCATAAACAGGAAGCAGGGTTTTGGACAGGGATGAGAACTTTGGGAAACTGAGGCTGGAAGCTAGGTGAGCTGCAGGGGCTGAAGCAGCTCATCCAGGGACATGAATATCCACGGAACCATCCAGAAACCTCTAGGAGACACTCCCAGGGGGCTGAGGGGCTGAATCAGGAACAGAGGAGCACATTCTTTCTCTGAGAAGTTCCCTCAGTGGCTGCATGGACAGTGCCTCCATTGGAGATGGAGTGGAGGCACCAAGCACAAGGTCAAGGTCAAGCTTTGGATCAGAACAACCGACCATTGTGGGAACCTCACCACAGTGAGGATGATTTCATATCACAGCCACACACATTTCTAACAGGGTGAAGTTTAATAACTTGTTCTCCAAAGCCGAGGAAAGGAAATTAAGAAAATAACACTTATTTTTAGTGAGAATGTGGAGAATGACCATTAAAAGCACAACAGACCTCTCTGCTCCCAAGTGGCCTTTGCAAACAGTTTCGTGGGGTGCAAATAGGATTTGTAGGGGAGGTGCACCTCTGTGAACAGTGCCCAGGGTTCTGGACGTTTTCCCATGCCCGGGGAGGGGCCCCGCATCGCTGCACATCAGGAGGGCACCCACATGTTCCCGTGTGTGTCTGGCGCTTTGACGTAAGGAATATTCCAGATCCACGGCCGATCTGGGGAAAGAGCACATCACGTAATCTTTATTTGAACGGAATCATGCAACGTTCACTCACTGCGCACCCCATTCTCTTAAGCGGCTGGGCAGAATGTTTTAAAATCAAACACTTTTAGATAGCAACTTTCGTAAGAATTCATGTTGGGGCGCAGGGTTCAAGGAGCACGGGGACGCAGACCAGCAGAAACCGAGGTGAACCTTGGCACTGCCACACCAGCAAGTCTCTTCGCCAGTCTGTGCCTTGCCAAGGCGCTGTCATGAGGAATAAATGAGAGGGAGGCATGCAGCCTGCAAGACACCGTGCCTGCACCCCACAAACACCCAGCAGAGGACAGCTATTCCTTCCTTCTCTTAGGAAGCTTCAGAGAGCAACACGGTGGGTGCTGGTGGCTCACGCCTGTGATCCTTCCAACTCAGGAGACTGAGATCTGAGGATCCGAGGTTAGAAGCCAGCCCGGGCAGGAAAATCCGGGACATTCTTATCTCCAATTAACCAGGACAAAGCTGTTTATCAGAATGAATGTCAGGAAGTGGAAACATGTTTATGGGGGGGGTGACTTATCCTTTGTACAAGTACATCATCATCATCATCATCATCATCATCATCATCATCATCACAATGTAAAAAAGATGATGGAAGTGGAGCTGTGGTTCAAGTAGTAGAGGACTGAGCAAAAAAGCTCAGGGACAATGCCCAGGCCCCCAGTTCAAGCCCCAGGACCGGCACCAAAAACAAAATAAGAGAACCCAAGAAACAAGCAAGAAAAAAAAGCAGCAGTAACAGCTTCCCAGCCCGGGCCTGTGAGTCTGCTCTCGGCAGCTCACATGAAATGGAGAAGCTGGGCGGCACTCATGGAATGCTTTGTGCTGTTGTTAAAGGACGCATGTTCAAATCCCCCCTCGTGTATCTGAGCACCTCAGGGAAGGCATTTATTTGGGGTGCGGCCTCAGGTGCCTCCTCTGTGCCAGGCATTGGCCGGGGACTGCCATGTGGCAGAAATGACAATGTGTGAAAACCCTCGGCCCGTTGCGGGTGCTCTCTAAATGGGAGCCTGTCTTCGCTGCTTTTCACGGATGCTTCAGACGTTAAAAACCCAAACCCCAAACTCTCAACATCACTGCGGTAAGAATCCACCATTAAGGAAAAAAAAATATCCACCAAGGCAATGCGAGCTCAGAGGACAAACAATGGCGTCTCCTGTCCCCTTGGGGAGCCTCTGCTTGTGTGGCACGCAGCACTGCTGTGCTTGTGCACAGCAGCCGGCCTCCGGATGCGGGGTGGGGAGCTGCAAAGATGGCAACATCTTATCAGAACACTGTCGCTAGTCACTGGGCTTGGAAGGCTTGTGAGCGTGGAACCCAACACTTTTCCAGTAACTTAGCAAGCTTGCAGGGGGGGGCGGGGAAGCTGGCCAGGCGATCCCCCTGCCTTTGCTAGACCCACCTTTCTCTCCTTCACCAGAAATCTCAGGGAACACTCGATTCTTGGGGTCTGAGAGCTATGAGAGCCATGCATCAGTCATGCAGATTTGTACTACAGATGCTTAGCAGCCTGCTTATAACTTGAGGATCACCATAGCACGCACTCCTTCCCCTCAAAATGAGGCACAGAGTCCACCCCTTCCCCTGCAGTGAAAGCTTTGCTGGGCAGATAGAGAGGGAAGATGAGCCAGACACAGAAGCTCCATGGAGCTCCTTGCCCGTGGGAGGAGACAGGTCCAACTGAAGTACAAAACCTGGTTCTATTTAGGAACCAGAAGCCACTGGCTGTCACCTGAGCAATCAACGTTTACTACCTTCCTTACCCTGGACAAAAGCAGTCTGGGGTAGGGGTGAGGGCATCCTGACAGATAAAACTCGTTAGCATGGGAGGTCTGCTCCATGCAGGGGCCTACAACCGTAACCCTGGCTACACGGGAGGGGGAGATGGGGAGAATTACAGTTTGAGACCAACCAGAGAGAACCTCAATGTCAACAACAGCTGGGTGTGGTGGTATAAGCCTTGTTATCCAGCTAGGTGGGGAATGTAAGTATTAGGATTATGGTCTAGGCTTGCCTGACAAAACAACCCCCCCCACCCCCCACCCCCCGCAAGAAAAAGCCCACAAAAAAAGAGACCTGTGATTAACCAAAAAGGGCTGGTGGCATAACTCAAGTGGTAGAGTACCTGCCTAAGCAAGTGTGAGGCCCTGAGTTCAAACCCCAACACCATAAAGAACAAGTTCCATCTGCTTAGGCCTAGTTTAAAACCAAGGAATGTGTAACATCCCAACTTGAAGTGCAAAGGAAAATTCTAAGATGTGTTAATCTGGTTTATCAACTTAGCAGAAATACACAATCATTTATTATTTCAGTATCAAGGTCATGTGAACCTTTCTCTATAAAGAACCACACCACTAATCTGTGATCAGAACGCAGCAAGCTTAAAATGAGTACTTAACTTATTTTCAGGGAATTGAGTAAATTATTTGCTATTCTTTGCAAAGTTCTAGGTTTCCTTAAGAATCCTGATTATAAAGTCCTAAAAGCTGAGCCAAGAGTTTCAGTCTGCTATATGTAGTGTGAAACCAAAACGGAAAGGGAGAGGACCAAAATCAATCTAAAAAAAATGTTTTAGGTTGCCTCATTACAAAAAAAAATCATTTTAAAAGATCTTTCCAAAATAGATCCTTAAAAATAAAATGTAGCAATTTTAAGTAACTTCAACTTGTTCCCCATTTTATATGGAAAGGACAACTGAATCGATCTTGTCTCTCTTAGAAGAATACAATCTGGACTTTGCTATGTATTTCTGGGCGTCTGCACTGACGTTTGCTTGGCTGTTCTCTGAGTGTGAGGGACTATCGTAAGTTAGACAAGCAGGGAATGGCCATGCCAGATGCTTAAAGCATGTTAGGTCTTGTGCATTCCTTCTATAGGTACATCTCCAGGTGTAGCAGGCTCATCTCGTGTGCCAAGCAGGTGTGAAGGAGTCTTTCTGTTGGCCTTAAGTTTTATTAGCATGGTTCTGGCCACTTTAAAATTTATCTTTAGTTTTAAATTTAATTGTTTTTAATGTTTTAAATCCATTTGAGTTTCCAGAGAGGATCTCCAGTGTTTTCGTTGGGTCTGGATTATGAACTTCCTATGCTCTGGCATGGATGGGATGACACCTGTGTGCCGCCATGCTCTTTGTTACTGTTGTGGTTAAGGTGGGGTCTTGCCAATATTCTGCCCGAACTGGCCTCGAACCTCAATCCTCCCTATCCCCACTTCTCAAGTAGATTGGATTACAGGCAGGCACCCCCCATGCCTAGGTTGGCCACTTACACTGGGAAACCCATTTGAAATCAGCTGGGTGCTGGTCTTTCATACCTGTAACCCTAGCTACTTAGGAAGTGTACAGACCGGTGAGCTTGCTTTCCAGGTACCTGTGGGTCAATGGCGGAGGCTCATCTGGTGTGTGACTGGCCCAGGTCCGTCCTGATCTCAGGGAAAGGCTTCTAGTTTGGATTTGGCTGGGCACAGGTTTTCAAAAGAATAACTTAAACTTGATGTGGGCAAAGGCCTGTGCCCATCTGGCGCACTGATATATTCAAGACTGCTGTGGCTGCCTACATACAGTAGGTGCTCAATATGTGTCTGTGGAAAGAATCCACAAACAGCAACCGGCGCACACAGCAGGGGAGCCCAGTAGGTGAGTCTTAGTTTTTGCTTCATCTTATGTGATCATTTTCTGTCTTTCCAGGTAGTAACTGGTTCTAGCTTTTCAGAGCAATGGATTCCTTAACTAAGCTTTTTTGTGTAGTCTTCTGGTTAAGCGAATACGAGTAGGATTTTGAAGCGCTGTCCTGGTTTGGAAATGGCTTTAAGATGAAGCGCTCTGAGGTGCTCAGCCCCACTCTCTTCCCTCCATCTTGGTAAACACCTTGCTATGTCTACACCGCTCCCTGGAATTGGCTGTGTTTTAAATGGTGATAACTGAAGTCACCGGTATCATCTACACATTTTGTACTATGGACTGGAGCAATATAGAAAAGAGAACTGACAAAACATAAGATGCTCCCACTCCTCTTGTATGTATCTTTCCAAGAAACAGCAACAACACCATCAGCAATGACACTCTGCCTGCTGGTCAAGTAAGATTTATCTTTCCGAAGTCTAAGGTACAGCGGTAGGTTTTGAGTTCTCGCAGAGCTTTATCTACTGGAGAGGAAGGGGCCATAGGGCACTTTGAAGGGCCTTCTATGTCTTCCATCCTGGCAGCGAGGGAGGAGGCCAGGGTCAGACACTACGAGAGAGCCCGCGGCCAACACGGCAGGCCTGGCTCTGCCAGGTCTCCTCAGGACAACCTGGATTAAGAGGAAAAAGAGGAACCTGAAGAACAGAAAGGGAGAGAAGACAAAAGCGGAACAGAGACGGGGGGACAGGAAGTTTTAGACTAGACAAGCGCCCACTCTGGTACCTCCACCCTCTGAGCGCTAGGATGGAAATCACCGAGCACAAATGGGAAAGAGAGGGGTTCGTACTGATTTACAGTCTAGAATGTGCCAGAAATTGCATCAGACATCATAATAACAGTGATCATAAAAGCAACTCATACGAACTCCGTTAGACACTGCCAAGCACTTTTCCAATGACCCTGTAAAGAAGGCACACATACTTCCTTATTTTGCAAATGGAGACAGGAAGGGCTAGAGAAGTGGCTGCCTGACGCCACTTGGCCCTCTGTGGAGCTGGCATACAGACAAGGTCTAGTTGTAAAGCATGCTTCTCCTTTCTCAGTGGTGTGGCGGGGAGGGGGTGGGGATGAGCAGAAATTCTGTCAAACTCAGTGTCACTTTGCTAGTAGAAAGAGCTATGCAAGGGCATGCAACTGGCCACCCTGGAGGAGGGATGCCTCGTTAGCTGTAGCCGGGCAGCGGCCGGCACCCTAGCAGAGGAAACAGGACAAGCTCTGTTCCTACCCAGCCACACAATCTGGAAAGAAATGGGGCCACCAGAGGAGGAAGTTTGGTTCACCAAGAGAGCCCAAAAGTGTGAGTTGAGGACAAGGAAGCTGCCCGGGTCCAGCCACGCCGGGCAGGGGCAGCCCTGATAAGAAATGGACTAAGACTTCCCAATCAAAAGAACATCCTTGCTCAGCGCTGGTGGCTCACGCCTGGAATCCTAGCTACTCAGGAGGCTGAGATCTGACGATCACAGTTTGAAGCCAGCCTGGGCAAGAAAGTCCACGAGACTCTTATCTCCAATTAACCACAAAATGTTGCAAGTGGTTCTGTAGCTCAAATGGTAGAATGCTCCTCTTGAACAAGAGAGCTTAGGGACAGCACCCAGTCCTCAAGCTCAAGCCCCACTACTGGCACAAAAAAAAAATGAAAAAATAAAAATCCTCTGTTCAGACTTAGCCTGTATGTATTTTATACTGTAGCTATTATAATGTCTTGAAGGTTCGGGGTCTTTCTCTCGCCAGTTCTCCTGGGCCTACCATTCTTGCTTAGCTTTTCTCGCTCCAGGCTGGTGTTCTACTTGAGCTGTAGCTCTACTTCCTGGACCCATGTCAAAGCCAGATGTTCTTGGGCTGATAAAAGTGGTCCAGCAGCTTGTGACGTAAGGCTGGTCCCAGGATGGATGGGGGTGGTGCGGCTAAGCCACCCGTCACGATATTCCACCCGACTATTTAATCTAGAAACATACTTGGTCACTGCCCCTAGCAAAGTCACAGTCCAGTGTCCCTGGGAGGGGGTTTCTGTGAGTCAAAACCATTTCAAGATGAGAGGACATCGCATGCTGCTTTCACATTCACATCTGTGCAAGGGAGCAGAGGTCAGGTGACATAATGTGACGTCATCAGAGGCTGGGTGGGAGCAGCCCTGGCAGGCCATTCGGCTGCTGTAGAGGTCCAGTAACCAGGCATGGGAAGCACTAAATAACGCCACTTCTCTGGCTTTTTTCTAGCTTTAATTTGGAGATGGTTCGTAAAATACGTTACAATGTGTTCAATAAATCAACAAACATCTAAACATTTCTTAAAGTTCTCATTTCTATTGTAGCTGGGTGCCAGTAGCTCAAGCTTGTAATTCTAGTTACTCAGGAGGCAAGGTCTGAGGATAGTGGTTCGAAGCCAGCCCAGGCAGACAAATCTAAGAGACTCTGATCACAATTAACCAGCAAAAAGCTGGAAGTGGAGCTGTGGCTTAAGTGGTAGAGCATGACTTTGAGCAAAAAAAAAAGTGAAAGTGCAAGGCTCTGGGTTCAAGCTCCAGTACTGGCACAGGGAGAAAAAAATTCTATCATAGTAAACACCAAGAACTCTTGTAAACTGTGGGCTGGGAATGAATATGGCCTAGTGGCAAGAGTGCTTGCCTCCTACACATGAAGCTCTGGGTTCGATTCCCTAGCACCACATATATGGAAAAGGGCCAGAAGGGGCGCTGTGGCTCAGGCGGCAGAGTGCTAGCCTTGAGCGGGAAGAAGCCAGGGACGGTGCTCAGGCCCTGAGTCCAAGGCCCAGGACTGGCCACAAAAAAAAAAAAAAGAACTCTTGTAAATAAAAGCTCCTTGGGGTTCTCAACAAGTGTAACATTGCAAAGGGGTTTCTGTGATTCCAGATAGCGCGGCAAGAGGCCTCTGTACACCTGAGCACACAGAGGGTCCCGTAAGAGTGGGGTGCCCAACCTCCCACACCCCTCTCCCCATCCAGCTCACCTTTACTGCCATACAGCTCCGGGGGCAGGTCATACGGCACAGGAAACGAAGGCGTTGGCTCCCGGCTCCCAGAGAAGAATTTCTCTTTTACTTTGAAGCTGTCCAGGCCCTAAAGACACACAGAGGGGGTGGTCTATGACTGAATGCCATTTCCTGACACCATTCCTGACACCAAACAACCCACCCCCAGAACATCCCAAGAAGCAATTGTGTCTTTATGACACCTACAGAGTGAAATGATTTCAGAGCTATTTTCAAGGTTTCACAGGCAAATAAAGCTTAAGAAAAAACAACCCTCAAAACAATTTTCTTTCCTCAAAGTATGAGAGGTTTATTTGTCAGGAATTAAAAGTTTGCAAGAATTTAACAAAGCCTACAGAGAAACAATGTTGGGTATGATAAGCCAGTTCTATGGAAAGCTATGTACAGTTGGCAGGGAGCTGTATAAAAATACCTCCAAATACTTTGGATATTGCTATAGTAACCGACTGCTTGCTCTGGAGTAAGAAGTGGAAGTTGCTTTCATGTATAATAAAAGTGTTCCAATATAATATGGTAGGACTTTAAAAATTAAAATTCTTTCAGACCTACCAAAATGGAATGTTTATTCCAAGAACTCCAGAACAAGGTGTTAATCTTAGATCTGAATTGGGGGGGAGGGGGAGGGAGGTCTCCATCCCAGCTGATGTGTGCACGCTTCCATCCGTCTCTTCAGGCCTGCGCAGTACAGGCGCTTCCCCTGTCAGAGCCGCCCCCTCTCCCAAGTCCCACATCTTCTGGGCCCTTCTGGATCATCCTGGCACTCTGTTTCTTGGTCTGTCCCACTGTCTATCATCATGTCTACCCACCCACCCAAACGCAGATCCGCCCAGAGGATCCTCGATACCCCCATACCCAACCGTGCTGGAAGCCACGAAAGGAACAGGAGTTCTCAGTCCCCAGGATGATGTAGCTCGGAAAGGGGAGGTTGATCACAGGTACAATGCAGGAGCAGACACAGTAGCTGGCAGTCCCCTGGCTTCAGACAATCTGACTTCTAGCCATTGCTCTGACATACTAAGCTTGGTAAACAGCTGACAGTAGCATTCATGCCTTCATTCATTCATGCTTTCATTCACATCATTTCTGAAGCTGAACAAAAGCAAGGGCCCCAGGAGCCTGCGGGTTCCACACCTATTTCTTGTAGTTCGATAATTTCTGCCTCACTAACCCCTCGCAGTGGCCACTTTGCTAAACCTAACCAACTCTGACCCAGTGAGGAGCTGCAGAAGGCTTTGGAAGACACGCCTCCCTAGCAAGGCAGACTGCAGTAGCTTAGGGAATAACTGGATGTATCTAGAGACAGGGGAGCAAGCGTTACTGAGAACGTAAGTCTAAGTCTCAGTATTACAAGGATTAGTTACAAAGTGAGGTGACACTGGATGGTAGTGGTACTAATGCAAATCAAAAGACATGGATTCCAAAGTGACTGACTGAAAGAAATAACAAAGAGGCATGTGAGTGTCAGGCAGAGAACAGGAAGTAGAGATGAAGACACCTGGAGGCTTGGAGAGGACAGCCGGGCCTGCTCTTCCTTCCACACTCAATGGGGGGTGCTCCACACCTCCCTCCCTCATGAGCAGTACTGGGTCCTTCACGTCCCATCCTCAATGCATTCTGGATTGACATGAGGAAACTCTTCATTATGTCTTGCTTTTGTATATCACTTACTTGCTTGCTAGCCAAGTTACTTAAACCCTTTGGGACTTCTTTTCCTCATGTAGTAAATGAAGATAACCACAGAGTCTAATGCACGGGGCTCATGGGAGAATGCACTGGTTTATTCAGAACAATGACTGCTATATGTAAGGATTCCAGGAAGCAAACTGGCACAACTGGGAGTGCATTCAGGGCATGACCCGTGATGTAGCTCCTCCTGCTTTATAGAAGAAACAGGCCTGGAGGTTTGACAGAGGCCCAGGGCCACACAGCATGGAAATTAGCAAGGCTAGCAATAGAACTCTGTCTTCCCAATTCTTGCTGTCATGCTCTTTCCACTAAGCAAACAAATAGTCTCACATTCACCACCAGGAACCAGGGCCAGGAAAGAAATTGTACATGTCAGAGGCAAGATGAAGATGGGACAAATTGGGATGAAACCCTGATACACAAGTGGCCAGAGGCGGGGAAGGGGTATCGCTCTCAGAATGACTACTCCTAGGGAGTAGTCTTCTTTAGTTCCTAGCTTCATTGCTATTCTCAGCTGCACCTCAGTTACAGAAGATTCTTGCGAGTCCAGATCGGACACCCTGACATGCGTCCTCGCGTCTGACCTCAGACGTGAGAAGGTTTGAACTACTTGTATCTGAAAGGATCCAATGTGCTTTTTTATCTCCCGAATATAATTTCTGATCTAAATTCTAGGGTATTAAAAAAAAAGTACCACTTTTCCCTTCAATCTGAATGTCAAATCATTTCAGGCTGTCTCCTAATTATCATTATTTATATATCACAGTGGTATCATTTGGCATTTCACTAAACAGAGGAAGGAACCCTCCCAGGCACTGCTGCTTGAAAGACAGTGGAGACAAATACACTTATAAAACACCAGGTGAGAAGGTGGACACGTATCACCCAGGGGAAATTGCTGGCTTTCCCCTGCTCAGCTTGGGAGCCAAAGCGCTCATTATCTCTCAGCTCCATCACAGAGAGCGCGAGAGAGGCATGCTCCGATCTCAGTCACAGATGTAGACGGCTTGGTTAGCTGCGCATGTCTGAGGAGCGCCCTCACTGGAACAACCCTATGTGAGGTGTTCGGGTTCCTGAGCTACAGCAGCGACAACAGCCAAGCTTCCCAGAAGGAATACACTTGACTGAAGAAGACAGGGAAGGACATCGCAGGCACGTATGGCCGGTTCTTCCTGTCAGGAAGGATGGAAACTCCACTGCAGGTGTTTTCAACGAGGGCTTGGGAAAAGTTCACAGAGCCGGGCCTGCCAGGCTCTGCACACACACGAAGCAGTGCGTGTGAGTATCATCCAAGAGGAAAAAAGCAGCAGTGTGCAACAGCATGGGAGTGAATCAAGACTATGATCTGAGCCAGGCACTGGGGGCTCATGCCTGTCATCCTAGCTTCTCAGGAGGCTGAGATCTGAGGATCAAGCTTGAGCAGACAAACCGGAGACTCTTATCCCCAGTGAACTACCCAAAAGCCAGAAGTGGAGCTGTGACTCAAGTGGTAGAGTGCTAACCTTGAACACAAAAGCTCAGGGACAGTGCCCAGGCCCAGGCCCAGGCCCGGTACATACACAAATTCTGATGTGACAGGAGCATGGCGGATCAGCCTCTGCCTGTCACTTAAACCTGGTTGGACCTCATGCATGATGGTGCTGCCACCATCAGCTGCAGCCTCTGCTGAACACAGATCTCTCTTGAACGCTGTTCCTTCCTGTCATTCTGGCTCCGGTAGACAGACCTGAGGGCTTTCCATCTTCCAACTGTCCTGCAGGGTTCCTTCCTTTGGCTCTCGGGTTGTCTCCAGTATGTGCTCCCATGTTCTGTCTCTTTTCAAGTTCCTCAGTCTCTAGCTGAGGCCAAGAGCAGTATCCCAGGACCATGTAACTTCCAAGGGGCTGCTGCACCGTGGCCTACACTCATCAAAAGGCCCACAAGTCACGTAAGCAGAACCCAGCAGCGTGGGAGACAAGCAGGGCGGGAAAGGAAGGCAGGAGGCATGTCGTTCCGGCTCTTAGTGAACCTGATGTCACCAAAGGAATGTGCATGTTAGCCTGTGGACTGAGGAGGAACCACTAGAGAGAGAGGGGCAGTGGAATACAGAGCGGGACACGTGGCAGAAATAAGGATAAAGGGAGGGAAGGGCCAGCGAGTCCAGAGAGACAGATGGTGACATTCTACACAGGGAAGCTGGGATAGGATGTGGCAACCGGATGCAGAGGAGTGGGAGGATGATCCTTACTGGCTTAGTGGGAGAGCGTAACAGGCTACCGAGAAAAGCTGTAAGGAACACTGCTGTCCGGCTCTGGCCTCCTGGGAAATGATGGGAGGCCAAGCAATGGGCCTGGAGGAAAGCGGGCAGGAGGGCCGAGGCGGTGTGTGGAGAGGGCCTGGAGAGGGCCCAGCTGTGGCTCTTGAACATGTTATTAGTTCTTCCAGCCAGAGCCACTGGCCTAAGAAGACAGCACCAGCCATATTTCAAAAGAAAGAGACCAAATAGAGCAGAGAAAAAGTAGAGACTTGAAGACTGAAGTCAGGTAGAGACCTGACATTTAAAAGATCTGATTGAAACATTTTCCACTCTGACCACAGAAAAGAAGGAGCCCACCATGCAGGAGAGTCCCAGGAAGCTCTCCCCTCCCCAAGCCAAGTGCAGGCCCCTTGGGCTCCCTCATCTCCAAGTACTGGCTATCGGTCTAGGATTCCCAAACGGTTGTGTGCAAGGTTTGCAGAGGTAGAAGAAGAGTAGACACACCTGTAATTCTAGCTACTCAGGAGGCTGAGATCTGAGGTTTGCAGTTTGAAGCCATCCCAGGCAGTAAAAAGTCTATGAGATTCTATCTCCAATGAGCCAGGAACAAGCTAGAAGTGGAGATGTGGCTTGAGTGGTAAAGCACCATTAGTGAAAAAGCTAAGGGACAGCACCCAGACCCTGAGTTCAAGCCCCAGTACAAGTACACACAAACACACACACAAAAAGAGTTGTTGAGGCTGACACACTTGTGGCCTAGCGGTAGCATGCTTGCCTAGCATGCATGAAGCCCTGGGTTCAATTCCTCAGCACCACATAAACAGAAAAAACTGGAAGTGATGCTGTGGCTCAAGTGGGAGAATGCTAGCCTTGAGCAAAAAGAAGGCAGGGACAGTGCTCAGGCTCTGAGTCCAAGCCCCAGGACTGGGCCAGGTAAATGACAACAGTAATTCATGAACAATCAGATTATTTGCTAGTGTGGCTTAAATGATGAATGATTTTGATGGTATTAGCAAGGTTCTATATGCACAAGTACCTTACAGTAAGTGATAATCATTCTAATTTAAAGTCATGATTTATAAGGTTGAAATTCTCTGCCAAATGGCCTTAGAAACCCGGCTTTTTACTGTCCAAGTGGGGCACAGTTCAGAGTCAGTGCTGCTACCCCAATCTTTAGACCAGGATTTCAATCTCTTCCGGCCTGTGCCCACTTCCTCCCTGTTCAAGACAGAGGGAACTGTTTCTTCCTTCTTGCACGAACAAGCCTGGCTAAGACTTATGGCCAAGTCTGTCCGGAGGCCTCTGCACCCAGTGGTGGGCTTGAGCATGTGCCTGCTCATTTCTCCAGATCCAGGTCAAAGGTCACTTCCATGCAGAACCTTCTCAATTCCCCCAGCCTGCTTCTTCTTTTCCCACATGTGCCACAAGTGGGTTCTCAGCACACACTGTGGAACTTGTGCCTGTTCCCTCCACGTAGACATAGCTTTCAGGAGAATGAGGATTTTGGCTTACTCCCCATTCCATTTCCAGGGTGGCTTTAGAGCTTGCATAACCCCTCCCTTCTCTGGAGACAGGAGCCTTAGCGAGAGATGCACAGGAGAAGTTACCGGAGCACAGAGCAGCTGGTCTCTTAGGGATGTCAAGGGAGGCAGCAAGGTCTGGCTACTGCTCAGGGTCCAGGAGTTGGCCTGGCTCTGCCCACCCTCGCTCAGCTCTCAACAACTCTTTTGTTTGTTTTTGCTTGAATTCAGGGCCTGGGCACTGTCTCTGACTATTTTTGTTCAAGGTTAGAACTCTACCAGTTGAGCCACAGTTCCACTTCGGGCTTTTTGGTGTTTAAATGGAGATAAAAGAGTCTCATGGATTTTCCTTGCCAGGGCTGGCTTCAAACATTTTCTTTTTTTCCCTTATACCATTTTCATGACTGGGAATCAGGTAGGAGCAGTTAGGAGTGGAGAGAATTTTTCACACACTGATGACAAACACCAAACACAAGTGCACGGGCTGCGTTCCATTATGTATGTGATGACTCATAGATAATTCAGTCTAGGTTGAAGCACCTGCTGCTGTAACTACAGCCAGTTACTGCACACTGCTATTCTCACATCAGAATTTACCATCTCCCAGGAGCTGTGTAAAGGTGAAAGATTCTGAAGGGCGAGTGAGAAGACGGGTCTCAGGGCTGGCCCCAGAGATGACAGCAAGGGACACAAAAGGAAAAGTGGGCCATTCAGACTGCATTCCACAGACACGCTTGCTCCCAGTGTTGACAAGGTGAAGGGGAGCGCGGGCAAGGGATCTCTAGTTCTGATGTTTAATGAGACACATGGTCCCCACATGCAAGCCAGACACTCTGATGTCCGGCTGTGGAAACGGTGAGCCTCAAAGCTGGCTGACAAACTGGCTACGCTTCCAGCGCGCGGCTCTTCCCAGCGCTCGCTGGGCACGCGTGCTCCTATCCGATGCTGACTCCTGGACTCTATCCAAGGATGTGAGGTTCTCCAGTTCCCAGCTCCACTCCTGACAATTCCTTTCCCAGTGCAATGCTCTCCCCTCTCTTCTCCCTGTACCCCGATCCTTTTGCATTTTTCAGCAATCCTCTGCCAAGCCCTCCTGCCACCCAACCGCCTTTGGCAATCACCTAAACACCCGTGCTTGGCTGGGCCATTTCTTTGGGAATCTTACATCATGTTCCATTAAGTACTGTCACAAGTGTCACCTGTCAACCTCTAATTAGGCATCTCGGGACACCCAGACAAGATCATAAGAAGTCCGTCAGCACAGACTCGGTAGTAAAGAGAGATAGGGGAGAAGGAAGAAAGGGATGATATTCGTCAAGATGCACTGTACTCACAAACTAACACATCGACTCAAAACCCCACTGTACAACTACTTAAGGAAAATAAATGAGTTACATGAAAAAGAAGGAGAGCCCGGGCTCTTGGGTAGACACTCAACCCTGCTACTTGCTGATCTCACTGAGACTGAGGAAGGAGAACCCTGAAGTCCAGTTCATTTCACATGTGGCCAGCTGGAAATGAGTGTGAACTCACGAAGGCTGCAGGGAGGAACAGGACGCCGAGCTCGTAGGAGCGAATCATCAGCTGGGCGCCATTCTTTTCCAGCGCCCCCCAGGCGGCCTTGGACAGATTGGCACTGCGGAGACAAGAACACAGAGAGGCTGAGCAAGTTGGCATCTTGGGATGGGTCAGGATCCCACAGCTGTGAGGGCACTGGTCAAAAAAAAAATATAGCAGCAATCACGTTTATTCAGTTTCTAGCAGAATCGAGGCAGGGTTGAAAAGGGAATTTAAGTCCTGCTGTGCTTCGGTCCTTGGAATTTATCTAATTGCTAATTTGGGATAGCTTTACCCCTTCATCTGTTCCCCCACACGGAGGGCAGCTATTAAAACAATTATCTTTCCTTAGGCATATTTATCTCTTTATATCTAAAACCCTTTTCCTGTATGTAACCCTTTATGCACCCAGAATTTCTGGTTTTATTTTGGATCACAGTAAAATTTAAAAGAAAACTGTATCATCTTATACCATGTATTTAAGTATCTTATATTCTTGTGTGAGTGTGTATGTGTGTGTGTGTGTGTGTGTGTGTGTGTGTGTGTGTGTGTGTGTGAAGTCAGGGCCTGGCCCTGAGTTCCATTCCCAGTACCACAAAAAACAAAAACAAAGCCAACAACAACAACTCCATCTTGAATATTCAGAGACTGAGAGCCATTATTAAGTTGTCTGTCTAGGGGATGAGTCAATATTCCTTGAAATATCATCTTTAACATTTCCCCCCCATATTCTGAGTAATAACTGTGAGTCACTGGCACCCCTGGGGCCACCAGGAAGATGGGGAATGTAACTCCAGATTCTATCACTGCCTGCGTGAGCGTGGGCGGTCTACCTGTACCCGTGCAAAAGCACCAATGTCTTATGTGAGGCCCGGTGACACCGTGGGCCACCATGTGGGACCTACAGTCCACTGATTTTCCTGACCTTGTTCTTCATCTTTCTTCTGCCTCCTGTTGGGTTGAGTTGCTTTCTCCTCACTATTGCTGAAGAGAAGTAGGGTGTTGCGTTTACCTTGTATTCTCAAAGGCATGGGATTCTGGACGTCCCAAGTTCTACTGATCACCAGAAACTGAGCCCAAGCTACGAATGACTGAAATAGCGGCCTGTAGGTATGAGGGGGTGGTAAGGGGACGGGATGTGAAAGGCAGAGCTAGGAGATTACATATAAAATGTGTGTGTGCGATAGGAATTGGACGTGATCCAACCGTGGGAGTCAGTTAAACAGTCTAGGACTATTTTCTTTGTCTTGACATTGAAGCTAGAGTTTCACAGGGCAGACAGGGTTTGAGGAAGGCAGACAGAGTGACAGCAAGAAGCTAGAACTACAGCATGTGCTGGAGTCCATGAAGACAGAAACCTACGTTAGTTACCTCTGCCTTGGGGGCTGACGGTGTCTTACGGAAGCCAGGGCATTCACCACAGGGCTAGATGTAAACCTGTGGCGAGGCCCAGGAGGTGGAGAAGCTATAGAGGACGCCAGAGAGGGAGGGAAGAAGGCTTGGGCCGAGAGGGTGAGCCAGCGCTCAGGGCTGGTGGTGGTATGTGCATGCCTGCATGCACTGTCAAAGAGACAGCTGCCTCACATTTGCTCTCCACGTGTCGCTAAGAATCTGTCTTGGGGCCTATCCTAGGCAGTAACACACAAGGAAGAGAATTCTGGAAACGTGGCTGGGCCTAGCCACCGAGGGGTGGTTCTGTGACTGTTCATGACAACTAGGTAAACAGCTGCACAAGAAGAGACAGAGGGTGCTGCGAAGACAATCTCTGGGGCCGCACCCCACCCACCTTGGGTGATGGTGTCAGCTGACAGGGTGAGTGCCAGTTTGAGCAGTGTCAGAGCCACTCCCTGGCTTTGCTTTGGTGCTAACAATGACCGCTGTTATGGGAACATGGGTCTGTGTCGAGCGGTTTGACAGTCTGGGCAGCAGCTGCCCGAAGAATTCAGAAATGATTTACTAATGGAGCTTTGGGCCCCCACACTTCTGGAGTGCCAGGACTAGGCAACAGTCCCTGACAGATGCAGTCCGCCCTGTCAGCGGAGGATGCTGAAGATCAACTTGGGCATCTGTGGGGGTAGGGGGGAGAGGGGGAGGGTGGGTGGAGAAATGATGGGCTGCAGCCTCTGCTGCTCTAACCCTTTCTAGAAACCCTACAGTGGACCACTTTCCGTAAACACAAGTTCCCCTCTGGTTTGCATCTGCTGTAGGTCTTCATGTAATTAGCCTTGGGCTGCTCCTTTGTATAAACTCTAATAAAGTTGTACAAGAGATCTGGAAAGATAGTCTCACTATTGAAAAAACAAAAAAGAGACATGTTGTATATGGGTATACGCGAAGATAGAAGCTTTGATTTGGAAAAGTTCTGTCAAATTTCCCTCGAAAGCCATCTTTTCCTACTCAGACTACCACCAAAACAACGCACGGGTTGCTCTTTTCTCGGATCTTTGAGAGCAATGGGTGAATAATCTATGAAGAATTTTGCATTCTACAGGCAAACTGGATTTCTGATTTGGACCAAAGTTAAGGATTTTAAATACCTGTAAGACATCTGGGTTTAAGACTGTGAACTATCTATTTAAAATGATGTGTCCTTTCTTAACTGTTGCTTTAAAAACATAAATTCATTGCCTTCTAGAGATCAGGAGTTCAAAACGGGCTGTGGCAGATGAAAAATTAAGGTTCAGAGTAGGGTTTTTAAACTTCTTTTGAAGACTCTAGATAAAAACTTGTTTGACTTGCCCTGATTTTGCTTGAACTTTGATTTTTCCAACTTCAAGGCCAAGGGGGATGGATGAGTCCTATTCACACTGCCATCTGTCTTGAGTTCTTCCTCTGCCATCTCCAGTACCTCTGTAATTACACACTTGCCCATTTTAAGGCCTTGTTGAAAAGCATTTGACTTCACCTGCCTCAACTTCCCTTTGTGGTAGGACACACAACGTAAGTCTATCTTTGGGCAGCAGGCTACTCTGCCTCCGGCAATTATGTTGCGACTGTTTCCCAGTTTGTTGACTTGGTTTAAAAAAATCCTTTATTTACAGTTTGGAGGTTCTTTGTTTTCTTCCTTTGCGGAAAGGGGAGGGAGAAGCGGAAGGGAGCTATCCAAGTTACAATTTTTAACTTTACAGCTTCTGCATGCAAGGTCTTACTTTAGTCTTTTCTCCTTCATCACCAAATACTATCTTTCCAGGAACTGAATTTTCAAGATAGCCATTTAGTCTCTCAAAATGTGTCAGTTGGGCTGGGAATATGGCCTAGTGGTAGAGTGCCTGCCTCGCGTACATGTGGTGCTAGGTGCGATCCCCCAGCATCACATATATAGAAAAAGCCACAAGTGGCGCTGTGGCTTAAGAGCTAGGGTGCTAGCCTTGAGCAAAAAAGAAGCCAGGGACAGTGCTCAGGCCCTGAGTCCCAAACCCCAGGACTGGCAAAAAACAAAACAAAACAAAACAAAAATGTGTCAGCCTTTTATCATCAAGAATACTTTACACACAACATTTCACACTGTCAACTTCAAAGTTATGAGCATATTCTCAGTCTAAAGTTTTATAGTTTTACCTTATATTTTACTTAAGTCTATCACAGTGTTAAAATTCATGACCTGGGATAGAGGCTCTTATTATTTTTAAATCTTGATTTCTGCATGTGTACTGAATTGCTTCAGCATCACTTAATAGGAATATCCTTAGGTCATCACATTCCATTAGTACCCTTCTCAAAAACATCTGATTTTCTTATCTGTCTATTTTTGGTTTATCTGTTCTACTAACAGGTTTCTTACATGAATACCACAGTTTTCCGTGTTTTAGACAGCAAATCCTGAAAGTCATTTATAAATCTGCAAATATGTTTTCTCTCTTCCTGCTACAATTTCTGCCATCTATTTTTCTTGCCTAACTGCACTGGCTATAACCTACAGTAGAATATTATCCCACTTCTTCAACGCCATTGTGGCTTGCATATTCATGCAAGCTGTGGAACTGGCTTGTTCTTCAAAGCTGTCTTGGCTAGTCTAAATAAATACATTGTATTTCCAAATGTATTCTTTATTTACACATATGCTTACTGGAATTTTTCAATGAAGTCTCTCAATGACTTTGGAAGCAACTGACATCTTAAGAATACTGAACCTTCCAATTTTGGCCTTGTCTCTGTCATTTCTTTCAGCAGTATGGTATGTGTAATTTTCAAAAGTCTTTTTATCTATCTTTAAAAATTTTTATCTAGGTACCCAATGTCCATTGATGGCATTTTATTAAAATTCCTTAGGATTTGGTGATTTACAATCATGTTATCTGCAAACATAAGTTTTACTTCCTCTTTGCAACCTTTGTCACATTTATTTTTCTTTCCTTATTGCACTGGCTTTAACTTCTAGTACAGTACAGAAAAACAAAACAAAAGACAACCAAATCTCATTTAGACATCAATCTACTTATGACTTGAAATCACTTAGTCAGTTAAAACCTCTACATTTCCTTGACCTCCTCTTGCTCAAACGCTTAGTAGCATGTGACTTCCATATAATTTCCCCTTAACTTCTGTAATACTCTGATTTTCTTTCTGCTTTCACCTTCTCTGGACATTCTTTTTCCACCAACTGATCTCGTGTAACTGAAAAGGCATATGTAACAGAGACAGATTGGCAGAAGCAAAATCTGTTTGAGGTACAGAGGTTTCCTTAGGTCCTGGAGAATTTTTGTATGTAAAGCCTAAGCAAAATATCCTTATCACCCCCAAATTCAAAACACAAAATAAACTAAATCTGTCATGAATAGAAGATAACAGAAAATAGAACTAAATCCCCAGGATCTCCAGATGATTGACAAATTAGTAATTTAACAAGTAGTATATTTAAGTGTTCTGAAAGTAAAAAAATCCAAAAGCATAAAAAAATGTATAATAATAATTAGCACAATAGTACCATGTAGGCAGTCAGGCGCTATGTCAATCCCCTAATATAGTATCACTTCTTTAATGCTCATTCTAAACTAGTAGATATCTATGCTATCATCACTGTATACCAGATTGAAAAACAAAGTGCGAAATGTTAGTGATTTGTGTAAAATTTCATATGTAGGAAGTGACACAGCAAGAATTTAAGCTCAGGTAACCTGATTCTGATCTGAGATCAAAATCATGAAACATATAATATCTTAGGAAAATAAAGTCACTGAAATTTTTAAAAAGACCCCAAACCTCTATTATTGAATACAATAACATTTAGTCACAGCTGAAAACTAAATTAATGAACTAGAAGGGAAATGTGAAGTAATTAGGGGAGAAAGAAACTTAGAGGCAAAGAGATGGAAAATATGACACATTAGATAGAAAAGAGGGTCTAACAAGCACCTAATGAGACTCATGAAAGAGATGTACAAAAAAAAGTCATTATGTTATGAAATAATAGCGATAATATTAGTGGACTGTTGAAAAATCCAAACTTCACATTGAAGAAGTGTAACAATCCTGCTTAGACGAAATAAAAGTAGACCCACATGTATCTATCCATTCTGCTTAGACTGCAGAAAACCAGCAATAAAGGAAATCTTAAAAGCTGTCATAGAGAACAGTCAGATTTCTCTCTCATAAAGGAACAATTAAATAGAAACTTTTGACAACAACAACTGAGCTCAAGTCACTGAAAAAATCCTTTAAAGAACTAGGAGAAAATAACTGTCAACACAGAATTTCAAATCCAGTTAAATTATCACTCAAAAATAAGAGAAGTAAAAGCAGTTTTATTTATTTATTTAAAAATCTGGACTATTTGTGCTAAGAAGAGGGCTTCAATGAAATAACTATAAAGGATGTAGTTTAAGAAATCAAATCAAACTTGTTTGAAAGGACAGGACTGTGAAGAAGAAAAGGAAGCAAAGAGATCAGTAAAGTTGTAGACAACTGCAATTAAGCACTCACTGTAAGAATAATAAAGATAATGATTAATTATTTTGAAAGCCTAGGAATAAGATGGAACACAAACACTGGAGAGTGTATAGAGAAGGGCAGGTGGAACCAGAGCTCTACATTTCTTGGCTGTTTGGGAAAGGAGAAAATTATTTACTAAATTTAAATATTTTCTTTGGAAATTTTATTGTAAAGGTGATGTCCAGAGGGGATATACTTACATAAGTCAGGTGGTGTGTACATTTCTTTTTGAGAAGCGTCGCATTCTCCCTCATTTTCTCCCAGTTTTTCCCCTCCTTCCACCCTCTCCCCCAAGTTTTAGAGTTTATTTCAGCATAGTGTCTAGTGAGTATCACTGCTGCATTGGTTCACCCTTTGTCCCATCATTTCTGTGCTATCCCTTTCCCTCCACAGATCAGATAAACTTATATACAAGAAAAAGGGTATAGAGGGGCTGGGGATATGGCTTAGTGGCAAGAGTGCTTGCCTTGTATACATGAAGCCCTGGGTTCAATTCCCCAGCACCATATATACAGAAAGTGGCCAGAAGTGGCGCTGTGGCTCAAGTGGCAGAGTGCTAGCCTTGAGCAAAAAGAAGCCTGGGACAGTGCTAAGGCCCTGAGTCTAAGCCCCAGGACTGGCAAAAAAATTTTTTTAAAAAGGGTATAGAGGGCTGGGGATATGGCCTAGTGGCAAGAGTGCCTGCCTCGGATACACGAGGCCCTAGGTTCGATTCCCCAGCACCACATATACAGAAAACGGCCAGAAGTGGCGCTGTGGCTCAAGTGGCAGAGTGCTAGCCTTGAGCGGGAAGAAGCCAGGGACAATACTCAGGCCCTGAGTCCAAGGCCCAGGACTGGCCAAAAAAAAAATAATAATAATAAATAAATAAATAAAAAGGGTATAGAAATCAAACTGTGGCAAAAGGGAATACACCAAAGTTGGGAGGGGGGAGGGGAGAACCACAATAGGTACAATAAAAAGCTTGTTTCCATTTTTTTTTTTTTTTTTTTTTTTTTGCCAGTCCTGGGCCTTGGACTCAGGGCCTGAGCACTGTCCCTGGCTTCTTCCCGCTCAAGGCTAGCATTCCGCCACCTGAGCCACAGTGCCGCTTCTGGCCGTTTTCTGTATATGTGGTGCTGGGGAATCGAACCTAGGGCCTCGTGTATCCGAGGCAGGCACTCTTGCCACTAGGCTATATCCCCAGCCCATTCTTTCCATTTCTTGGAGTTCATCTTGGTAAGCATCATTTTATATGATCATATGCACATAACTACTGAGCCCTGGGATCCTCTCCTACAAATATCCTCCTTTGGTCCCACTGTGTGAATATTTAGAGCGCTGTCTAATTAATCATGTCCAAGTGTAATTTTTTGTCTTTTACTATCCAATGGGTTTACTTGTAACTTAAAGGCACATTCTAATTATTACAAATGAGACAAAGCGTGCCACATATATTTCTTTTTTTTTTTTTTGGCCAGTCCTGGGCCTTGGACTCAGGGCCTGAGCACTGTCCCTGGCTTCTTCGCGCTCAAGGCTAGCACTCCGCCACTTGAGCCACAGCGCCGCTTCTGGCCGTTTTCTGTATATGTGGTGCTGGGGAATCGAACCTAGGGCCTCGTGTATCCGAGGCAGGCACTCTTGCCCACTAGGCTATATCCCCAGCCCCATATATTTCTTTTGGTCTGGCTTACTTCACTTAATATAATTGCTTCCAGCTCTCTTCATTTCCTTACATAAATGGGGCAATGTCATTCTTTCTGATGCATAGAATTCCAATGTGTATCTATACCACATTTTCTTTCTTTTTTTTTTTTTTTTTGGCCAGTCCTGGGCCTTGGACCCAGGGCCTGAGCACTGTCCCTGGCTTCTTCCCGCTCAAGGCTAGCACTCTGCCACTTGAGCCACAGCGCCGCTTCTGGCCGTTTTCTGTATATGTGGTGCTGGGGAATCGAACCTAGGGCCTCGTGTATCCGAGGCAGGCACTCTTGCCACTAGGCTATATCCCCAGCCCCATATACCACATTTTCTTGATCCATTCATCCACTGAGGGGCATCTAGGTTGATTCCATATCTTAGCTATGGTAAACAATGCTGCAGTAAGCATGGTTGTGTGGGTGGCTTTAAAGCAGCCTGGTTTGTGGTCATTGGGGTAAATGTCCAGGAGTGGGATTGAGGGGTCATAGGAAAGCTTTAGTCTTCTGAGGAACCTCCATACTGCTTTCCAAAGTGGTTGAACAAGTTTACATTCCCACCAACAGTGTAGTAGCATTCCCTTTTGGCAACACCCTTGCCAACTTTAAATTCTTACTTATGAAAAATTGACTATACTTTTTCAGTTAACAGAAGAAAAAAGAATGATGAAAATCTGATGAACCAATGGAAGGAAGAAAAAGGAGAAGTGAAGAAAAACATGGAAATCAAAAGGTAAAAATAAATAGCAAATAAAATATAAAAAGAAAAATTTGGTCTATATCTTACATGTAAATCAGGAAGTATTTTAAGTGGACCAGAGATCTAACTGGAAAGAAGAATGAGAAGAAAACGAGGGTAAATTGATTGAAGAGCCAGGAGAGAAGGCTTTCTCTAACTATACCCTGAATCTAAATTCAATGAGGTAAAATCAGGAATCCAAAATGAAAAGGCAAATGAACCAACAGCCTTTTCTAAGTGACAGGCTAAATAAAATACACAGAGCTATTAAAATGAAAAGAAAATTACCATCAGTCAAGTAAAAAACGGAGTAGAAGATATTAGTGCTGAAATGCTCAGAAGAAATGTAAATGATCCTTCCACAAGAAGAAAGAAAATTTGGAATCTATTCAACACAGAGCTGCTGCTCGCTGACTCTCCGGGTAGCGGCTGGCCTTGAACCTGTTTGTGCTCTACTGCCCACATTGACAGCTAAGTGGATCTCTCCATCTCAGGCCATTCATTCTCCAAATTCCTTCAGTGGTTCTCAGAAGGCATCCCTATCTCCTTTCCATGAACCACCTCAGAAATGCCGCACCTGGTATCTAGGACTCTCCATAAGTGACTGTATCCAGGTTTTTCAATTTCATCTCCAATTATGCCAAGCTATTGGCAGAAGTGACTTACTGTGTCCCTGCAGACTTGTTATGTTTTCCATGGTTCTCACTTGTACAAGGCTAGTGCTTTACCACGTTGAGCCACAGCACCACTTTTGGTTTTCTGGTGGTCAATTGGGGATAAGAGTCTCACACACTTTCCTGCCCAGGCTGGCTTTGAACGGTGATCCTCAGATCTCAGCCTCCCGCATAGCTAGGATTACAGGAATGAGACACCGGTGTCCCATAACTCTCATATTTTTGGAAACATCATTTGCTTGTCCAGGATGATCCTTCCTCATTGCTGTAGACCACTGGAGCCCTTCCCTCTCTTAACCCCCCCTCCCTCCCCCCCCTCCCCCTCAACCAACTTTCCACCTCTATTAGAAGCTGTCTACCTGCAACTCCAGCCCCTGGTTATCTCCCAACACTGAAACTCACAGTTATTGGGCAGAAAAGACATGTCTAATTAATTCAAGAAAAGGAGATGGTACATAGATCTCAGACTTGTTCATGTGGATTAAGAGAATTAAACCTCTTTGACATCAGAATTTAGAGGAAGAGGCTACGGACATGTGTACTATGCTAAGTAGAACCAGAGGGTAAGAACCTGAATTCACATCTGCACTTCAATGACAATTAGTACCTGTAAAGTATGGTGATGTCTCTGCCTCTTAAAGCGGACAGGAGGATTATGCCTGATAAGGGGGTAAATCCTTGGCACATACACGATGCTTAATGAATGCTAGCTCTCACCATCACCAGTACTTTGGTAAGTTTATGGAAGGTGACTGGTCTTTTCCTCTGGGATGGCTTACTAAATGGAATGCTCTAGAAGGCCGCTCCAACCCCTCCCCCCAAATCTTACATATTTTGGTATAGATTAGTCTAAAACTGATTCACCAGAGCAGTCTTGTGACTCACTCCATAATCCTAGCACAACGTCCATGGCCGAGAGCCAGTGTAGTCATTTTGTTTTATAAAGGAAATCAAGATTTCCTTTACAAAAATACAACTATATGTTCCCTAACATGTAATTAGATGACACCGCTCCCATACGTCCCTTAATTTCTAGAGATGGTGATAAAGGGTCAGGAATATAAGACCATAGTTAAAATGAAAGCAATTCTGCCGATGCTGGGCAGAGATTAAGTACAAGAGGGGATACATATGTCAGCTGTGCTCCAAGGGTGAGCAACATTTCCTACAGAAACAGCACAGTGACACTGTGGCATGGCACCACGATCCTCAGATCTCAGCCTCTGGAGTAGCTCAGATTACAGGTGTGAGCCACCCAGTGCCCAGCCTTTGGTTCGCTTTGAAAATGCCTCTCCATTGCAGCCATCCGACTCCTAGTCATAACCCAAGCAGCTGACAAAAATTTCATGCTCTACCCATTCAGTCAGTTCACACCAAACTCAGCCACATTCTGCATCAGTAAATGCCACCCGGAGTCTGAGTCATTGGCCGTTTCTATTCTTTGGCATTGCTTTCATTCCTCCAATCATCATTCGTTCAGTCTTCAATTCCTCTGGTCTGCATTTTCAACATTATATTCCAGACCTTTTTCAAGACCCCATGCTGGGCCTGTGGGCTTTAGGATATTAATAACTAGGTCTGCCAACTACTGAGAGTGCAATCACTCTGTAGTTTGCTTTTAGTGGATGTACTCCAGGGAATTGTAGCAGTTAGGGCATCTATGATAGTACCTACTGACCAGCAGGTGGAGGAGGGATCAGAGGAGCAAGAGATCACTCCTGAGTGGAATAATTAGACCACACATCCAGGGATGGTACCTCTATGCTTGGCAGAGCAGCTGTTTGATAGGTATTATGATGTGGACACGTATGCCCCAAAGGCCTTTGTGCTACCGGCTTGGTACTAGGCTACCCTACTGGAAGGAGGTGGAAACTTTGAGGTGAGGCTTTTGGGAAGCCCTCCAAGGGGTTTCTGGGACCCTGAACCCTTTTCCTTGTGCTTGATGGCCATCAGGTGAGTGGGTCTGCTCTACTATTCACCCCTGATTATGTTATATCACTTCACCACAGGCCCCAAGGCTACCCCAGTCACCTGAGCTTGCTCATGAGGACCAGAAATGACAGGATTTGCAGAAACTAAGGCCTTCTGCGTGGAGGGCCAGGAGCAATCAAGAAGGTCAAGTCCAGAAGCAGGCAGTGTAGCAGAGAGGATGGAAGAATGAGCAAACTGCTGCTTCAGACAGAAGGGGCTGCAGGTGGTTTCTGAGCTGTGTTCTCCCCAGAGCCTTAGTCTGTAGTTTCAGTCCCATGGCAGGGGCTCAAGACAGCTAAGCCAACTAGAATGCCAGTTCTTCAGAGCAGACGCCTTGACTCACCTACCTGGTTCAGTGCCTATAAACAAAGCCTCGGCAAGAACTATTTATATCAGAGTATTTAGGCTTGAGGCTTAGCTCTGCTCTTTCACCTGATGGGTGTTTTAGCTTTCCCATCCCTAAAATAGTGGTGATTTTAGCCCCCAGCTCCTAACGGGAAGGATTAAATGAGTTAGACTAAAAAGGGGCCACGTGCCAGCACGCCAGTAATCCTAGCTACTCAGGAGGCTAAGATCTGAGGATTGCAGTTTGAAATCAGCCTGGGCAGAAAAGTCCATGAAACTCTGATCTCCAATAAACCACTCAGAAAAAGCTGGAAATGGCACTGTGGTTCAAGTGGCACAGTGCTAGCCTTGAGCGTGAAGAGGCTCAGGGACAGCACCTGGGTCCTGAGTTCAAGCCCTTGGATAGGCAAAAAAAAAAAGGAGTTTGTCAGCTTATGTACGCATGGCTAATATTTATGGGTTTTCTCTGGAGGTTAGTCGCAGGAGCTGGAGGACTCCCAAAGAGTGACTCACCAAGCCACAGGTGCACCTTGGGACTAACAAAGACAGCGTACAAAGGAACTGCAAGCCTAGGGCAGGGGGTTTAAGGAATGATGCCAGGTGAGACTTGCTTGTGTAAACTTGGAAAGGGACACACTCTGCCTTTGCTCCCTGTGCACCGGAATGCATGACCTTGGAACCAAAGGGAAGTCATCTTCAGGCTGCAGGGCTGACAACCATTATTTGTATCAGAGTACATGAAGCAAACCAAAGAAGCTCAATATCTGGGAGTTGGAAAAGGCAGGCAACAAAATCTACCTAATTACATCTAGAAATCTCTCACTATATATATACATCTGTATCTATATCTGCCTATCTATCTATCTATCTATCTATCTATCTATCTATCTATCTATCTATCTCTATGTATTGTGTGTATATGTGTGTGTGTATGAGAGAGATTCTATTTGATTTCCACCAAAAAACTCAAAGAAGGAGAGAAAACCCCCACTGTCTCAGAATCAAAGGAACAGACACCAGAGAAGAATTACATAGCAAAACTGAAAAGCAGAGGAGGGAGAATGTCTTTCATGTTTCTTCAAAAAGCCACAGCGATTTTGTAGTCAAGCACTTGTCTCATTTTCTCCCAAAGTGGCAGCACCAACATTTCTGCTCATCCTTGACTATCTCACGCTGCCTGTCAGTTGCTAGGCAACCCTAACAGCGAGCCAGCACATGTGAGCATACACCTTGCTTCCTGCCTCCCACAATGCATAGCTCTCATCATTGTTCTCACTGGGTTTGCCAATTACACGTAGGCACTCATGTCTTCTTAGCCAAGGGTTCTTCTTAAGGCTTTATCTTCTCACCTGCTTGGTGCCGTGCTAACATTTAAACACTATATGTGTCATCATGTCCCAATAATTCTTGTAACAACAAGCTGCTCATCAAATAAGAGATCATTTCATGGTAGGATCAAAACAGATGGAAGGCAAGATCTTATTAAAACCATAAATAACTTGCCATAAAAGCAAGCAGCCAAACAAAAGAGAAATTGCCAGCCAGTAAAACATTTGAAAAGTGTAAGTTAAAGCTAGTTTAAGTTTCTCTGAAAACTGACATCTGGTTGGATGTACTTATCTTGATGAAAGAGAATGACCTTGACCAATTGTCAATGTAAGCTCTTGCTGAGGTTAGAAAGAGCTGTCATCTGTGGAGAGATGTGGCTTATATAATATGTCATGGCATTACCTATGCAAACCAGATACAGGTTGCTCAAGCTGCTTTTGCAAATCTTAAGAGGCCTACTGAATGGGAGTCACTAAAAACCAAGTGATTAATGAACATTAAACACATCACACAGTTTAATGGGTAGTCTCCTCATGTGCATTCCATCACCATCCTCAGGGCATTCTATAAATCAGATAAGAACCCATATTATGATTTTAGGGCACGCCTGTAATCCTATCTACTCAGGAGGAGGCTAAGATCTGAAGATCCCAGTAAAGTTCTTCATTAGATACTCCTATCTCCAATTAAACACCCAAAAGCCAGAAGAGGAGCTGTGGCTCAAATGAGAGAATGCCAAGCATGAGCAAAAAAGCTAGGGGACAGTGTCCAGGCCCTGAATTTAAGATCTAGTATGCTGAAGACACACACACACACACACACACACACACACACACACACACACACACACGCACGCACGCACCCACAGAGAGCCTGTATTATAAATGAGTTTCCAAAATGTAAATGGCTACACTAGTACGTGGCAACCCAAATTAGGATGTGGATCTTCGGATCCCATCTCAGGTTATGTCCACAGAAGCATACTGCTGGTAACTAGTATTTCCACCCACGGACTCTGGGCTTTACATGTTAATAGGGCTAAAGCTACTAGACCCAGGAGACCAGTAGTGATGGCTTCAAGTTGAAGAGTGTGGAGGAGCTGAGAGCACAGGATGAGCTGTCTATACCCTTCTTCATATTGGGTGTTTACATTACCTATTTGAAAAGACAAAGTTTTTACAAGGGTTCCAATTCAAATACAGGCATGTGCCAAACAATGGCATTTCAGTCAGCAATGGATGCAAACCTAAATGGACACAATAAATTGAGCCTGCTTAACTACAAGTTTCATTCAGAGGGAGGATTTGAGATACACATTGAAGGAGTAGCATAATTGTTTCAAATAAGAGAAAAACAAAACCTGAGGAGCAGTCTGAAGGGAGTCTAAAGGCGTTCTCAGTTAACTCGTTTCAAATTTTCTGAGCCTCTGCAGAGCTTGTACTACGCCAGGCCCTGTATCTGTCCGTCTGGCAGCAAATGCAAGGACAAAACAAATAGTCACCAAAAGTTAGGATGAGTATTTTGGTAGGAAACAAAATACGATAATTATGGGCTCATTTTCTCTTAGAGTGAAGCAAAAACTTCTAACACAGAGTCTACTAAAACAGAAATTTCATTAAAGATGGTTTTAGTGTCGCTTGACGCTTCTCATTGATGCTGTAACTATAGCAACTCTAAACTAAAACATGACTCAGGGCTTCTGAAAAATATTCCAGTCAAAACCTAAATCACAACACAATGAAGGAGAGGAAAGAAAAAAAGATTGTGATTTGCTTTTATTTAAGACAGTAAATGGAACACTGAAGGCTAGCATTGTTAAAAGATCCTAGTTTCTGACCACCACTGGTTGGAGCTCTCACACTGGTGAAGTGTCAGTTGGATAAAACAGAATTCCTGTGTTCAGGAAGCTAAACTCCTCCACTTCTGGGCTGGGAAATAATAAGCAGGTCTGTATGAACCACAGCAAGAAGAGCACTTTGGAGGGGAGGAGATTTCTAAAGAAGGAAACCCGATCATCTGGGATGCTACTCATCTTTTCTTGAGACTATTATTTTTAACACATCTACATTCCCAAGTACACATGGTTGTTAAGCACAGCCAGGTGGCAGGGCTAAGTCCTTCTTGCAACCAGGCTGCTTCCTCTGCCTCCAGGTATAATGCAATTCTTAAACTGCCTTTGGAGCTTGCGCTTCAGAATGCAGAGGACAGTCAAGGGTTGTTTTTGCTCAGCGATGGAAAATAAACTTCGGTTTGGAAAACAGATAAGACATTATGTCAAGCCAAGTGTGCAGGATGAGATGAGGAACCACAGTGTGTAAGAAACACCAAAGAGGCTTGTAGATGAGGGCACTGAACAACAGGCCAATGGGGCCTTGTGGAAAAAAAAAACACACACTATTGGAGAATAAGCCAACGCAGACTCCATCAAAACCTTGTTTATGTTAGAAAGACTTCTGGAACAATCTTAAAAAGCACTCAATGATTCCAACCAATTCAAGTGATCACAGGCATGGATGTTGAACTGTTTTCCTCAGACCCATGACTAATAGAGCCTTGGGAACCCCATGAGGTATCACTGGCAATTCAGCCCCGAGAACAGGGCTACTGCTCAGAACCCCCTTTCAGTCAGAGGAGATCCCTGCTGCTTCTCCAACGCAGCCAAGCCCCGCATCCTCGCATTCCCCCAGCTACTCAGGCTCATGACGCTCTCCCTTCCTTTCCAGGTCTCTGTTTAAATGCCACCCCATCGACAAGGCCAACAAGGCCTTCCCTGGCCCTCCTATTTAATGGGCAGCCCCTTGCTCTACCTGGGCCCTCAGCACCCCAAAGCTGAAGCACGGTGCCTGTAGCCACACTTACTGTCTGTTTGAAACCATTTCCTAGCTTCCACAGTGATGTCCACGACCAACCGCATCTCTTCCCAGCCACACACACCTCCAGCTTAGGAGTCATTTTGAGGCCTCTCTCTTATTCCACTAGGTGCCAAACCTGGGCCACTCCATTACTGTAGACACCTCAAGCCAGCACCATCAGCTTCCAGTGAAGAAATCTGTACCAAGCCAGGCACAGGTGGCTCACGCCTGTAATGCTAGATACTCAGGAGGCTGAGATGTGAGGATCCCAGATGGAAGCCGGTCTAGGCAAGAAAGTCGGTAAGACTCTTGTTTCCACTAAAATCAGCAAAAAGTCAGAAGTGGAGCTGTAGCTCAAGTGATAAAAAGTGCCAGCTTTGAGTGAAAAAGGGGAGAGCAAGAGGTCCTGAGTTCAAGCCTTACACTGCATATGCGTGCACGTGCATGTATACACACACACACACACACACACACACACACACACACACACACACACACACACACAGTATGTACCAAAGCACCCTGCATTCCAGATGCCCTGCCAAGCACTGGGCATTGGGTGTGTCGCAGAAGATGGACAAGAACATGGCCTCAGATTCTACAGGGGAGCCAGATAATTCCACACACAGCCAAAGGCACAATGATGCTGCAGGAAGTCCTAGGTATTATGCAAGCCAGGAGGGCTTCTCAGAGAAAGGGATGTGTAAGTACTGAAGGGAAAGACAAAGTAATGGCTCTTAGTGAGAACCTTCCGGTATAGAATGATTAGAAAAGCGATACAGCTGGAATTAAATAATGTGTGCACTAAGATACTTGGCTTCAGTCAAACACGAACTCCACTGGTGCAGGAGGCCGGCATCTGTTAAGTCCTCCATTCCTATAGTGCCTTTGTGGGCAATTCATATTTTGAGTAATGTGTGGGACTGCCTCAACCCTGCAGCTTTATTCTCATCTGGGGAGAGGACAATGCAACCTCACAAGACCTTGTAATGACTGAACTGAACGAGACATGTAGGTGAAAGCCAGCTAACTGTTTGCCTGCAGAGTGCCAATTACATTCTTTCCCTGGGTGCCGGCAAGGTCTGACATTTTGATAGCGATCTCCCCGGTGACCGAGGGACTTAGCAGAGCTAGGGGACTGGATCAAGGGCCTGATAACAGGCTCTGAGGTTACTATGGGGCTTGGAGGTATAGTGTGATCTTAAGAGCTGCAAAGCCACTGTGAAGGGCTATGCTCCTATTCCTGTTATAGCAGATGGGGTTTTTATCCAATAGCTATGACCGATCTTGCTTCCTTAAGTAAGCAAGAGAGGCAGGTTGAGGAGGTTGAGAACCCACCCCTGTCTGGTGGCAAGTGCATGTAAGAGTGATCCGGAGCCCTTCACGCCAGACTTCCTGATTTCAGACTTCCGGAAATGGGTTTGGAGAGGGCCAGTGACTCAGATGGCAAGAGGCGCAGTTGAAATGTGGATGTGGTTCTACCTGACTCCAAAGCCCTGCTCTTCCTGCCATTCCATACAGTCTCTCTGGCCCCCTCCCCTGCCCCGGAACCCCAGCGGGGCCTCTTCCTACCAGCTCTTCCCCACAGAGAAATGCTGTCATCTCTCCACGTGGCCAAGCCTGGCTGCCCACATCCGCCCTCATCCTTCAGTGCTTCCCAAGATGACAAAACTGCCAAGCTCTCTGTGACCAGGCCTAGCCCCAACACCCCAGCATCCTGGCATCCCACACGTTCTCCGGCTGAGGGCCTGCATCAGCTGCTCTGCTGCCAACCATGCTTTTCCCTGGGAGGGCTGGGGCCTTCCTGCCCGTCAGCCTCAGCCTGAGCATTAACCTCCGAAGGCTGCCTTCCCTGATGGCTCTGGGCATGCTTCCACGCATCACACTTGCGGCTGGCCTTACCTGCCATTTCCATGTTTACTTGCACATTGTGTGCCTCCTCTATTCCACTCAGCCTGAAATGTAAGCTCTACTAGAGTCAATTTGCGTTTCTCGTTCCCTCTGGTACAAAGCCTGACCCACAGAAGGTGATTATCTGCTAGCTATAGAAAGGCAGGCCCTTCACTCATCCTCTGAACTAGAATGCAGTCCAAAGTTAGTGTCTTGAGTAGCAGGACCTATCATTAGAGTCCCTAAATACAACTAGGTCCTAATCCCACTTAAATCCCAACTCATCCCCACTCACACAGATCCTGTGTCTGTGTCTCATTAGGGTTTTTGTTTTGGGGTAGTACTGAGGTTTGAACTCAGGGCTTTATGCTTTGCTAGGCATTTGTTCTACTGTCATCTTTTGCTCTGGTTATTTCTGAGACAGGGCCTCCCTTGTTCCTGGACCAACCTGGACTGGGATCCTATTTTACACATTCCACTGTGGCTAGGATGACAGGCATAGGCTACTCGGCCCAGCTGTGGTTGTGATGGAATCTTGTTAACTTTTTTTGGCCTGGGCTGGCTCAGATGAGGTGATTTTCCTGATCTCCAACTTCTGCCTCACTAGGATCACAGGCATGAACACCAGTGCCTAGCTTCATTCGACTTCTTGAATGCAGAACCATGTCTCATCACCCTACAATGCCATTAATTTTCGTGAAGCACGTGCTGAGTATTGTGAAGTACTGAAGAAGATGGCTGGGTCTCTGAGCTGCACAGGTTTCTAACTGGTGTGGAGGTGACGCTGACTGTGAGAGTAGAAAATGACTTTGTGCGGTTAATTATCAGGAGGGGGACCAGATATTCCTCAGAGAGCTGGAACCCTTGGGAGAGGTGGGGAGCAATGCTGGCCAGTGGGGCATTGAATACAAAAGCACTGCAAAGCTGGGCACAGAAGAGCCTTGGTCCCTTCTGTCATGCTATAATGGAAAACCTGAGGGAGATGAGAGGAGGAAACAGGAGGGTTGGAATCTATTCCTTTATCAGGAGCTCACTTCTCTGCCAACTACCCCAGTCCCTCAATAATGGTATCTCTCCATTTGTGAGGATAGTTCATCACTGCCTGGAGGTCCCACCTTTCAACCTGGCTGCACTGGGGATTAAGTTTCCAACAAATGACCCTCTGGGAGGACCCAGGAGACCACAGACATCAGCCTTATTATAAACAGAGGAACTGTGCCTGCCAAACACAGGCGGGGCGGAGGGGGGGGGGGGATAGAGGTGAAGCAGTTAATTTGAGTGGACCTGTTGTCAGTAGTGACCTGACACCTGAACTGAGGTTACACTCTTGTCCATGAATTCATCAGATTCAGCTTGAGATTGTGGAGGTGTTTTCTAGCCTGTGGATTAAGTCCTTGGCACCTCATACCACCCCAGGGCCTATGCAGCTCAAGGACTTGGAGGCTCACAGAAACTCCTTAGGGAAGAACACTGTTCTGTGGTGAACACGATCATTTCATCTAGTATAAGCTCATACTAAAGTTTGAGCTCCAATTCTCCTCTACAGGGCCAGACACAGCAGTGAGTGAGAGAGCTCTGAGGATTTCAAAGAGATAGGGGAAGGAAAGACGAGCAGATGCTGAAGACTCAGGGCCTGTTGCTTGCTCTTGCCAGGTGTTTTGGCTCAAGGCTGGTGCTCTATCACTTGAGCTACAGCTCCACTTCTGAGTTTTGGCTGGTTAATTGGAGATGAGTATCTTGGACTTATCTGCCCGAGCTGGCTCCCAGATCATGATCCTCAGATCCCAGCTTTCTGAATAGCCAGGATTACAGGCATGAGCCATGGGGCCTGGCTAGTTTTATTTCTAAGTGCTTCTTTTGCCTAAAGTCCCTTCACAAGTACCATTATTTTTTTTTTTTATGAGTGCTGTAACTTTTTTTTAAATGGCACATAGTATACAGTAGTAGTTTTATAGAGTTTGACTTAGAAATGTACAAAAGTTGAGTATTAAAGAGGAATCGTAATAGAAAGCTCCATGGTTAAAGACTGTTAAAGTTCTCTTCCTTTAGCTATCCTCTCTCTCTTTCTTCTTCAAAGTAAAAGGGGGAAAAACTTGAAAAAAATTCTTTCTGTGATACTTTAATTAGTTGGTACTGACATCAGTTATGTTACTGAGTCATGAAGAAATGCCCAGTGGTTGAGCTTCTGCTAATGTCCCAGTCACAGCTCTATTTTCAAAGGGCAAAGCAATTTACCTTCCTTTCAAATACAGACACAAAAATGCCAGTGTCAGGGGTTCCTTACAGGGATGGAGAAAAGGTCCTAAAATTAGATTATGATGATCATTGCACAATTCTGTGAATATGTGAAACCATTACATTGTAGACTTTCAGTGGGACGATTTTATGCCAGATGAATCATTTTAGTAAAGACATTTTTTAAAGAGGTCACCTAGGAGATTTGATTGCTGAAGTTTAAATTACCTATGTAGAAACTAATGAAGGAGAAAATTAATTTAAACATTGCGTATTTCTTCTGTATTTACCCAAAATGTCAATTTTTTTCCCGTCTTCATGATTACCACAGCAAGGCATAACAGATATAAATATAAAGTGTATGCAAATCTTATAAAGACGGACAGGAAATATCAGGCAGTGATCATATACCCTACTAGGGGCCTCCTTGATGGGAGCCCATATGATATAAATAGGCTGAAAGATAGTGACAATTCACAGATCAGTGTTGAGCAACCCACTCAAGAGATGGGCATTACAGCCAGAGTGAAGAGTTCCTGCAATCAGGAAATGTAAGGGCCACTCACCTTGTGACGAGGAACCATGCGATTCTGCTGAAGTCTGGTGAGGCCCGCAGGTATGTCTTGATATGTGGCATGGCATTGCTGCGGCCAGATGTTTCAGCTGACCACTTACTATAGTGACAGAAGATAAGTGATTAGTTAGCAAATAATCCCAAATGGGAGGTGGTTTTTGCCTGTAATTCCAACTACTCAGGAGGTAGAGATCAGGAGGATGGTGGCTGGAAGCCAGCCTGGGCGAAAACTTCATAAGATGGCCTCTCAACGAAACAAGCTGGGCATGGTGGTGTATTCTTGTCACCCCCACTGTGTGAGGGACCATAGGTAGGAGGATCATAGTTGGAGGCCAGCTCCAGCCAAAATAATGAGACTTATCTTAAAAAAAAAAATAACCTAAAAGCAAACAGAGTTGGGGGATATGACTCAAGGGATAGAATACCCGCCTAGCATTCAGAAAGCCCCGAGTACTGCCAAACAGAAAAAACAAAATCAGGGCTGGGGATATGGCCTAGTGGCAAGAGAGCTTGCCTCGTATACATGAGGCCCTGGGTTCAATTCCCCAGCACCACATATACAGAAAACGGCCAGAAGTGGCACGGTGGCTCAAGTGGCAGAGTGCTAGCCTTGAGCAAAAGGAAGCCAGGGACAATGCTCAGGCCCTGAGTTCAAGGCCCAGGACTGGCCAAAAAAAAAAAAAAAGAAAGAAAGAACAAAATCAAGATGGTCATAATCCTAATATTAGGGAACAAATGCATAAAGAGCAAAATCCTGTAGTCTGTGAAATAGTAGGAGCACATTTCTGTGACTTGTGATAACATCCTAAACAATTTAGACAACAGAATAATATGATCCTTTTAGAAAGTAGGTATGTCAAAAAAGGAAATTCAGCATTGTTCCCCAAAGCACCTCGATCCTCTTGGCATACTATCTTTTTCACGCTCACACACACACACACACACACACTTGAGCAGATCCATTATTTCTGTTGTGCTTTTATCTGCACCTGTGGACATGATGCCCGGACCGTGAACTCCTCAAGGTAAGAATCGAAGTCCCACACTGTGCTGAGCAGGGGCTTCGGAAAGCTTGTCAAATCAAACAAATACAAAGGGGACAAAATGTAGTCACCAACGAGTTGAAAAGGATGCAGGGCTTTCATCTTGGCTTTGCATTCTGTTTCTTAGCTCCCAGCACTGCAGGTCTACGGTGTCACGGGAGCGCGAGCCCTTCTCCCAGGCCATCATGCTTACTATAAGACAAGAGGGCTGTTCCTTGGCCTGCAAGTGCAGAATTAGGACGAGGGAGGCCTACCACGTTTTGCAAGTGAATTTAGTCATCTGAGTCTGAAAGGAGCTCAATATAAGGTCCTCGTAAGGGACCAAGTACTGAGGAAAGGCTCGAGGATGACACACACAGGTGCAGAGGAAAGCCACTGACATGTAATCCTGCCTTCACTTCCAGCTCCCCCAGTGCAAAAAACCCCTACTGAAGGAAGCATAGGATTGGGCCAAACCAAGGACATTCCTTCCCTCTTCCATCCATTAGTTCACTGGACCTTGGAAACATTGAAAATTCTGTCTTGGTTCCCTGGAACAGTGGCCTGAGCTCCACCCCAGGTTAAGCTCAGCCACGCCCCACCCCAGGGCAGACAGAAGGGTTCTGTCCGGATTCCAGCAAAGCCAGAGAAAAGGCTACTTATGCAAATATAAACTACCCCAACAAGGGCTTTGTATTTATCATTTTCTCTGCATGCCAATATTTAAATAGAAGCCTCATGGAGATAAGTTTTACTCCTTGGTATTAAAAACCTATTCTAAAAATATTTCCAAAACCTTGTTTTTAAATTATTTCTATCAGTAACATATGCAGATGAAGGGAGAGGGCTATATTACATAAGGTTCCTTTTTTTAACCAAATAGATTGACAGAAATAACATCCTTACTCCTAAAGAAGTAATAGCAGGATTCTGGACCAATTACTTACTGGAAGTAGGAATGTAGCCAGCCTTGTTTCTCTGCTGTCTGGATGCTGTAAGGAAGAGAGCCTCCGGCTTTTAAAAGAAGAAAAAGAAAACAAGTAAACAAAAAATAACAAACTTCGATTTGAGCTTCCTCACTAAGACGAATATCGATAATGAGCAGTGAGTGAGAAGGTAAATGAAAATAAACTTATGGTTTCATCTGAAGGAATTTTTCTTTTTTTGTGTGTGCCAGTGCTAGGGCTTGAACTCATGACCTAGGCACTATCTCTTGACTTTTTTGCTAAAGGCTGATACTCTACCACTTTAAGCTTTTTGGTGGTTAATTGGAGATAAGGGTATCTGACTTTTGTGCCTGGACTACCTTCAAACAGTGATTCTCGGATCTCAGCCTCCTAGGCAGTTGGGCTTACAGGTGTGAGCCACCATACTTGGCTTAGAAGCCAATTTTTATGTATCTTAGAAAGGAAGGAAACTCCATTGTAGATTCATCAGTGATTTTCCTAACATGTTGAACTTTGCCAGTCATCTATGTCTAGAGATTAGAAATAACTCCAACACCCAATAAGGCATGTCCTGGCTCCTACTGCAAATAAGTACAACTACAGTCCATTTTCATTCAAACCAGTTAAAGTGGCTTGATTGAAAATACCACATTCTTCCCCATTACAAGTGCACATTAAGTAGATCTAGCTTATTAGAGGTACAGAAAAATTATAAGGAGAAAAACTACCATTATGTCTAAGAGTCTTTGTGAAGTAATTTTAGTTTTGCCATTAAAAAGCAACAAATAGGCTACTGTACTCGGAACATTTTGAGGTTTTTTTTTTTTTCCTGACATGGTTACATCTAACTCGTTAAGTAATAAATGGGCTGAATTAGTTGTAATTTAGTGCATTCTGCTTTCAGTCCTCAGCGATGCTAATTAGATTGCTTTTTTCCACAGCACTCACTCGCTGGGATTTTACTTCACACCACTTGATTGCACTGTGCGGGGTGCTGTGAATTCCACACAGAAGTTTAGTGCTCAGCAGTGGATTTAGGGAAATGAACGGAAGATATCTGCAAAGTAAAACTCCGGGCATTTGTAGAGGAAGACCCTGAAAAAAAAAAATCAGACCTAGCAATGAAGGTACTGCTATACAGCAATAATCATAAATTCTAGATCTTAAGTAGTTTATCTGTATCAGGAGTAACACTCGTCAAGATGCACCACACTCATAAGCTGACTTATTAAATTGAAACTCCTTTGTGCAACTACTTAAGAAACAAACAAACAAAAACATTAACTGTATGAGGTATTCAAATTTGGAAGGGCCGCCCAAGCACCTGAGTCCCAGGCAGGAAGAAAGCAGAAGTAGAGGACACAAGGTGTTAGCCAAGGCACTGGGTACTAGAGGAGGCTGACTGTAGATGAACATCTTATCAAGCAATACATTGGACACCTTATTGGTAAAAATGAGTAGAACAAGGATGCACAGGGCTACTGTGAGGAATACAGAATACATGCCAGCCACCTAACTCGGGGCACCATCTCTGGCAAACCTAGTTTATGACCCTTATCCCGTTCAGAGCAAACCATCTCATTTCAGGCTATTCTCTCTCTCTCTCTCTCTCTCTCTCTCTCTCTCTCTCTCTCTCTCTCTCTCTCTCTCTCTCTCTCTCTCCCTTTCTCCCTCCCCTCCCCTTTTTCTTTCATCCAAAATTGGGTTTCAAACTTGTTACCTGAACTTTGGCTCACTGGCTAGCACTATACTAACTGAGCCACGCTTCCATCCCATCTCTGCATTTCTAACCAGTATTGGTAAACATTTTCCCATGACATTTATGAGACATACACAGACCCACAGCTGAGACTATGTCCCCAGCAATTACCAGGGTATCCTTCTAAGCTGGTCCGCACGTTTTCCACAGAAGGATAGATCTATAAAGAAGAATGATGATAAGATGAATAATCAGGATAGATCTAATAATAATTAAGATGATGAATCAGAAAAGAGAAAGACAATAAAACTTGGAATGTGCTGTGTTGAAAAAAAAAAAAGAAATCATGATCAGGTGTCAAGAACATGCAAATCTCAATTGATTTGAGGATCTCAGCTCCAAGAGATCCTGAGATCCTAAAATCTCAGCTCCAAGCCAGCCAGGGCAGCAAAGTCTGTGAGACTCTTTTCTCTAGTTAATCACAGAAAAAGCCAGAAGTGGCACTGTGGCTCAAGTGGTAGAATGCCACTTAAGCAAAAGGAGTACAGGGACAGTGCCCAGGCCCAGAGTTCAAGCCTCAGACCAGCAAAAAAAAATTTAAAAAAAGAAAGAAAGAAAATCCTTAGTCTAAAGTGAAGGAATGGGGGGTCGGGGGGGGGGGTGGGGAACGACACTTACTGTCTAAAAAAGCAAATGTACTCACTACCTGACTTAGGAAATGGTAACCCCTCTCTGTACAACACCTTAATAATAACAATAAAATTATGTGTTAAAACAGAAAACACTTAGTCTAAAACAAACTAAGTTCCCGTTTTAATAAGAGTTCTCATCTCACTGAAGGAAAAAGGGAACATGTAGTAATTAAGCCCTACGAAGTGTGTATATGTGTGATAGAAAAATTATACTTTGATTTGAATACTTTCTCCTCTGAAATGCCAAATTAATGCTGAGTTGAATGTAAAATTAACCGGCTCACAGGTCTCTAAGTAATTAATAGAGCTCCTTGTTCTGCTGGCACTATTACACTGAATAGTTCCCCCTGCATCACTGGCTTAACAACCTGAAAGGAAGAAGGGAAACACTACAGGCCAGACTGGGGCTGAAAGAACACAAGCCAGCCAACCTTCAGCACTGGCTGATAGTAAATCACTCAATTAAAAATGACAACACTAGCACTAGGGATGTGGCTTAGTGGTAGAGTGCTGGCCTAGCATGCACGAAGCTCTGAGTTCGATTCCTCAGCACTACATAAACAGAAAAATCCAGAAGTGGCGCTGTGGCTCAAGTGGTAGAGTGCTAGCCTTGAGCAAAAAGAAGCTCAGGGACAGTGCTCAGGCCCTGAGTCCAAGCCCCAGGACTGGAAAAAACAAACAAACAAACAAACAAAAAACATGACATTAACCCTGATCTCTCCAGGTTAAAATTACTGGAAAAAAACAAAAGCAAAAAAACCAAACCAAACCAAACCCAAACCCCACCATCCATGGCCAAGAAGATTGCTTTTCAATCTTTCTCCAGAGAATACAAGTAAATTAACTGGAAGAGGAAGAGAACTCACCAAATGAAGGGGAGTGGCACTTTTTCCTGGCATTTTGCTTTGCTCCCCCAGCGTGACCAAGCTCTCCTTGAACTCAGAACACAGCCATTTGGACTCATCGGCCCCCAACGAGCCAATGCTTGAAAACTGGCCCACTATTGGCCAGCACTCGGCTTTAGGGGTAGGTGAGGCATGTTCCTTCAGAAGCTGCCGGAGAATAAAAAGAAGTGCTGCAGTCACTTGGGGATGAGAGCAGACATGCGCAATGCCTCAGGAGATGGGCCTAATTTGCTAAGAAATGCTAGAGAGATTAGAAATCAACTTCGTACCCACGTTTATGCGGTTCTCGTCTTTAAGAAAGAAGTACTAAAAAGTACGTAATGTTTTTCAAAATAGTAGGAAGGCAGAGGTGTTTTGACTTTCCAAAATTCGCTGATTTGAACTAAAAACAGAGATAGATTAAAAAAAAATAATGGATTATAGGCTTAGGCCTATAATCAATCCTAGCTACTCAGGAGGCTGAGATCTGATGATCATGATTTGGAGCCATCCAAATCTTATTTCCAATTAAGCAGTAAAAAGCCAGAAGTGGAAGCTTGGGGGAACCAGCTGTGTTAAAAACAAACAAAACAGCAACAACAAAAAACCTAACCAAGCCAGAGCTCAAGCCCCAGTTCCGGCACACAGATACCATATACACAAGAAACAAAAACTGATTTTGCTTAGACGCCAGCCCCATCCCCAAGATACGTTATTATATGTGTGCAAGTATCCCATGATCTAAAAGAGTAGGTTCTAAGTATTTCAGATAAGGGCTGATCAGCTGGAAATTTATTGATAGAGTAAGATGTAAGCCTTTCAGAAAGTCACTGGAGGCAATTCACTAAGCCTGGCCAATGGTCCAAAGAAAAATGAAGAAAACATCCATCTTGAACTTCTTGTTTTATCACCAACTTTTCTTTGTTCATTTTCATCCCAGCAACAAATGCCATTTTAAAATAACAGCTTCCTTAAGGATACTGCACTGGGCTTGTGAACAACATATAAATGAATTTGGATGTTAAAAATTCCTTTTTTCTTTTTCTGAAGTACTGAGGTTCGAATTCAGGGCTTCGTGCTTGCTAGGTACTTGAGCCATGCCTCTCCCTCTTTTTGCTTTATTTTTTTGGATAGGATCTCTTGTTTCTGTCCCTCCCCAGCTTTCTACTTCATGAATTCTGCGCAGCTAGGATTACAGATGTGCACCACTACGTATGTTAATAATTCTTGATATGTTGACAAACAAAAGCTACAATAGTTGTGTGCACAGGAAGCCTGTAATTATCTTTAATATGAGGAACATAAAAATCTAAGCAAAAAGGCCATATATACTTATGCCATTTAGGACAGTGTAGAGGCAAAAAACAAAAATAACCCCCCTGAAAAAAACCAACCAATCATAACAAAACAAGAAAACTCCTCAAATGCCCCATCTCCCCAAACCAAACCCAAACCATCTTAAAATTACTGAAAATTATAGTTAGACAATCAATTTATTGCTTGCTTTTCTCCATGAATTTTACTGGAAATACTGTGAAGTTATCATTAAAATGTACAAACATAGATGAAAATGGAGCAAGAATATACATTAATTTTTAAAGCAATGTTAAAATAGTAAATGTTCTATTACCTTCCTAAGCCTAAAATGGCCCCAGTTATCTTTATGACTTCCTTGAAAGCGTCCCGGAGTCGAACCAATTAGGTAAACACTAAAAATAAAATAAAATAATAAAACAATAAATAAAAATAAAATCTAAGTTATTAAACACAGTGACCTGCTTTAGCAGCTGAGTCAAAAAACCTCCACGGAAACCATATAATCCTGAGAGGTTTCGGGGCCACCATTTCTTCTTTGTGCCTCCTGAAGTATAATAGATTCTCATCAACTCAATTGGCAAGTCCGCTCAGCAGTAAGGCTCACAGCTACAACTGTGAAGAAGCCACTAGTTTTAGGAGTGACCCTGTGGGAGGCTTAAGATCCACTGCCTCTTTTAACACCTGAGAGCCCTGAGATGCAGACAGCAGCCAAATCTTCTTTCACCTGCTCCTCTCCTCATGAAGCACAAATACTCCCCAGCCCTTCCGGAGGCCCTGTGTTCTAGACTTGCAAGCCAAGAAGCTATAGCAGGCTGCCGAGTTGGTAAAACAACGCAGGCGCACACACATGCACACGTGTGCGCATGCACACACATACTTTGTCTCGGAGAGGTCGTGCTCTTGGATGGTGTCGATCCACTCCTGGAGAGCGGGGTCGTTGTAAGCCAGCAGGTAGCTGATGAGATCAGCTTTAAAATGTGTTCTGGATTCTCCACCTCCGTGGGCTCCATGGTCAATTCGTGGGTACAGGGGGCTCAACCAGATTCTGAAATGGAAAGCAAACAGACCCTAACCAACCTTTAATGGCCGGGAGCACAAATGATCATAAAGCTCCTTTTGTACTGATTATGCGTTCTCCCTGAGGGAAGGGATTCCTCACCACGTGTCTTCTCGTGGTTCTATTTTTTTGCCAGTCCTAGGCCTTGGACTCAGGGCCTGAGCACTGTTCCTGGCTTCTCTTTGCTCAAGGCTAGCACTCTGCCACTTGAGCCACAGCGCCCCTTCTGGCCGTTTTCTATATATGTGGTGCTGGGGAATCAAACCCAGGGCTTCATGTATATGAGGCAAGCACTCTTGCCACTAGGCCATATTCCCAGCCCCTTTTTGTGGTTCTTAGGACATAGAAATCACAGCTGCACACACCACTCTGCTGGCGTCCCATCCAAGTCACATTTATTTTTGGATGCCTAGCCATGAATCTACCATCATGTGCATACCCGTGTAGCTCTTTGGCCAAATGGGAAATAAGAAAGAAATAAAAAATGATCCCAGCTAAGAAAAACACATGTACAATCTATTTTCCATAAACAAATCCATTTTCATAATGAATATGTTGCAATGGTTTAAGATATTTTCCTATCATATACCTTTTGGCTTTTATGACAAGGATATATCACACTTAATATAATGTTAAGAGTCAACCTCAAACTTTGTAAGCACTTAAAAAGTTTTCCTATTGTCCTTTTCTGGTGGGGCTATGGAGGAGTGCCCAGCTCCAAGCTGGCAGCCCAGAGACCTGGTACAGAAGCCATGGGGAGGGGGAGTGGCAGAGGCCTGGAGGACTGACTGGGTGTGAACTCAGTGGACCCAAGTCCCCGTGGCTGCGGCTTTTAGAGAGCGGGCGCAGACATCTGAACCCTAACTCAGTTGGAATGACACTGAACTTGGAGAGACACATGTAAGGGGGACGCCTGAGTACCAGAGCACATCTGTGGTGTGTGGCTCACAGGCCGAGCAGGCCCAGGGCTCTGCAGCTGGAGGGCCGGGAGGACTCTGATTTCAACTCCACCCCAGGTGTCACCAAGCCTTGGGAGAGCTCAGTGTGAGGAAGGATGCTCTGAATTAGTTCTGGCCCAGCCATGTCCTGGGGCCACGTGAGCAGAGGAGGGCCCTGAAACGGTGCTACACAAATGTCTGCATTTCTCCCAATACAGAAAGCTGGCACACGGCGCTTTGCTAGGGCGGGCAGAGACGAGTGGAATGGCTCACGTGAAAGGATAAGGAAAGCCGCTCACAGTGGAGAGCTTAAAAGGGAGGAAAGAAAGAGCTGGACTTCATTTGAAGGCAGCCCTAAAATCCCCTTTAATAAAAACCTCCCTGTTTAAAAAGGTTTCAAAAACTACATCTATCTGTAAACTACTTAGTGATAATAAATTTAAGAAGTAAAAAACCCCCAAATACCCTACACATAAGAGCAAAGAGGAATAATAAAAATCAAGTGAGGCACCAGTGGCTCACGCCTGTAATCCTGTCCACTCAGAGGCTGAGATCTGAGGATTGATGTATGAAGCCAGCCTGGGCAGACAAATCCCCGAGACTCTTATTTTCAACTAACCAGCAAAAAGTCAAAGTGGAGTCACGGATAAAATGGAAGAGCATCAGCCTTGAGGGGAAAAAAAAAAGGGGGGGAGCGGCCTTGAATTCAAGACCTAGTATCAGCAAAAACCAAAACCAAATCCTAACCCTCTCAAATTCAGTTCTTCTTGTACAGTTTCACACCAAATTACCATCCTGAGTTTTCCCTTGATACCTGCTTGGGAACTAAACACAAGGGTGGTAAGTTCTGCCAGGGAAAGGATGGGTTTCATTTTGCAGTCTCTTTCTTGGCTCAGGTCCTTTGCGCATGCTGCTCAGTCTACCTGGCTGGAGAGTATGTGAGCAGGAGCTCATTTTCTATAGAAACCGGGTTGGGTGGGGGGAAACAAAACGACTGTGCAGGGAGCTATGTTTATAATAATGGCAGATGTGGATGAATGATTATATGATTACACCTTAAGAGGGTGGAATGGGGCGGGGGAGGAATAACGGACACTGGGGGGGCTGAATGTGGCTCACGGGTACAGCGCTTGTCTAGTGAGTGTGAGGGCCTGGGTTCATTCCCCAGCAACCACCAATAAAAGCCCCCAAACAACATACTCCCCCCGCCGAAAAAGCGCAACTCTTTCTGCACGCGGCTCCTTTCAATGCCCTCTATCCGCTGTTTGTGCAGTTAAACAACACAAAATGAACGCCCTGGCTTTTGACCCTTCCCAGCACAGGAAGCCATCACCGGTTAGTGCGCAGGCGCAACGAACCCTTGGGTTTTCTGGTGCCAGTCCTCTCGGATGAGGTTGGAGGTGTGGATGACGACGCGGAGGCCTTCTTCGTACCGCAAGAGCATCATCTTTCTGCGAAGACGGAAAGGGAGCAAAAAAGCAGTAAGAGGATTTTTCAGAGTTATGCGATGCCTTTCTGATGCAGATGCAAAAGCTAGAGGAATTCCTGAGCCCTTATAGATCACCCAAGCGTCTATCAAACTTGATAATCTGCCCTTCTGGAAGTCTGTCTCAGAGACAGGTAGAAAACCACCTTCAGAACATCTCAGAATAGTTGGTGGTGAATTTTCACTCCAGGTGGCTGGTTCCGGCAGAGCTTTGTCCTCAGGCCTGGCTCATTATTTTTGTTATTATTGTTGTTGTTGTTGCCTTTTAAGGCGAGGCAAGCACTCTACCACTGAGCTACTAGGGGCCCTAACCTGGCTCCTAGGGTCTATTGGACATCACACAAGGATGGACAAAGGGAATGTCCTATAGGGTTTTTTCATCATATGGGTGCAACCTTTTTGTGGCATGGCTAAGTGGGACACTCATGAAGAGTGTGTGCTCAGGAAGCCTGGTTTCAGCACACAAGCAAACTACGTGCATGGCACTGACTCTAGCCCTATTACACGGGGTTCTTATATTCCATGGATGTCATGCTTTTCACCAGTGTGTCTCTGGACTTAAAGCTACCACAATCGTTCGCTTCCCTGTTAACTCGGTCAGCTCTCTTTCTCCAGGCCTCTCAGCATCAAGCCTATTTCTCTCCTTTTATTTAGAGTGGAAAGGAGGAGAGAGAGGATATAAGGAAGGACTTTCCATTTGGGGTTGGGAGTTCTGAGTTCGAGTCTACCCTTCAGAAGCCACATGACCCTAGGTAAGCCAGTCAGTGTCTAAGAACCTTGGTGTTTCACTTACAACTTGAAGAAGAAATCCCACCCTGGAACTGTTGTAAATGAAATGAAAACATGCCCTTCCATGTTTCTTTTGTTTGGTTTTCAGAGGCACTGTGGTCTGAACTCAGCTATAGCCCCAGCTCTTTTTGCTTATTTTTCAAGGTCTTGAGTTTTTGCCTGGATCCCAACTATCATGTTTAGCTGGAATCACTAGCATGAACCACTGTGCCCAACTTGCTGGATGAGATGGAGTCTTAGGAACATTTTGCCTGGGTTGGTGTGCCTCTAACCACAATCCTTACAGTATCTACCTCCTGATTAGCTGGGATTATATATGGATGCTCTTATTAAATGTTAAATGCATGAATGTCATTCACTCCTTGGTTCTCTCCTTGATTTTGGTATCTAGTTTCCTCCAGTTGTCTTGTAATTATTTCAGGAATGTAAATTTTCGCTCCCTAAATACAGTGTGGCTTTTCAAGGTTATAGCTCTGGCCTGACTTATTTTATCATTTCCTCGGAAGTTAAAATGCTACTGAATTCTTACAAATGTAACTGAGTCCACACGGGCAAAAACAATGACCCAGCACTTCTCTCCAAACAAATAAGCTCATGAGCACCGCTCTTGCCAAAACGCGAAATTAACCCAAGCTGGCAAACAGATTCATGCAAGGATGGAGAACTGACAGCTGTCGAGCTGTTCTCTTTCCAGCTACATGATTTGCTCCCTAAAATCTGGGCAAATTGGCACACACAGTTCCCATGTTAGCAGCTGATTATAATTAAGGATGAGCCAGTTGGGGATTCATGATAGAAGCTTTACAAATATTTCCATTAATCAAGGCATCAATTACGAGGAAAATCATGCACTGATGTCAGTGAATCCCATCAAATAGAATTATGAATTAATTTAAGAGGAGCCATATTAATTTTCTCATAGACAGAGCTGGGTATGCTAATAAGGTCACAGTTACAAACAGAAAAGGGTGAGCAACGGGCTCTCCCCAAAGGAGGGAGACCTGCAATGCTGTCTCTAAGTGGCGTGGTAGCCAAAGGGCCCCTTCCCAAATGGGAAATCACACCTGCCAAGAGTGGAGGCAGTAGGTATGTGCCAGGCACTGTTCTAATTGTTCTACCAAGCATCACCACAAAGGCGAACCATGGAGGGACAGCTGCCCTCGTTGTCCAGCTGCAGGATTGTGGTTGGAGAGGGAGTTAAGGGCTATAGGCAGGTCATCAGATGAGCCCATGGCGGAGCTGGCGAGAATCCCACATGCCAGATGACAGGTGGTCGGTCCTGTTACTGTGCATGGCTGGCAGTGGTGACATTCATGCTACCAGGGAAGGAGTGGAGAGAGAGGACGACATGGGAGTATGATGCTCGGCAAGTGAGGTCAGAGAGAAGAATGCCCCACCACTCTGCTCTGTGACTGGCTCTGGTTTAGATAGACACACTGACCCTTCAGTTACTTTGCTTTCTCTTTATTTCCTGCCTACTCAGAGGGTCATCAGAGCTAACTATGCTCCCAGCTCTGAGCGGAAGAGCTTATCATCCTACAACATCATGAGTCAGTCTGGGGACTACACAGCATCCCACAGAAACTGGACCGGGGCGGTTCCAGTGCCTCACCATACAATAAAGCTTCAAAGGCTGAATCTTAGCTATTTCCATGTGCTCTGCACACAATACCTGGGTGATACACGCTTGTTCAGGTGTGTGGCGTCTCAGAGATGTCCCCACGGTCACTGTTGTTACCACGCTCCATCCTGTCTGGCTGGGGAGGCCCTTTCCGCCCTTTCCCTGACAGCGGATAGGACCTTCTCCCGTTCTACCTCATGTGTGCTTTGCTTCTCTCACTGAGAGAGGGACAGCTGTGAGGCCCTCGGGAGCCATGACCCAGGAACATAATAGGCATTTGTTGACAAATAATTCTTAAACAATTAGCAAGCAAAAGCAATTTCCAGATGTGAGCTTGATCTCCAAGGTACTGGCATGCCAACAAAATGTAAGATATGGATCCAATCTTCTTGGGAAAGTTCTATCATGATGACTTCCTGAAATGTTCTGAACTAAGAACTATATTAGGTTTCACCTGCACAACGAGTATGTGAAAGGCGGTGGGAGTGGCAGGGAGAACAGACCACAGGGAGCACTCAGGTAGTGGGCGACAAGACAAATCAATAACTAAGACTGCATGAGTTTGACTCCTGTGTCCATACTTGTCCTAAGGAAAACCAACTTATCTACTCTGGGCCTCAGTTTTTTTCTGGTGAGTACAATTATAAGGACCCAATAATTGTGCGTGTGTGTGTGTGTGTGTGTGTGTGTGTGTGTGTGTGTGTGTGTGAGAGAGAGAGAGAGAGAGAGAGAGAGAGAGAGAGAGAGAGAGAGAGAGAGAGAAAGAGAGAGAGAGAGAGAGAGAGTCCTGGGGCTTGACATCAGGGACTGGGCACTATCCCTGAGTATATTTGCTCTAGGGTAGCATTCTACCACTTGAGCCACAGCTCTGACTTTTTGGTGGCTAACTGGAGATATGAGTCTCACAGACTTCCTGCCTGGGCTGGCTTTGAATCACAGTCCTCAGATCTCAGCCCCCTGAGTAGCTAGGGTTACAAGTGTAAGTCACTGGTACCTGGAAGGACTCAATTAATTTTTACCAGGATTGAACTAGAGATAAACTTCTTCACTCCTTCCTAGTGAAGTATCGCCGGCCCAGGTCCTGGGCAGGCCCACCATGCTCAGTCCTTCTGGGATGACAGTGTAAGTGACACTGTCCTTTATAACAGGGTAGGCTCCCTACCGCCTGTGAGCACCAAAGTGTAGGGAGACTATTTATGTACCATGCTCATTACATAGGGCAGACCATGTGCCCCACAGGAACCAGGTACTGGTGGTCTAGCATATCACTCTAAATAAGTGACAAGCGCTAAGTGGGGGAGCCAAGGACTTCCCATTCAGTACTATGTGTAGTATTAAGCTGTCTTCACTGGAGAACATTTTATATTCTCTGGTGCCCTGTAAGCTCAGTGATACAAAAGGAGTATTTTGTGAGTGAGTTAAGTACGCGGACTCACTCTCAATTCTCAAGCTCTATCTTTGCTGGGTGAAAGCTACCCATTAGGGATACCCATTGTGTGGATCCTGCCCCACCAATGGAGAACGCCTACAATGAGATGGCATATGAGAGACACCTCTCTCACACGGAAGACCACAATCAAAAGAGGAAGATGATCACAATACCACCATGTCAGGCAGGGACAGCAGTAGTCCCAGCCAGACTCTGGATAAACATGGCTTCCTAGGAGATCAGTTCGTTCCCCGAGGGCCGCCGGCTTCCCAGCTCCACTATTGGTGGAGAAAGGAGAAGGGGCTTGCCAGAGAACCGTGACTTCAACTAGCTGCAATGTGTCAAGCAGAAAGTAACGGGAATGGCTTTCCTGTCTACGCTTACATCTCAGCTAATCATTGGGAAGGCCATCTTGGCTGGGGCAAGCATCTCAAGCTAACAACTTTTGGTAAGACCAGGCTTGTCTCACAGCATGAGGCTGACCACAAGGACTTGGCTCAAAACAACTCATTCTTACTCAGATCACAACGGCTTACTAGTTGAGGAGTTTGTTTATATATCCAATCACCTGTGACCACAAGGTCCATACCACTGTGGCCCAGAATTGCCAAACCTACTACCCAGAGCCCTGAACAGAAGGCAGAATTTCAGTCACAGGTTCACACTCCCAGCTGGACCAAAGAATCTCAGTATGACATTTATTAGTATTGCTAAACAACCCACCCATTCCAGTACTGGTCATTTTCCCTCTCCCGGCAGAAGCCATTAATCATTATTATTAGGGCATTGCTAACAACCATATCTTCACCTATATCAGAAAAGTTACTTACGTGTGATGGGTTCCAAATGCTATATCCAGCTTTGCCTAGGATGAAAAAGAAGTCATATTTTTAAAAGTCTCAGTGAATATTCCTACCTATTGGAAATTAAACTAGAAAAAGATCAAGCCAATGTTTTAAAAGAACCATGTTTGCTGTCCTCTACTGGACGAGAACTTGAATAACGAGCTTTTATTATAGTACTGGGTAAAGTCCATTTAAACACAAACAGGCATATGTACACACATAGATGCACAATTTTTCAGCATAAATCAATGCACAGTGCATTTTAAATTACAGTAATGAGAAGAAGTCTATTTTCTTTAGTTTTGAAAAACAAAATTGATTCTAACTAAAGTTTTAAAATGAGATATTTGGCTATTAGAGGAAACGAATATAGTTTTTAGAGCATATTAAAGAAACACTGAACATGGTACAACATGAAGACATACTATGATGTCAAATTAAAACAGAGACATTCTTACACTGGAAAGATAGTAGGTGCTGGAGATTAAAAAGATATTCAGTGTATTTTCTGGGTTATAAAATGACATCTTTACAAGTGGAGGGTAGAGAAAGAACACATTTTATCTACCATTCAGGTCAGCAAGACCTGAATATGCCAACCTGGTTATGCCTGTAAACCTAGCTACTCAGGAGACTGAGATTTGAGGTTGTGGTTTGAAGCCAGCCTGGGCAGAAAAGTCCCCTGAGACTCTTATAAACTCCAATAAACTACTCAAAAAAAAAAAAAAAAAGGCCAGAAGTGGCGCTGTGGCTCAAGTGGTAGAACGCTAGCTAGCTTTGAGGACAAAGAGCCTGAGGGAGAGCACGCAGGCCCTGAGTTCAAGTCATAGCATGGGCAAAAAAAAAAAGAAAGATATGCCAAACTTCCCAGGTAATAAGGAGTTAAACAACCATGAAATAGCTAAGGAATCAGAAATGAAGAAGGGCTTCGATCCTTCCAATGACTCTGGAAAACTCTTAAGGCTTCTCTGCCTCAGCTTTCTCTTTATAAGTGTATTGCAAGGAGATTTAACATTGTCAGAAGAGGAAATGAATATAAAATGCTTAGGAGGGACTTCATAGGCAGTAAGCATGAATGAATGGGAGTAGTCACGAATATAGCTTCTCTTCTACCCCACCTCCCTAACACCGGACGGAAGGATGGGACTATTTTCTGTGGGATAGTAATGGTAACTGGAATATATAAGGGGAGTACAGCACAGTTGCTGTGTGGGGCGATGTCCCAGACAGGAGCCCGCTGACCACAGACTCTCATATACAGTGCTGGGGGGAAATTCACAGACCATCACGCATTTATTTGGGTGCTCTGGAGGAGGGCTGAAAACTACTACATTTTAAAATATAAAATTGGCAGGGCTCCAGAGGCTCATGCCTTAAATCCTAGCTACCTGGGAGGCTGAGATCTCCGGAGGATCACGGTTCGGAGCCAGCTTGGACAGACAAATGCAAGAGATTTTTATCTCCAATTAACAAGGCAGTGTAGTGCAAGTAAGTGGAAGAGTATCAGCCTTCCTTGAGTGGAAAAAGAAAAAGCCTGAAGCAATGAGTTTGATGCTCCAAACTGGCACGCGCGCATATGCACATGCGCATACACACACAAATAAACAAAATAAAAATTATAAATTTAGATGTGAAAATGTAATTGTGTAAATATACTTAGCTTGGAAAGAGCATGGTAAAGACAACTGCTTGAGTCTAGTTTTGCTACAAACAGTGAGTTTTTGGGCAAGTCAAAGCACAAAACAAGGATGGTAAGATACTTAATGGGTGCCTCCTGGGGCTAAGACATCAAACCCTTGAAACTCCATGTTGAATGGCATCGGCAACGCACTTTAGGACATGAACAAATCAGGACTAAGTGACTAGAGCAGAATGACAGTGATATTGGCCAAATACCTGTGACCCCCTGTCTAATTCACATAGTGAACCCCCAATGTGACTGCAATTGGAGAGTGGGAGTTCGTGGAGATAATTAAGGGTAAATGGAGTAGTAAGGTGGGGGGGGGGGTGACCCAATACAGTGAGTGCTCATAGAGGAAGCACTCCCTCCATGTGAGGAGGTGGCCATCTCCAAGCTAGGACAAGGGCCACACCAGGGACTGAAACGACTTCCACTTTGATCTGAGATTTACTAGTTCTCATATGGGGAAGAAATAAATGTCTGTAGTGTAAGCTGGCTTGTCCAAACAAACAAACAAAAAAACAACAAACAGAAAGCCATCTAAGTATTACTATTATTTGTTATGGCAGCCTGACCAGATTGGGACAGACAGGCTGAGAGCTGAGGCAGGATCCAAACAGTGTGTCCCTAGCCCACAAGGCCTCAGGCTCCAGCATCAGGCCCCAGATTTGCAAACCAAGAAAAATGTCAACATCCATTCATTCTGTGACTAATGTCCCTCCACTTCAATGACACGGTGTGATGAAAAAAATTTAAATTCATCTTACAGACAAATGTAAAGGCATTTAAAAATCTCAAGATGGGGCTACACACCTTCTGTATCTTCAGCAGTTGGGTGGTTGGTGCAGCTCTGGCAGGTTTGCAAGCAGTGTCTCCTATGCCCTCTAGTGGCCAGCCAGGAGCATGCTATCCGCTGTAGGGCTTGCCTGGACTTTCCAGGACAGGCAGGTAGTATTTGGAAGACACAGTTTCCATTTCTTTAATTATTGGCATTTAGGATTCCTGTGACAGTGTTTTCTGCTTTTAGTCTGACTGGAGTTCCCTACCTGCCTCACCTCTTCTGCTGCTGAGAACAGAAGCAGAACGGTGGAACTTCAGGCAACTGCTCAGCAAAGGCCCGTGTGTCTAAGATGAGTCACGGACACGCTCAGAGGGAGGAGGTATGTGTGAGCGGGTGCACACGTGCACACTGGGGATCGGGCTCACTGTCTTGGGCATCCTAGGCAAGTGTTCTACCACTGAGCTATAGCCCTAGCCTCGGCACGTTTTGAAAACGTAACTATATAAAGTATGGTGGGTTAAAATGTTGTGATATGTGCTGATTGAAACTGATTGGATGGAGCTCTTGCACAGGGATCATTTAGAGTGAGAAATGATAAAATGTGAGCTGCAATTGGTGGTGTAAAGACACTAGACGAAAAAGAGCACAGACAAGGAAGCTGGATGTGGCAACTCTACTCTGAGAGCAGAAATTACTGTGTCCTCTACACGAATGGAGTAACCCAAGGGTTAACACAGAGGGAGAATTCAAATGTTTCAGCTCCTCAGAACAACTAACTCACGGTCGAACAAAATAAATACCAGGAAGCGTGGGCTTGATGTGTAGGTGTGGGAAGTCATAGGAGGGGTAGAGGAATGAGAAAAGGAAGATGGGGGTGGGGGGAAGAATGCAGTCATAATATTAGTGGATATATATGAAAATGGAACCGGGACCTTTTAGGGGATGGGTGGGGTTGGAAGAGAGGTAGGAGAATGATGGGAAGCTTGACATCAATCAAGATGCATCGTACTCATAAACTGACATGTTAAATGGTAACTCCTTTGTACAACTGAAGATAATAAAGACATAATTAAAAAATAAAATGGAGTCTTTAAAACATAAAACAGAGAAAAGAAAAAAATAGGTGTGTGCTGGTCCTGGGGTGTAAACTCAGGGCCTGGGCACTGTCCTTTTGCTTTTTCACTCAAGGCTGGTGCTCTACCAGTGGCGGGCGCTACGTAACAGCTCCACCTTTGTTGTTGTTGTCATAGGAGGTGGTGGTTAACTGGAGATAAACAGTCCCATGTATTTTCTTGCCCAGGCTGGCTTGAACCCATGATCCTCGGATCTGAGTAGCTAGGATTACAGGTCTGAGCCACTGTCATGGGCCCCAATAGCAGAAATCTTGAGGCAGTGTCACCTGTTACGAGAACATTCTATCCTCTTTCTTGGGCTTGTATGCACGCTGCCTGTGACTAAGTTTCCTTACAGGCTTCCATGACTAGATCTTTCAGTTGACAGGACCAGGGATGAAGAACAATGTTTAAAGTGTTGACGATGACTAACAGAATTTAGATGAGGTGTCACACAGTCTGCATTTGCAGAAAGAGTCGCATAGCCCCTGCACTGTACTCAGAGAGCCCGCTCAGTGCTGAAAGCCGGTTTTCAACTGGACAAGCCAGGTACAAGAGGGGTACAGGGGAGATCCCAGCAGGGCGGAGGGACGTCAATGCTGAAACCTCGGAGAACTAAAGGAAGCAGGTAGATGACTCTGAACCAAGGCATCACGCACTGCGTGTGCAGGGGGACATCAGTGCTTTGTGCTTCCAGAGCAGGAAAATCGGGACCCTCGTGTGGAAGGGGTAAGGAGGGAGACCTCAGGTGAAACGAAGGGAAAGCTTTCCAGCCACCAGGGGTTCTCACTGACAAACGGTGGGACTGGAGGATTTCTGCCCTTGGAGGCAGGATGGACTAAAACACCTTCTAACCCACGTCAAGGGGCCACAGGCAGCTTACCTGACAGAGGGAAACGTTTCCGTAAGGCTTCGCCTGGGCATGCAAGTGAGCCTTAGCCTCGCGTTTGTCGCCATGCACGAGCAGGATTGGTTTCTTCCTGCAAGGAGAGGAGAGTGAGCAGGGCGCAGCTGGTGACGGGCCACAGGCCAGGGCCAGAGCCCGGGGACTGCAGCGCCACAGTGGGGGAGGGGCGGCAGCCCAGCACAGTCATTTGCTACTTCGCTTCTTTGGCCCAAATAAGTACACAGATAACTATTTGTTAATACAATTAAGATTAAATTGATTATAAAGATAGGTTTTTTTTTTAAAGCAGTCCTGGGGTTTGAACTCAGGGCCTAGAACTTGGCTAGTCAGGCACTTTACTACCTGAGCCACTCCTCCAGCCATTTTAGCTTTCAGTATTTTTCCAAACAGGATCTTGTGTTTTGCCTGGATCACCTGGTACCAGGATCCTCCTATTTACACTCCTTGGTAGCTGAGATGACAGGCACAGACCCCTGCTCTCAACTTTCTATTGGTTGAGATTGGGGGGGGGGGGGAGTGTTTTATGAACTTTTTGCCCAGGCCGGCCTTGGACTTCAATCTTCTGGAAAGACTGTTATTGTATAGTATGATGTTTCTTTTTTCCCTATCTTTTGGATTAAGCAACAGATTCACATCACACTGCACCTATATATTCCGAAGTCATATTATATGATGTATGTCCTGTGTATCAACCAGGATGTAAATAGGCCCCAAACCTGGCATAGTGGTGCCCACACTTTGGGAGGTAGAGCAGGAGGATAGCAAAGGCTAGACTGGGCAACACAGCAAGTTCCAAGCCAGCCTAGACTACATGGAAGACAATGTCTCTAAATAAATAAACCAAAAAAAAAAAAGCGGACCAGAACAAGCCCACAGCTCAATATAGACTTCTAAATAGGTAAGTTAGATTTCGGGGGACCAGAGCCCAAAGCACACTGCAAATTTTTAAAGTCCAGAGGTTGCATGAAATGAGTCTTCCTAAATAGACTTAAAGGGCTTCTGGGGGAAACCTTCATTATCTCCACTTAATTCGAAATGAGATGATCCTTAGAAATCAGTATACTGCTACTGGGGCTTCCAGCACAAGAAAAAAATGGAATTCTTCTCCAACAAGCAAGTGAGCAAGATTTCACACCTGCAGCCACTTCCTCAGGAACCTGTCACATGTGTCATATGAAGGAAGAGCGTCCAGCTCGAAAACCACATGACAAGTCATGCCCCTTCAGTGCTAATGGCCGCTGCCTCATGCCCACCTTGCTATACTCTAACTGGGTGGGTAAAACTGAACTATGAGGCATATATCCTAACCATTTTCCTACTTGGAAAAAAAATAGTTACAACTGGAAAAAAAAAAACATATGGAGGAAAGCTTAAGAAATACGCACACATCTATCACCTGGACACAAGGAATGTTATCAGGTCATAAGGTCATCTTGAGAAAGGTAAAAGCGTATTATTTTCTATGCACAAATTCTAGATGTGACCCTAAGGGAGGAGGCCTTGACCATGGTTACGGATGGGGTGGTGGATACTGTCTAAGGCTGGAAGGGCTGCTGCCTCTGGATAGCTACTCTCTCCTTTTCTAGCAAAGCCTGATTTTATGGAAGACAAGGTGTGCTCAGCTAGAGGTGTTTACTTCCGGTCTCCCTTCAAGCTGGCTAGTGTTGTGAGGCTGAGCTGTGCTCAGTGAAGCAGAAGTGTTGTGTGGGACCTGCCAAGCCAGCTGCTCAGAGGGGCATGAATGGGACATCAGCCTTTGCTTTCTTCTCATCCTCTGTTACCTGGAACTCAGACAAGAATTGCAGCAATGGCAGCCATCTTAGACCAGGAGCTAACTTAAGACTGAAGTCACACACTAGGAGGCTGTGACAAAGACAGAAAAGGTAAAACCATGGCGCTCCCAAGCTAGACACACATTATTTTTCCAGACCCAGACTGGAAAAATTAATTTCTGTTTTGCCCGAGCTATTGTTATTCTGGATGTTCTGTTAACATGCAGCTAAACTGAGTATTCCACGTGACGGGTCAAATATAAAGCTTTGAATGCGCAGGATGCCTGAGAAATTTGAATATTTCACCGTGTACGAAAGATTTCACGTTTTTCTTGTGTATGTCTTCTTCTACCCTCCTTGCTGTTATGATTCAGCCACAGATCAGAGACAGGTGCCAGTCACTGCTGCACAGTTTATCTGGTCTGCATGGCTGCTGATGGCGGGAGAGAAAATCCATCACCTCCATAGCTTGGATACAGGAAGGGCCTGGACCTGCTTTCTCAACTCCAGAACTAAAGGAAGAACCATTCAAGGAACAAAGAGATCTTCAGAAAAGAACAGCGCTGGTGTCCTAAGCCAAGAGGGATATGCTGGTCCTCTGCCGGCACGCATGTGTCCAGATAGCCCACAAACACGATCACTTCCTCCCTGCTTCCTCTGGACACAAAGTCCTGTTACATGAGTTGCGATTTGTCCTTATTGACGTCTGGACAGAGCACAGAGGGAAATGCTAAGATCTGTAGCAAAGAATGCTTGTGATTTAATGATTGAAAAATGTGGTTTCCCCCATAGAATCCCTGTAGGAGTTCAATGGGTGGCTTTTGTCTGAGAAATCTTTTAAGTTTTATGTTACAAAGTGCTACCGATGAGGGTGGCCTGGTGCCCGTGGAACTCACCTGAACTCGGGTGGATACTGCCTTACCAGCCAGTCCACGTCAAAGCAGTAGTTAAACTAGACAGAGAGGAAAGAGTCACGGGTAGTTCAGCCAGGCAGACATGGGAGAAACGGCTTAGTTATTAAATTGAGAGACACTGTAAAATAATAATGCACTACATGTATTATTTAGAAACCTAGTTATGCTGCAACACTCATAAATGAACCTGAAATTTATCTTCAAGGAATACATTGCTAAAGCCATCCACATAAATGGAGCCAAATGCATGAGAAAATAGGCTCTAAGGAAATTATCTCTACAGGCTTTGGGCAGGGTTCAGATGTGTCAACAGGGTTTAGATGATTTCAAATAGCCCTGAAAGTTAAATTCTCATAACTCTGCGATATATTTAAAAAGCTCATAAGTGTGACCCTTTACCTCTAGGTACTTGTAGAAAGATGAGATAAAAAAAAAACCTAGGACATTTTGGAAAGGGAATTGCTGGTTTGGTACACAGGCCTCTGGGACTGGATGCTCATCAGGCTTATAATACTCACATTTTACCTTTTGTTATGTGTGTGTGTGTGTGTGTGTGTGCCAATATTGGGGCTTGGACTCAGGGCCTCTGTTCTCACTTGGCTTTTTCACTCACGGCTAGCTAGCACTCCACTTCAGCCATGGCTCTAAACTTACAGATGTTTGTTGGCTAATCAGAGATAAGAGCCACATAGGCTTTTCTGTTTGGGCTGGCTTTGCATGATTTTTAAATCTTGTCCTCCTGAGTAGCTAGGATTACAGGTGTTAGCCACCAATGTCCAGCAAACAATCACATGTTGACCACAAGTTCTATGCTGGCCTTACCTGAGGGGCCTCTCCACACACCTGCACCATCCTAGCTCAGAAAGCACCTGCAAATTCACCCTATATCACACCTGGAGACCAGGTGCCATCTCAAGGGCCTTCCACAGGACGGACACTCTGTTATAAAGCCATTTAATTATTGCTCACCTGAACAACAACAACAACAACAACAAACAACTCTTACATATAAACTCACCTGAGCTGATGAAACAAGTGTCCCAAATAGAGGAGATAAAATATCTATAAAGACAAAGGATAAAAAAAGAATTTCCAGTCAGATAAATATCCTTTGGCCTAAAAAGCACAGCTACCTTATGTAACAGTTACTGATCGTAAAGACTTGGCTCAGAAAATAAGAAACTGAAAAGGCTACCACAAAGTGACTAGTATTTTATAAAAATCCAAGGAAAAAAATTTCCCCATGCTATTAAATGATACTTATTATATGTCCTTTTACAAAATACAATGTGAAACTAAGATCTAACGCTTCAGTACTAGCTGAGCTTTGAAACTGTTGATATAGGTAATCAAGATGCCTGTTTGTTCCAGGATCCACAAGTCTTCACATCCTCCAATAGCCCCTACTAGCATCTCTACCTTTTGCAATTCTGTCCTACTTCCAAGAGCCATTTGAAGTCTCCCTTCCTCCATGCAGTCTTCCAGACCACTAACAGTTTCAGCTTATGTGAGCCTGGCATAACAAACCGCACGGGTTCAGAGATCAGGAAGCCTCGACTTAAGTCACAGCTGTGAGCTTGGGCAGTTTACGTAACTTCTAAACTCCAGAGGATGACCACAGAGGACCGTGGGAGCATCTCCTCATTGGTTGTTCTGAGGATAAAATATACGGAAAAGCTCCTTTCATGACATGATCTCCTCTTCCTCAAATCTTGGTGTTCCATCAAAACAAAACAACAAAACAATTACAAAAAAAACCCACCCAAAAGACAGTCTATAGAATGGGAGAAGACATCTTTCAAACTATTCAATGGATAAAGATTAGTATCCAGAATATACAAACAGCTAAAAGTTAGTCAGTATAAGAACAAGGAAATTCAATTTAAAAATGGGCAAATGATCTGCATACACAGTTCTTGGAAGAAGTACAAATGGCTAAAAAGTGCACGAAGAAATGTTCATCATCCTTAGCCATAAAGGAAATGCAAACCAAAACTACCCTAAGATCCCATCTCATCCCAGTCAGAGTAGCAGCCATCAAGAAAAAATAGCAAATGCTCGTGAGGACGTAGGGGATAAAGAACCCTTATACACTGTTGGTGGGAATGAAAACTATTGCAACTACTACGGAAATCAGTATGGAGATTCCTCCCCAAAACTAAAAAAACAAATGTACCTGATGACCCTGACATATCATCCTTGGTCATCTCCCTAAAGTAGTGTGAATCAATATATATTGAAGACACCTCAACACCCATGCAGCACTGATCACAGAAATCAGCTGACGCATCCAACCATCGATAGATGGAAAATACTCCATACAGAGATGGAGCAGGGGATCATCAAGTGGAGATAAGCCAAGCTCAAAAGTCCAAATTGCATTTTCTCATTCATTGGTAGAACCTAGATCTAAAATGATGATTGTAATGATGATGATGATGATGGAGTAGGTATGTAAATGAGGCACTTCTGGATGGGGTTGAGTGGGAGGGGGAAGGAAAGGGCAGAGTAGTGAAGAGGAACAAAGTATACTACACACACACACACACACACACACACACACACAAATGGAAACCAACAAATACTGTTTGAGAAAGGAAGAAATAGGAAAGGGTAGAAGGGCTGTATCGTGTGTGTGTGTGTGTGGGAACGTGATCGAAGTTCACTAAGTGCATGTAGAGCATTATTACAAGGAAATTCCCCCCCCCCTTTTTTTTTTGCTGGTCCTGGGGGTCCTGGGACTTGAACTTAAGGCCTGGGTGCTATCCCTGAGTTTTCCTGCTATTGCTCTGCCATTTGAGCCACAGCTCCGTTTCCAGCTTTTTTGGTGTTTAATTGGAGATAAGAGCTTCATGGACTTTCCTGCCCTAGCTGGCTTTGAACTGTGATCTCAGCCTCCAAGCAGCTACGACTACAAGTGTGAGCCACCAATGTCTAGATCCTCTCTTACTATTTTGGCACTCTATTTCCTGTGTTGCTCTCTTTCTCTCAAACAAAATGAAAATACTGGCAACTACCACTGATTTCTTCAGAGTACCTAGGAAAGAGATTTTAAAAGCAAAAACCTATACAACTGAACTCACTACAATATGGGATTAATTCCACAACTTATATTTAACACACAAGATATATGGATATATGAGCCAGAAAAAAAAGGCTAACCTGAAAGAAGAAGAACAAGGTTTGTTGTTGCAGCTGCCATGTGAATATACTGTGTGGGTCACTTCATACATTTACTTGCTTTTCTGAACCCCGATGTAGGGATGAGCCCACTGAAATCTGAGGAATGTCAGGTACTGAGTTAACTACAGACCAAATGAATGGTGGGTAGTGAATTTGAATATCAAGTTTAGCACTCTATCTGATTGTTGGTGCCTTATACCTGTAATTCTAGCTACTTGGGAGACTGAGATCTGAGGACAGAAGTTCGAAGCCACCCCAAGCAGAAAAGTCCATGAGATTCCTATCCCTGGATAACTAGAAAAAAAGAGCTGGAAATGGAGCTAAGGCTGAAGTGGTAGAGTATCAGCCTTGAGGGAATAATGTCATGCAAGAGTATAAAACCCTGAGTTCAAGTTCTAGTACTGGTGAAGAAAAAGAAAAAGTCTAGAGCTCCTGCTAACTGTTGTTATGGAGAAGCACCAAAGGCCAACTTCCATCCCATCTCTAAAACCATCTATTTGCACTCCTTGTTGCTTCCATTACAGGAAACCAAAGTTCTCAAACCTGACTCGGCATTAGACTCCCTTGGAGGGCTTGTGAAAGCAGACTGCATGCTCTGGCCCCAAGACTGGTGAAGCTGAGAATGTGCAGCCTGGTGTAGCTGGCCCAGCAAGCAAGGCCAACAAGTGCTGTTAGGCCAAGGCTGCTCTGTGGAGCAAGTGGTACTGGTCCGGTTTAACTGTTCACCTTGAAGTTAAATCCTGTGCTCAGAATCACCAAAGGCTGAGCTACAGAGTCTAGAGAACGAATGCTGCTGAGTGTCACCTCCTGTCAAACTCAGGCACCTGCTTGTCAGAGAGAATGCTTCCTCTCCCAGCTCCATTAAGTTAAGACCATACAGGACCTGGAGGTCATCCCAGGCTGCCGTACCTGATTGGCAGAGGGGAACACGCTGGGCATCCTTACCTTTGATGTGCAGGGCTTTGCAGTTGTACTTGCCCTTTATTCCTGAGACTCTAGTGAGGTAAAACTGGAAAGGGTTCCCTTTATCCAGCATGTCCCAAATGTCCTGGCCTTCCCCTGACGTCTCGTACTCATCGTTCTCCTCCTTGAGCCTGTGGCTGGCAGGAGGGCCTAGATCTGGGGCAACACCAGGTTTGGGCAAGGAGATGTCCTTTTCTTCTTTAACCACCACGTTCTTGGCCTTGGGCTGCAGCTCGTCATCACTGCTGGACAGACACCAGCCTAGGTCTTCCTGGGAACCAGTCTTCTGCTTCTTGGGAGGTGAAACTGACTCTGTGTCGCTGAATTTCACAGGCGAGGCCTGTCTCCGGTGCGCAGCTTTCCGAGCCTCGGAGCAGGTGTATTTTGGCTCATTCCCAGCTCCCTGCTGAGCACGGGGGGGAGAAGATGTGCATGGCTTTTCCAGTGGGGCTCCTGGGGGCTTCTCATCCTCGCTTTCATCACTGCTGGATATGGTCCACCTCCCGTAACTGCCTTCCTGAGTCATCGTGCTCCTGGAAGGGAGAGGCGGATATAGTATTTCCCACTCAGTAAGCCATTGGCAAAATACTTTTACTGCTCACAAATTCCCTATGAGATGAACTTCTACGACAGGTGCAGTACTTTTGACCCCTATCAAAGGCTGGGCCACATAACTCTGGTCACTTCACACTCTCTCCCTTGACCTTCAGTGGACATCTTAGGGAATTGGTTGGAGCCCAATTCTAAACCAAAATACTGTTGTTTTTTAACTCTGAAGCTTCTAACAGGAGCTTGGGGTTAAGGCCAATTTAGGGAATTTTAAGAGTCATTTTAAGCTGAGCACTGGTGGCTCACAGCTGTAACCCCAGCTACACAGGAGGTTGAGATCTGAGCATCATGGTTCAAAGCCACACTGTCCCTGGCTTCTCTTTTTGCTCAAAGCTAGTACTCTGCCACTTGAGCCACAGTGCCACTTCTGGCCATTTATCTATCTATATATGTGGTGCTGGGGAATTGAACCCAGGGCTTCATGTATACGAGGTAAGCACTCTTGCCACTAGGCCATATTCCCAGCCCTCGTGATACTCTTATCTACAATTAACCAGCAAAAAAAACTGAGTTGTGGCTCATTGAAAAGCTTAATGACAGCACCCAGGCTTTCAGTTTGGCACAAAGGGGGGGGGGGGGAAAGAGTAATTTTAAACTCCTCCCTCTCCCCCCCTTTTTTTTAATCTTATTTTTTTGAAACAGGTCTCACTGTATAGCCCAGGCTGGTCTGGAACTCACTATATAGCAGGGGCTGTCAAACTCATGGTGATCTTCAGGCCTCAGACCCCTGAGGGCTGGCGTGAAATTAGAAAACACTGAAGAAAGAAACTGAAGAGGATGGAAGGCCCAGAAGACAGAAGGAGCTGCTGGCTTCCAGAAGCAGGTAGAACCCTCAGTGGAAGTATTTTCCTAAATTGTTTCTAACCTGCAAGGATTAAGAAATCAGATAATTGAGCTTGTTACAAAGTCTGCCAGGATTTCCACAGGAGAGAATCAAGACCGATCTCTTAACACCTGCCAAAACAACTCAGATTTTTAAAAACTTTTTATTGTTTTGTTTAACTTACGCTCCCCAAGTGTACTAGACTCCTGAAATTGCTGGATAGATGTTGTTTTAAGCTGTGACAATTTACTTTGAAGGAATTATTTTAGTGTCTGGTCTTAAGATTTTTTTTTTAAAAAGTTAATTGAGAACAAAAGCAGCACTTAAGGAAAAATGGAAGCTCACTGACTTCTAAGACAACTCTAAAGAAAGGAATTTGGTAACAGAAACTCCAATTCAGAGACTTTGTTTTTGTTGACTTTCTAAAAAATGTACTGTGTGAACTTATTTCGTTTTTCCTTTGGTTTATTCCCTGTTGTTACTGTGTTTTGCTTTTGGTACCCTGTGTCTTGTATATATGTTTATCTGATTTGGAGAAGCGAAGGGGAAATAACAAAATGGTGAGACAAAGGAGAAAGGGTGAATCAATGCAACAGTGATCCTCACAGGATGGTATGATGGAAATAAACTTTACGGGGGGGGGGGAAGAGAAGTGGGAGAAAAACAATATTTGACAAGAAATGTACTCAATACCTCACTTATGTAACTGTAACCCCTCTGTATATTACCCTTACAGGAAAACAAAAAGTCCTCAGGCTGGGCTGAGGGCACAGCAGGGTAATGTAGCCAAGTTGTGCAGGAGGCTCAACATTGGGAACCCCAAACCTAACCCACCAAAGAGTCCTCAAGCTGCTCTCCTTCAATTCCTTCCCCATTCTAAAACAAATGTGAGATCTCAGAGTTTCCAGTGAGAAAGAATTCAGCTTCCAGTTTGAGAAAAGTGTCCTCAGAGGTTTGGTTTTGTTTTGAGATGAGCCTTGCTATGGAGCCTAGACTCACCTCAAATTCACCATCCAATTAGCTGCTGAGATGAATCTGGTGGCAGGCACTATCACACCTGATCTTTAAAATTTGGGAATATGGCCTAGTGGCAAGAGAGCTTGCCTTGCATACATGAAGCCCTGGGTTCGATTCCCCAGCACCACGTATATAGAAAACGGCCAGAAGTGGCGCTGTGGCTCAAGTGGCAGAGTGCTAGCCTTGAGCAAGGACAGTGCTCAGGCCCTGAGTTCAAGGCCCAGGACTGGCAAATAAATAAATAAAATAACTTTAATGCAATGTTTCACAAATTTGTGTGACATGCTCACACTAGGCCATCCTCGCTTTGGTTGTGTGGGTGCTATAGCATTTGCAGAATCTTGGGCCCATCACTGTCTCTTCCCAAGGGAGACACACACACACACACACACACACACGCACAGCCACCTGTACCAACACCACAAAATCCCCAAACCTTGAGACGTCGGGCAAAGCAGTGGCTGTGAATTATAGTTTGTAAGTTTTAAAGAGGGTGGGATTCGCACTAACATAGGTAAGTAGATAAATAATGTGTGGAAAAAGACATTTACTAGAGAACACAGCCCTAAACATAGTTTTAGTTACAAGATGGAGCAAAGAGCATTCCAGGTAGAGGGAACCGAACTTGCAAAATCCAGCGGCTGGGGACCGAGTTCAGGAGACGGCTGCAAGAGCAGACAGGATTTAGGACCAGGTATAGACTCACTTCATCCTTAACAACCCAGTAGCTTGGATCCCGGGCTCGCTCTCACCCTTTGTGGGGAAACTGAGGTCGGAAAGGCTAAGTGCCTGGCACGCGGGTGTGCACGCGACAAGCTTTAACACGCGAAGGCCCGAGCCAGCCCCCCTCCCCCAACCCCCACCCCCTCCACAGACGCAAGGCTGGGCTCCGCAGCGCCCCTCAGAGCCGCCGCTACCGCAGGAAACTGGGGTCCTGTGTACCCCCGGCTTCTCTCAGCCCGGCTGGCCATTCACGGGCTCGCAGGGCCCCACGAGGGGAAGGGAGCCGGATCCCGGGACGGTGGGGACAGAACCCACGGACGCGGCGGCGCACGTACCTGGCACGCGAGTCCCCGGCCCAGGCCCCGCCCCCCTGCGGGCACTGCGCCTGCGCGGCCCGGTTCAAACCCGGCGCTCCACGCGCCCAGCTACGTCGTCGTCCCTCCCTTTCCCCCCCGCCCCCTTCCCGGAAGCCCGCGCACCGCGCGGTCCTAAAGCCCACCGGATGCCAGGTGCACCGACCCCACCGCGCCCCCAGGGCTCCCCGTGGGGGAGGGCCCCTGGGCGGGCGGCGGCTGGGAACTTGGCTTCCCGCGGCTCACTAACTGCTTAAAAAAAAGGGAGAAACAGAAAAAAAAAAAAAAAGGCGAGGGAGCAGTTTGTCAATTAGCAAAGCTCTCCCTTCCTCGCCCCCCTCTGGTATGGAGATGCTTCCCAGCCTCCGGCTCCCGGGGCTACGGCCCAGGGCCGCGTTTTGAAGAATTCAGAGGGTGAAGCTAAGGTTATAGGACCGGGAAACCTGTGTCTCAGAAGTGGGCTCGGCGGGCACGCAGAGACCTACCTGCGGGGAAATCGGAAAGTTAAATGGGTTCCCACCAGACTCAGAACCGCGAATGCCCGCTTTGGGAACGGGTGTGTGTTCTTGTCAGAGATCCACTGGAAAAGAGGACTCCCCCCTTCCCCCCACTCCTTGCCCAGAGAAAGGACGTTTGCTATGCAAATGCAAATGTCCCTCCACACACCAGGCCTTACTTCCCGAAGGATGAATGAAAAGTCGGAATAAATGTTCAAAAGGCACGTTTAATTCTTTTATTTAAAGCTTCTTTGGGTCACACATACACACACACACCCCGCGGTGCCAGATCCTGGGGCGTGACTTAGTTCTACCCTGAGGCGCACCCCACTGATTTGCTACTTCAATATGAATCCTAGACTTTGCTTACGTCGTTCGGTTCTTCTCCCGCTCGGCTCACACTTCTCTAGTAGTGTTTCTAACACGCCTAACCCGTCGTGGGTCGAAACGAGCGGGAGAACGAAAGATGACACATTACAGGACCAAGAGGGAGGTCGGTCTTCTACTGCGAGGAATCGCGGGCGGCACGCGAGGAGTTAATAAACCGAGCGAGGGCGGAGCCAAGTGCTAGGGGCGGAGCCAAACGCTGGGGGCGGGCCTGGGAAACCTACGCGCCCTAGTCCGGTCCGAGGAAACGTTGGTCAACAAAAACCTTTGGCCAATAGCACGGCCGAGTCAACGCCAGTGGTTCGCACGCCGTCCAATGGGAGGAGACATTGCAGTTGCGCGGTGAAGTTCAGCGCCCCGAGCGGCGGTGGGCGTGGCCGCGAGGGGCTTTCGGTTCCCGGCGTGGCAAGACGTGGTCCCCGGAGTCGCCCGGTCCGGGGTCCGGTCCCCGCCAGGATGTTTTTCTCTGACGCTGGGGCCCGGCCTCGGACTCGGGAAACTAACCCGGCGGAACGCAAGAAGTGGGTGGAAGTAGGTGTCGGGAAGGGTCCCCTCGAGTTGTGGAATTAAGTGTGACCCGCGTAGTCTCGAGCCAGGTGAAGCAATCCAGACCTGGGCTGCCCTTGAAAGGGTCCTGGTGGACACGAAGATCCCTGGCTTCGGGTCCAGTGGCCGCTTCTGTCCACGTCCAGACTCCTTCCTTCTCCCCTTCCTCCTCCATAGCGGGTCAATTTTAGCCGTGTGTGTGTGTGTGTGTGTGTGTGTGTGTGTGTGTATCTGTCATCTATCGAGAGAGAATATGAATATATTAAAGTCAGGGTAATAAAAGTACACTTTTGAGCCCTACCCCTGAGCTGAGATTGAGATTTTCGAGATTCCAACTTAGTGCCAACCAGTAACAAAATAAAGAGTTTCTGATTTCTGCCATACTAACTGAAGGTATTTAATATCCTTTAGGTGTTTAAAGCCTGTGATGAAGATGATAAAGGCTATCTAAGCAGAGAGGACTTTAAGGTGGCTGTTGTAATGCTGTTTGGGTACAAGCCCTCCAAGGTGCGGCTTTTCTCTATGTATTTGGGGGTGGGGTAGATAAATGCAGTATGAACGGGTTGTTTATAAGGGCACATTGCTGAATTATTAGCGATTTCGGAAGTGTCTCCAGTGCTGGGTTTGTTTGCTATTTCTTCTCAAGGACACATCCCAGGGATGAGTTAGAAATCCGCCTCACTGGAACCCACAAAACCATGGAGCTTCATACAATTATGAAATCGGAGAAGGCCAAGAGAGAAGGCTGGGAGGGGGATACTGGTAACAGGAGGACTTCACGTAGGAAGTGATGTGCACCGTTTCTTGCCCTTGAAACCTTTTTTCTTTTCTCTTAACTTGTAAAAGTATTACATTCACATAGTTTTTTTTTAATCCTTTCCCTCTCTACTAGAGAATCCCACTTCTCAATAGTTGCCATTATTAACCAGTTTCTGTGTATTTTTCCAAAATTTCTCTTCCACAAGAAACATGCCTGGGTTCCTGTGGACAATGTTGGGATCTGCAAATTTTATTTTAACATTTGTTTGTCACTTAACAATACATCAGCCTAAAAGCACTTGCCTTTATCAGTTTAAAAGGTAGTTGCATAGTATTCTCTTTAGCCAGTTTCCTTTTTTTTTTTTAAACTTAGGGTTTCCATTGTTGTATTCCTTACCATCATTGCCTCATGAGCCTTCTTTTGTATCTAAATTGGTGCCCAAATGTGTAGATTTATGTGTTTGTGGGTGTATTGTGGAGTGAATTTCTAGAAGTATAAACCAAACTCTCAGAAGAATAAGGCAGAAGTATTGGTAGCACAAGGCCAGCCTTAGCCAGTATGCTGAACAATAAATTGCTAACATAACAAATGCCTGTATACCTCTCAATCATTTGTATGCTGAACTTCTAAGACATCCAATGTATGACCTCTATGAAATTTAGTAGGTTTAAAATTTAATATTAGGTTGAGAATTGGAGTTTAGTTTTGGAATATTATTTTTGAAAAATGAAATACTGATTTTCAGTTGCAGGCTAAAATGAGATAATAAATTGAAAAAAACTCCACATATAGAAAGTTAGTATTTTGAAGTGTTATTGTGAAATGTCATTTTAATCACCATACACAGGGGTGAGGATATAGCTCAGTGGTAGAGCACTTACTATCATGTGGGTGGCCTCAGGTTTGACCAATTTTCAAAAGAAAGAATTGAAGTAGAGAGAAACTCTTATACAATAAATCGTGTATGTGGGGCACTGGTGGCTCACACATATAATCCTAGCTCTCAGGAGTCTGAGATCTGAGGATGGTAGTTCAAAGCCAGCACAGGCAAGAAAGTCCATGATACTCTTATCCAAAAAAAAAAAAAAAAAGCCAGAAGTGAATCTGTGGCTCAAATGGTAAGCATTAGCTTTAATATTAGCAAAAATGGTCAGGAACAGCACTCAGGCCTTAAGTTCAAGCCCTAAGACCAGCGCGCGTGCGCACGCACACCACACACACACACACACACACACACACACACACACACACACACACAGAATCATATATATACTCATGCAGCAGTTATTTGCCCAATGAAATTTGTTAAGGGACCCTATTTAGTAAAAGGAACATTTGCTAGTTGGGAGAGATGTAAAGATGCACAAAGCCCAGTTCCTTCTCTGGATTAGTCTGCAGTTTAGTGTAGATGGGCCTAAAAAAACAAAAAACGCTTTGGCAGCTATTAAGATAGTTAAGAGATATAAGCCACAAAGAGAAAGGGACACAGAGGGAGAGTGTAATTCTGATGGTAATGTTGGTGTCATTTAGGCTAGAGAAGTTCCTCCGCTGTGACTGGAAGTGTCTAGGAACACTTAGAAGCAGTAGGGATAGTTTGTCCTCATGACTAAAGAAGGCAGTGGTAGGAGAATGGTATACCTAGCAAGCCTAAGGCATCATGATTCCTTAGGGCTTAGACACCCTTGTAAGAATCAAGGGGAAATGCTTCTATGTTAATACTTAGTGAAATCAGAACTTTATATACAGATGGCATCCAATGTGTTAAATTGCAGAGGGGAGAAAGCTGGACTATCAAAATATTGCACAATGTTTTTCATTGGATGGCCATTTTCTTCATTATATATTTGTCTGCAACAACTGTATGTTCCTTTTGTGTGTGTGTCCTGGGGTTTGAACTCTGGTCCTGGGTACTATCTCTTGTGCTTTTGCTCAAGGCTGGTGCTTGTGCAAAAACATAGCTCTACTTCTGGTGTTTTGGTGGTTAACGGGAGATAGGAATCTCTTGGGTTTTCATTTGAATTGTGATCCTCAGAGCTTAGCCTCCTGAGTAGCTGGGATTATAGACATGAACCACCAGTACTTGGCTTCTATGTTATTGTTATATCAGGAAAAAAACTAAAGCGAAGCCATAGAGTCTATTGGAACAATTACTGTTGTTTCTTTTTAAAATCTAAAGAAGAAAAGTTGTCTTTTAGTTATGGTCTATACAGGACAGCCAAATTGATTTTATGTCGATCGATTGAATAAAGTTTTGGGAGCCACTGAAGTTTATAGCAGATTAGTATCTGGTGTCTCATAGATGGTGATGGAAAAGTAAGATGTTGAGAGATATTACTTTTCTTCCGGGCTCAATAAAGTTGGTTTCTCATAAAATACATCTTGTTTCTTAGCAGCTGGAATTAAAAACTTGTACTGTGAAAACATTTGATAAAATTGTATGTCCTTTCTTCTTTTGTAGATTGAAGTAGATGCTGTGATGTCTCCAATAAATCCCAGTACTTCTGGTAATACGACACTTAAGATTCGTTTTCCACACCGTTATTTAGACACTCACAAAACCAAAACGCAGAACACCATAATGAAGAACAAACAGATAGAATGCATCATTTAAAACATACTTGTTTTGTTTTTAATTTCAAAGGAAAGGTTTTGGTTCTTTTTAATTGTGGTTAATTAATACGTGTGATAGGTGTTTTAGTAGGATAATTTTAACAATTGCAAAGCATAAAGACAAAAGTGCTGCTCATAAGTTCACTCATGTTGAAAAGGATCATGTGTTTTCTGACTTGAGCAGCTGGTGGGATGAAGGTAGCAGTTACTGAAATGGGAAGGCTGGGGTGAGGGGAATTGTTTTGATGAGACTAAGTTCCGTGTGTGCTAAATTTCACAAGTTTCAATCCATTCTGCTGTAGCAATTGGACTGCATTAAATGTGGAACTCAGAGAGGAGCAGGGGACTGAAGAAATGAATTTGGGGTCATCCGTAGCTTTAAAAATCATTGACTAGATGAGAATACTTAGAGAACTGGATCAATAGGAGTTAAGCAGAGAATAAGAAAGAGGCAGAGAGACTCAGAAATCACCAAGGAACAAGAAGAAATCAAGTGTCCGATCAAAAGCCAGGAGAACTGGGCTCCAGGGACTCATGCCTGTAAATCCTAGCTTAACTCAAAAGACTGAACTCTGAGGATTGCAGTTTGAAGCTAGCCGGAGCAGGTAAGTGCATGAGACCCTTCTCTCCAATTACCCAGCAAAAATTCAGGAGTGGAGCTGTGGCTCAAGTGGTAGAGTGCCAGCCTTGTGCCAAAATACCCAAGGGAGAGCTCAAGGCCCTGAGTTCAAGCCCCACACTGACACCTCCTCTCCACCCCCACCCCCACCCCCAACACCAAGATCGTTGGGTAGTCACATGAACAGCATGTTATGTGATGTGAACATCACTAAGTCCACCTTGTAGGATGGGTGGATAAGAACTGAGGAGAAACCATTGGAGCTGGCAGCCTGGAGGTCTTTGTGACTTGAGTAAGAGGAACTTAAACCTAGTTATATGAGTACTTTCCATTGTAGGAAAATGATGTAATGGAATGAGCCCAGCTGCCCTATCAAAAGACAAACATTTTCAGACTGGACTTTAAAAAGGAAAGCCTGACTCTGTGCATGTGGCCTATAGGAGCCCACTTTACCTATAAAGGCACAAAAAGTAAGAGTGCTTAGGCCCCAAGTTAAGTCCTAGTACTGGGGGCGGGGGTGGGGGGTGGTGGGGAAATGGAAGATCTCAAAAGATGGTTTCCACCTTTGGTTAGCTACCAAAAACAAGAAGATAAAAAGGCTAAAAATCAATTATTTTTTATATACAAGGTAGCTTATCTCATATGAAATGTGACTTTTCAAGTAATGTTATTAGTAGAGGAATAAGGTAGAGGAATAAGGGTTTTTTTCATAATTCCCTACTTAAGAGTGTTTCTCTAGGCTTTTAATTACACATTATAAATTTACACACTTCCCAAATATTGTTTCTTTGATGCCTAATTAGCTGTAACATTGGTGAAATTTTTTATCCATTTTTTCCTTGGGATCTCTTAAGTGAGTATCCTAGTGTACAGAGTCTGTCTTTTGGTAGGAGGATTTCCTGGATTGTCTGGGGGTGCTATGATAATCAGTGAGTTACTCTGTGTAGGCAGCTATCTTCCCCACTTATTATTTTATGCAGTTTCTTCGTTTTGTGGCTTTTCTGGTATGTCAGGTGTGACTGACTGGAGTGGAATCTCTTATTCATTCACATTTGGCATCTCTTATTCATTCACATTTCTTTTCTGTGTGTGGCCTCTGGCTTCAAATTGAGGATTTGATGCCAAGTCCTTAAGGATTTGAAGGTTGGGTGGTGGTTGTGTTTTTTTTCCACTTTGAGAGAAAGTTTATTTTTGTTTCTTTAATTCTCTGAGATACAGAATGGAGTGAATTCTGTAGGAAGATTTCCTACATTCTTTACCTTTGTAGTGAGTTGTCTGATAGAAAGGTTCACTGCTTTTGTCCACATTCAGTATGTTTACAAGGCTTGGTATTCCCTCATGTTTAGTACAAGTGATTTCCATAGAAAGGCTTTTCTTTTCTTTTTTTTTTTTTTTTTTTTTTTTTGGCCAGTCCTAGGGCTTGGACTCTGGGCCTGAGCACTGTCCCTGGCTTCTTTTTGCTCAAGGCCAGCACTCTGCCACTTGAGCCACAGCGCCACTTCTGGCCATTTTCTGTATATGTGGTTCTGGGAATCGAACCCAGGGCCTCATGTATATGAGGCAGGCACTCTTGCCACTAGGCCATATCCCCATAGAAAGGCTTTTCTATAGGTATTGCATTCATGTCCTCCCTCCTCCTCCCCTTCCTCCCTCAGGGCTTGAACTCAGGACCTCACACTTAGGTGGCATTCTGCCACCTGAGCTATGTAACTCCAGCCCAGCTTCTTTTGCTGATTAATTTTGGAGATGAGATGTTAAGGACTTTTCTGCCCTGGTTGGCTTTGAATCCCAGATCTCACTATCCTGAGGAGCTAGGATCACAGGCAAGAACCACCAGGGCCTGGTTTAAAAGCTCTTCTTGAGTAGGTGCTCTGATATAAACCGAGAGGTGGCTGATAGTAAATGGATATCAAGGTGTGTCGTGGATTCTTTCTTCCTCTGTGTTTTCCTAGTATTAGAGAGAGGTTTGACTTGTAACCGAACATAGCTTTTGCTCACAAAATGGACAGAAATCCTTCCTCTTGAGTTCTCTAGTGTTTGAGTTTTGCCTTTATGCAGAAGTATTTCTCTCAATTTTTACAGTCATGGGCTTGCTCCTCCTCCCCCCACTTCTCTTCCTTCTTTTGTGTCAGTATTGGGACATGAACTCAGAGCATGGGTACTGGCCCTTAGCTTTTCAATGCAAGACTGGTGCGTCACCACTTGGGCCATAGCTCTACTTCTGCCTTTTTGGTCCTTAATTGGCGGTAAGAGTCTCATGGACTTTCCTGCCAAGGCTGGCTTTGAACTGTGATCCTCAGATCTCTCCCTCCTGAGTAGCGAGGATGAACAGGTATAAACCACTGGTACCTAGCTTGGAACTTGGTTTTGGCCTGAGCTCTGATGTGCAGATAAGAGTGCCCTCCATTCATTATGGCCAAAGGATGTCTTCACCTGGACTGTTCTGATTCAGGGTTTTCTGACTTTGATCAGGTGCTTAGGGACCTGCTCCAGTATGCTGTTCCTTGCATTTAATATCAAAGGATGACTCTCAAAAACTATTTTTCAATCAAATCATTAGCATGCTTACTCTCACAGCTTCTTTTCCCAGTAATTAATTTTAAAACATATTTCAGAAGCTTGCAAAGTTTTAAATTAGTCATCTGAGAAATTCAGGGGAATATCAGAGGAAGGATTAGTTTGGAGGAATGAGGTCAAATGTTGGTGGTTAGCACCTTGTCCCAAAATTGCTCTGAAATCTATGTGATTCTCCAGGCTGGCAGTCCTTTTCCTTCTCCTTTTGGTCTTGATGCCAATATCAGATTCATATCTTTAGGATTAAAGAAATAGATTAATAACTAGGGCACTGGCTCTCCAAGTAGCATTTCACACTTTTTTTTTTTTTTTTTGGTCAGTCATGGTGCTTGAACTCAGGGCCTGTGTGCTGTCCCTGAGCTTTTTTACTCAGTGCCAGTGCTCCCCCATTTTTATTTATTTATTTATTTTTTGGCCAGTCCTGGGCCTTGGACTCAGGGCCTGAGCACCCTCCCTGGCTTCTTCCCGCTCAAGGCTAGCACTCTGCCACCTGAGCCACAGCGCCCCTTCTGGCCGTTTTCCATATATGTGGTGCTGGGGACTCGAACCGAGAGCTTCATGTGTAGGAGGCAAGCACTCTTGCCACTAGGCCATATTCCCAGCCCAGTTCCCCCATTTTGAGCCACAGCGCCACTTCTGGTTTTCTGGTGGTTAATTGGAGATAAGAGTGTCACAGACTTTCCTGCCTGGGATGGCTTTGAACTGCAATCCTCAGGTCTCAGCCTCCTGAGTAGCTAGGATTACAGGCGTGAGCCATCAGCACCTAGTGAGCTTTTCATGGTTATTTGAATGGAGGAGTGGTCCCCAATGCCATAAACATTCATGTGGGGTGATTCAGTAGCCATCTAGCAAGAAATCGCCCCCAAACCCTGCTGCCAGCATAACATTTTTTTCTATTAGAATCCTTCAATCCTGAAACCATTTCAGCCCATCAATTCCCTTTCTTCCCTACTAATGCCATGAGCACCATTTGCAGGATATTTCTCTTGACAGAAGTAGCTTCATGTGCAGATAAAGTGTCTTTTCAGATCTATTGTCTCTCACCTTGCTGTTCTAATTTTGAAGAAGAAAGTAAATGTTCATCTTGGCTTCCTGGAGCGTATTTATTTATTTGCAGTGTTGTGAAGTTCCCATAGGTTGCTATGACTTGTGAATCCTGCTTGTGTCATCCACAGCTCTTCTTACTTCAAGCCAAGGTCATGGCAGGTGTCAACAGGGCCTCCTGGCTGAGCAGCCTCTGGGGTGAAGTCCAGACTTGTGTCCTGGGCTGACCCCAGCTCAGCCACCCTTAGGCGAGGGCAGGCTTCTGAAGATGGATGCACTTAGCTTTCGCTTTGGGGACTGTAGCTGGATGAGCAGGTCCTGCTTCTCAAGGGCTTCTAGTCTTCTTAGAAGATAGGATCTGTCTGTGAACATTAAGAAGAGTGACAAGCTGCATCGAAGCAATTAGACATAAGAGTAGGGTGTGTGAATGGAAAGTACATACCTGGAGAATTTGAGGGCAGCCAGAATAAGTAGCAAAAAAAGATGCCATTGATGTTTTTAAAATTGCCCATCACCAAACAAGCAAGTATTCACAGAAGCTGTTTAAGGCAGTTGGGCACAGGTGGCCCGCATCTGTAATCCCAGCTCCTCGGGAAGCTGAGCCCTGGAGGGTTGCTGTTCAGAAATCAGCTTGGACAGAGAAGTCCATGAGACTCCATCGCCTGCTTACCCAGTGCAAAGCTAGGCTGGAGCCGTGGCCAAGTGGTCGAGTGCCAGCTGTGAACAAGAAAGCTGAGAGTCTGAGACTTTCATTTCCTGCCCTGGTATCTGCACAGAAAAAGGAAGAAGGGGTGAAAAGGAAGGGACTATTTCGGAGCCAAAAACAAAGAAAGGTCTTAGTAGGAGAAAAAAAAAATCAAGCCTCTAAGGAAACAGTAGATCCTCATGAACCTAATGAGGACCCAAAAAACTGTTGGGGGCTGGGGATATGGCCTAGTGGCAAGAGTGCTTGCCTCGTATACATGAGGCCTTGGGTTCAATTCCCCAGCACCACATATACAGAAAATGGCCAGAAGTGGCGCTGTGGCTCAAGTGGCAGAGTGCTAGCCTTGAGCAAAAAGAAGCCAGGGACGGTGCTCAGGCCCTGAGTCCAAGGCCCAGCACTGGCCAAAAACAACAACAACAACAACAACAAAAAAAAAAAAACAAACAAAAAAAACTGTTGGGTCCCTGGCTATTTGGGAGGTTGAGATTGGGAGGGTCACCGTTTGAAGGCAGCCTGGGCAGAAGAGTGTGTGAGACTCCTCCTTAACACCACAGATGGGGATGGCATGTGATCTGCAGCGATGTGGGACTGCGGTTGGAAGGATGATTCCAGCCCTGTCCAGCCCAGGTAGGTAAGTCCGTGAGACTCCATGGCAATGATGACAGGCTGGGATATGTTGGTGTCTGCCTGTTATCCTGCCAGCAGTGGGACTCTTAAGATAGGTGGACAGTGGCCCAGGTTTGCATGAGTGCAGAAAGTGAGACCCAGTCTCAAAAACACCTAGTGCAATAAGGAACGGAAAGTGTGGCTCTGCCTTAGAGTGCCTGCCTAGCCGGCACAAGTCCCTGGGTTTCAAACCCTCATACCACCAATAAAAACCCAACACAGCAACAACAAAACATCCTGGAGGGGCAATAAAGAGTAGAGAAAGTGAATCTGATCAAAGAACATTATGTGCACATTTGGAAATACCACAGTGCAGTCCCTTTATATAATCAATACGTGTTAATATGAAGAAAACCAACACAAAAACCACGACCCTAAGAAAAGAAGGCCATGTGCACGGAGTATACAGGTCTCAGGTCACTGGCTCCATTGTGGGATAAATTGTAGGCCCTTTGATATGAATAACAGCAGTGAAGATTTTGGGGCTCTGAGTTAGTGGATGGTAAATGCTGCAGATGAGAACCAGGTGCGGACAGAGCCCGCCCACTGCTCAGCTCTCACCTCTGCTCCACGCAAACCCTGCCCCACGCAACAGCGGGCAAAGCACCTCACGCCTGCTCTCGCTAGTTGTGTCTTTTTTTTTTTTCCTTATAAAATCACATTTTATAAACACTTCCTAGGAACTTAACTTTTAACCTTTTAACTTGGAGTGATGGCAAAATCAAAGAGATTGACTCACCCTCGTGGTAATTATAGGCTGTTGGACCCAACCATGCTATCCAGTGTAAGTTCAATTGAAAAATAATTTGTGGGTGATTAGGTTAATGGCCAATTGGCTTGAATGCTTTTATCTCCTACTATCTTGTCTGATGTGTTATTTGACTATTACATATATTATTCTCCTAAATTTGAATTTTCATTTTTCAGTCTTTGTAAGGCCTTGTAGTTATGTCTGTTTTGGGGTTTGGGGACTCCTATCTTTGAAACAAAGACCAAGGAGAAGCAGGGGTGATCTCGTTTCAATTAGCTGCTTCATTCATTTCCGTAATTAGAAAACTGCATACAAATTAAAGTTCCAGGGTTTATATATTTGTGTGTGCCTGGATGCTGTCCTTTAGTTTGTTTGTTTCTCTTTGGTTAGCACCCTACCACTTGAGCCACAGTTCCACTCTGGCTGTTTGGTGGTTAAATGGAGATAAGAGTCTCATGAACTTTGCTGCCCTGGTTAGCTTTGAACCATGATCCTCAGATCTCAGCCTCCTGAGAAGCTAAGATTATAGGCAGCTGGCTACATTACCATATCCTGAAATCATAATCATGATATCATCCAGAGATTTATCCATTAGTTAATCAGTTGAATTCTCCATTTAGAGAATGATGAGCATGTTTCATGTAGGATGGGAAAGAATTAGGAGATACCTGTAAGGTTTATGAAAGTAGGTAACTGATGAAGAACACTATGCAGTATTCAGGCAGGAGAGAAAAGTTTATTCCCGAACTGCTGGCCTGTGGCCTAGATGATGCATGGCAGAGAGGAGGGCTGAACCACCAAAAGGCCATGCCTGATCTCAGGCAGGGGCAGGAGGTATGGCCAGGTGGATTAGATGTGACCTCAGAGAAAGGGGAGGCAACTGCCTCCAAGTGTGCCAGCTACCTAGGTAATGCAGGTACTGGGCGCAGACCTAAATAGGCAGGGGGCATCTCCACAGAGCCCTTCTGGGGGTGGACCTTAAATACCTATACCAATACTGATGTAAGGATGGTGTGTGTGTGTGTGCACTGTTACTAAGGCTTGACTCAGGGCCTGTGCTCACCCTTGTTTTTTTCTGTTCAAGGCTAGCACTCTTATCACTTGAATCACAATTCTTCAGGCTTTTTATTGGTTAATTGGAGATAAGAGTCTTCTATACTTTAATGCTTGGAGTGGCTTCATATCACGATCCTAGGATGACTTTTTTTTTTTCTCAGACCAACATGTCATATACTAGAGAGGTAAAAGAAATTCTTTTGTGGATAGATGTTACACAAACCCTTAAGAAGCTGGGCGCCTGGGTTCACACCTGTAATCCTAGCTCTTCAGGAGGCTGAGATCTGAGGATCATGGTTTGAAGCCAGCCTGAGCAGGAAAGTCTGTGAGACTCTTATCTCCTATAAACTACCAAAAAAGCCAATGGAGAGCTGTGGCTCAAATGGTAGAATGCGAGCCTTGAGCACAAAAGCTCAGGGTCAGTGCCCAGGCTATGATAGGAGTTCAAGCCCCAAGACTGGCACTGAAAGGGAGAAAGGAAGGAAGGAAAAAGAAAGAAAAAAAGGAAGAGAGAAGAAAGAAAAAGAGAGAAAGAAAAGAAACAGAAACCTCTTCAGAAAGGAAAGAAGGAGGGAAGGAAAGATAGACAGCCCTTAAGACTTTGGAGTTCCTAGGCAGGTGTGTGCCTGGAGTTGGCCATTGGAGGTGGGTGGAATTTGGGTTGGGAGAGAAGCAGAGGCTGGAATGTATAAGTGAATGTGGAGAAGTGTCAGTTATATTCCTCTAGCTCTGTAGGCCTCTGCTCTGCCAGACAGAACTCAAGAATTTGGATTCAGATCATCCCCCTACCCCCGTCCCTTTCTACTCCCTCTGAAGCACTGGATGGTCTGGAGACTTCCCGTGGTCTTTGTCCTCAGCACATAGCTGGCCATGGCTAAGGCAGGTTACCTAACAGCCGCTGAGAACTCTGTCAGCCCATAACCCCATATCCCTTGTGGCGTTTCTCTCATAAGTACTCTGTCCACCTTCAGTGGAATTGCTTCCAGATTTCTGTCCCTCTCCTAACTACCCCTGATTCCTCCCTGTTCAGATTTGTACCCCCAGATCCATCAGCCCTCCCACCACGAGTATCCTCCTCCTTGGAGTATCGTCACTGCTGGCACCTGTAAGTCGCACACCTCATAACCGCAAATGATCTGTATTCAGCCTCATCCGCTCATCAGATAGGAGTTGAGAATTGGGATGGGCTAGGGACCAGTTTGCCGAGCAGGAGAATGAGGCTTTAAATTGCATCGTCAGGTGTTAGGCCTTTGCCCTGTGAATGCAGAGGAATCTTTGGAACTTTATGAATAGGAGATGTACATAATAAAAAGGGTAACAATTCCCATCTGTGTTTGATGGAAATAAGGTTTTATTGGCTCGGATTTCTCTCTTCTGTTGTGACCTATTTTTACTCGTTTTCCTCCCAATGATATAGTAAAACTTGATTTCTTCCATTAAGGTAGATTCTTTTCTCTTTATTCTCTGCTTTTCTCCAGGCAGCTGGAAGAACTTATTAGCCCTGTGATTTTCCTTATCTGCCTTGCTGTGACAGCCTCATTGCTGATCTTACTTCCAGCTTCTGCTTTTACAAGCTTATGCAAACACATCATATACCTTTTTCCCTCCGTGGCCTCCAAAAGTCATATTCTGAATTTGATCTCTCAAACTAGAGCAGGCTTTCATTATACTTTTTTTTTTCTAGTGCCAATACTGAGGCTTGAACTCAGGGCCTAGGGACTGTCCTTTAGCTTTTTTGCTAGAGACTGGTGCTCTACTACTGGAGCCATAGCTCCATTTCTAGCTTTCTGGTTGTTAGCTGCTGTTTGGTTGTTAGGTAGTTAGTTTTGGTTGTTATGTCAGAGTCTTTTCTTGCCCAGGCTAGCTTCAAACCGTGATCCTGAGATCTCAGCCTCCTGGGATCTAAGGTGTGAGCCTCTTCATTCTTGTAAGCTCTTTGTTTTAGTCCTTGGGAATTAATGTGTGGCACAGTGAATATGAGCTCTCTCCCTTTACTGCTAGATCTAGGACTGAACTTCCAGTCCAAGTAACCTACATTTTTCTCATTTCCTCCTTGCCTCTCCCCAGGCTTATTAAAGATTCTAATTTGAGCTTACTGTGCTAGCCAGACACTAGACTACTTCATTTTCAAGAGGATTTCTCTGCTTGCGCCAATCTTGAAACTTAGCAATGTGAAACACACACACACGTGCGCTCACACACACACACACACACACCACATAGTGGAACTTTCAAGGAAAATTTTTATATTGTCTTATTGGACTCTGACTATCTCTACCCCTGTGGTGAAAGATGATTACTCTCCTAGGAAACAGCTTTAAAACAAAACAAAAGAAAAAAGTAGAAAAGAAATAACATCCCTAACCCATCTGTCCATATGGCATATCTATATCGCACACGTTGAATAGTTTGAGATAGGAACATAGACACCTGTTTTCATTAGAGAACATGAAAAGAGTCCATTTTGCTGAGAGGATAGGTTATAGAGTGGAAGAGGATGTTTTCCCAGTTGTGTGAGAAATGCAGACTTTCAGAGTCAGGATTTGTGAAGAAGATCAGTCGTTGGCACAGTGTGGACTTTAAATGTCCTTCAGAGGTTGTTTGGTCCCTAGCCTGTGCTGCTACTAGAGAGTGGAGGAACCTTGAGAAGGCCGAGCCTAGAGGAAGGAGGTCAGGTCATTGGGGGCAGGCCCTTGAAGGGGATATAGAACACCAGTCTCTTTACTTCTTTGCTGCCATTGGGTGAGCGGTTTCCTTTTCCATGCTCCTGCCATGAGCTGAAATAAATTGGTTTCATAAAGGAACTTTCCTACTAGGAGAGAAAAGTCTACAGACTGCTGATAGGGTCCAAGTACACAGGCAGTTTCTGCATACCTTCTGTGGACATAATTGTAAATGCAAGTGATCACACAGATCTACCTGTGTGTTGTGATATTAATTTGTAACTCCAGTATAGAGTGTTTGGGTAACTGTTATCAGTGGAACACTGTACACAGAAAAGCCAACATTATATTTGGAAGTGGAATTTTCAGAACCTATTCTTTGACTGCAGGGAGAACACTGGTAATGCATTTCTCATTGGATACGAAACCTGGTGCCAATGGAATGATTGAAAGTATTGTGAGGTGGTAATTGCAGGTTTGAATATTGTGACAGCAGGTGGAGCTAGCACTAGGAATTCTATTTCTAGGCCATTTAGAAAGCAGCAAGAGATACAACACTCACATTAGTGTGCTTACATTACAGAGCTTTAGGAATAGTAAATTATTAGCTTTGGGAAGTGATCGCATTGTTACCACAGGAGAGCCAGGCTCAGTGAAGCGTCTTCTGTCTTTTCAGAAAAGGGATTTGGTTTGTATGTGTATCCTTCTGGAAGGCAGCATGGGGGCATGCTGGGAAGCACAATTTAGTGTGTCCTCAGTGGCTCTGACCTCCTCCAGAGTCAAAATCGACTTTTAAGAATATAAGGTGTGTGACTGGGGGAGCAGTACAAAAGAACTCGATCAACGTGCCGAGTTACTGGTGTTATTAGATTCTTTTTGAGCTGTAATAAAACATACAATTTAAATCTGCATACATTTTACCCTAGTAAAAGCTAAAGAAAATTGGCTTTTTAATACTCCAGGAGTGTGAAATACAGGTCTGAATATTTTATAGTTCCAAATACATATGTGGCATCTGAATATATAATGTATTGGGGTTTTTTTTTTAGCATATATTTACTGTTCAAAGTAATAGGTTTCATTATGACATTTTCATTCAGGTATATAATGTACTTAGATTATATTCTCCACTTCTTCTGTGCTCTGTCTTGTCCCCTTTCCCCGGGTAATCCTAAGTGTGTGTGTGTGTGTGTGTGTGTGTGTGTGTGTTGCTAGTACTGGAGCTGGCACTACACCACTTGACGTGCTCTTCTGTTTTCCCCTTTGTTTTTAGAAAAATATTACCACTTGTAGTTTTCTTTCCCTTGTGGGTCATACATCAAATCATAGGACTTTGCTATACCCCCATCGTTTCTCTAAGTCAGATGCAATGATAAATCAAGTGCATTTTCCTTCTCTGAATTTTGTTTATTTTATACTAGGTTGTCATCTATGTATTAAAATCGAGTTTCTACAATGACAATTCATTTTGATGCCTATGTGAATAAAATGACCTGCTTTGGGGGCATTACTTTGCAGTTACAAAATGACTTAAAAACACATCTTAATGCTTTTTGCTGAAAACCAGTAACATCTTCCTACTTGTCCTTTTTTTTTGTCGATCATGGGGTTTGAACTCAGGGACTGGGTGCTCTTCCTGAGCTTTTTTGCTCAAGGCTAGGGCTCTACCACTTTGAGCCACAGTGCCACTTGCCGTTTTCCAGTGGTTAATTGGAGATAAAGAGTCCTTGCCCAGGCTGGCTTAACCGTGATCCTCAGACCTTAGCCTCCTGTAGCTAGGATTACAGATGAGAGCCGTCAGTACCTGGTTCTAGTTGTTATTTTCTTTAATGGTACTGAAGTTTGAATTCAGGGCCTGAGCTCAGTAGGGGAGGGCTCTGTCCCTTTAGCTACTACACTTCTAACCCTTTTTTGGTTTGGTTATTTTTCAGGTAGTACCTTGTGTTTTTTCCCAGGACCAGCCTCAGGCCACAATCCTCCTGCTTTTGGCCTCCCACGTAGCTAGGATGACAGAAACACCCCACTCTGTCTGGCGTATTACATTGAGATGGGGTCTTCTGACTTTTATGCCTAGGCTGGCCTTCAACTTGAATCCTTTTGATCTCTTTTTCCAAAGCAGATGGGATTATAGATATGAGCTACCATGCCCAGCTTTAATTTGTTCTTATTTGTTCATTACATATTACTTATGAGCAAACATATAACTGATGCCATGTGGAGCATGAGGCAGAGTACTGGAGACGAAATTCTGAACAGTGCATGCTACTTTCCCTAGACATGTGGACAGATAATTACCACAGATCCTAATCAGTTCTGTGATTGTGTCATGAACACTGGACTCTTAGTCGCAGCAAAGGGACTCGACTGGGAGAAATCAGAGAAGCCTCAAAGATGGTGGTAATGCTACATCTGGAAGGCGATGTAAGCAGAAATAAGGGAGAAAGTGCTTTGCGGGTGGTGTGCTTCTATAACTGAAGGTAGTAGCAGGTGCTTAGTCACCCTATGGGCACAGGTGCTGTGCTTAGCCATGTTCATGTATTGTCAGTACTGAGCATGTACAGACTTTGTCTTTCTGCTGCAAACACTGTTGGGGCCAGGGTGCCGGAAGGACTACCCCCAACCCCAAGATGTTACAGGGTCCGAGCAAAAACAAGTCCAGCGCACGAACAAAGTTGGGAGAATTCAAGCTTTGCACAGGAACAACATCAGGAGAATTCAAGCTTTATTGCAAGCACAAAAGCTGACCAGCCAGGGACACAGTGCAGACTCAGGAGCTAACACTGTGACGCTGAATAGTCCTCCAGCTGGGATTATAAAGGCAGAAACTACACCCAGGTGGCTACCGATGGCTTGGCAGGGTAGGTTACAGTTTCTAAGCAGTATGGAAAAAAAATCTAAATTCTAACAGTCTTAACCTTCACCTAAGAATAACATCTTCATTACAGGATGCAAATAGCAATACTGAGACAGAACTTAGCCTTGAGTTGCAGATGCAACACAACGTTTGCCCTGTCAGCCTGACCATTGCTCTCCTTATCGAGACCAATTAAAAATATAGTCCCAGACCTTGAGCAGGCCTGGGAAAGTAATGTTTAGAGACTCATTCCCATGGGTGGGAGGGCTGCTAGGCCTCAGTTACTCCATCTTCGTTCAGAAATATGTGTCCCCTCATCAAACACTAACAATTATTTACATAGCTTACATCACTATAAGGCATCATAAGTAATCTAGAGATGATTTTAAGGTATTTGAGGGTAGGTGTAGGTTGGACATAGTCCAGATGCCCCAGTGGATGCTGGGAAATGTGCCTTGCTTGCCTTCCTGAAGCTGCTCCTTAGCTGTCTATAGCATTGGATGCTTGTCACATCCCACTGGTAGGGACAGCTCCTTGTCCCTACCAGTCTTCCTCTTTATCCAGCCTTCATCCCTATTTTAAAATTATTCTTTATTTTATATTTTGTTGGTTGTGGGGCTTGAACTCAGGGCGTGGGCACTGTCTGCACCTCTTTGTGCTCAAGGCTAGTGCTTACCACTTAAGCCATAGCGCACCACTTGCAGTTTTTGAGTGGTTACTTGGAGATAAGAGTTGCATGGAATTTCCTGCCAGGGCTGGCTTCCAACCACACTCCTCAGATCTCAGCCTACTGAGTAGCTAGGATTATAGGCATGAGTCACAGGCACCCAGCTTTCACCCAGAATCTACAGATTATGCTTGCCATCTTATTTCTCAGCCGCCACAAACACTCCAAGCCTAAAGCTATTGTGGCAGCCGTGTCTGTAGATGTCATTTCTCTGGGACTTAGAGAACCAGCAAAATTTCAGGACAGGAAGTGACATTTCAGCAGATGTCACATCTGTTGTAAAACATACCTGGCTACCTCTTACGTTACTATGACTGGGAAAGATGATCAGGCTAGGTACTGGTGGCTCCTGCCTGTAATCCTAGCTACTCAGGAGCTTGAGATATAAGGATTGTGGCTCAAAGCCAGCCAGGACAGGGAAATCTATAAAACTCTTATCTCCAAAAAGCTGGAAGGAGAGCTGTGGCTCAAGTGGTAGAGCACTAGCCTTGAGCAAAAGAAGCTCCGGGATGAGCACACGGCCATGAGTTCAAACTCTAGTACTGGTGTGTGTGTGCGCACGCGCACGCGCGCACACACACACAATTAGATCATGCCAGTTCTCAAACCTTTTATTGACTTCCTATTGCAATTAATGAAGCCCAGATTATTTCCTGTAGCTCAAGAGGGCCTGTGAGGTCTGACCCTGCCTCCCTTACCAGCCTTGTCTTCTTTCCTTGCTTCTCTCCCTCTCTCCCCATTCCTCCTTCCCTCTCTCCCTCTTTCCTCTTCTTACTGTTTTCCAGCCATGCATGGCCTCTTTTCATCTTTCTGCCTTCCTGCCTGATGGCCTTGGCCCATGCTGCTTTCATTCATGGCTTAGTCTTATCCAAGTTTCTTCTGTAAGAGGCTTCTCCTTCTGCATCTGTGTGCCAAGAGTTCCCCATTCTCTCTCTGTGGCCTCTCATTTTTCCTTCTTCGTGCAAAGCCATAGCGTACCCCCCCCCCAGTAAACCCCCCCCACCTCAGCTGGGCCAGTGTTTTTCTTGGAACCAGACTCATGTATCTTCTCTTCCCTGTATGTTTCCAAAGAGCCTTAAAATCATAAATCTGAATTGTTTTTTTTTTTCAAATTTGTAAATCTTTGACTTTGAATGAGAACTAGGCAAATTAAGGGGATTCTTCTTATTATTATTTAGCATTTTAAGCTATTAAAACTATTTTAGGAAAGACATAGGCTGAATATTAGTGGCCTTAACTACAAAGCAAAATGTCCTGTGTGGTTTATTACGTGATTTGGGCTATTTTTTTTAAAACAATAACTTTTTTAATGGAAATCAAGCATTATAAACATGAACTCTCTCTCTTTCTCTTTCTCTCTCTCTCTATATATATATATAAATGGCTCAATTCACTAACATGTTTAAATTCTTGGCTCTGCTCCTTAAACCTACTGCAAAGATCACATTAGAATTCAGCTTAATAGACACTGTAAGCACAGTTTCCAATCTCACATCGTCCTGCTGGGCTCTTTTATTAGGAGAGTTGCAGGAAGCTGAGCCCAAGGCTCCTGGGCACATTGTAGGGTATAGCCAGAGCCGGGAGTGGAGCCAGCTCTATTGTTTATGGAATATTCTCTCCACCTTTATCTGGGGGGGTTGCAACTGGTATTGACTTTTGAGAAACTATTACTCTGACCTGATCTCCCAGTTGGTGGGAGGGGGGAGGGGGAAGCACCCTGCTGAAATGACATCTGTTTAGGAAAAAAGAGAGAGAGAGAGAGAGAGATCAAAGTAGCATAAAGAAAGAAAATTAGGAGAAACACTATTTAATAGGTAGCTTGATGCCTGCCTTTTAGATCCTTTAGAGGCAAAGTTCAAACTTTCTCAATGTCATCAGTCCTTTATCCCTTTATCTCCATGAGTGGAAGGGTGTCTGCCATTTTCACAATGGATTGCTTAGGGGTCGGACTTACTTAGCATGTAGCAGAATGTCTTTGGTTTTGTTCTTTGTCTTTTACTTTGGTCGGTCATGGGGCTTGGACTCAGGGCCTGGGCACTGTCCCTGAGCTCTCTTGCTCAAGGCTAGCACTCTGCCACTTAGAGCTACAGCTCCACTTCTAGTTTTCCGGTGGTTAATTGGAGATGAGCATCTTGTGGACTTTCCTGTTCCAGCTTCAAACCTCAGTCCTCAGATCTCAGCCTCTTGAGTAGCTGAATTACAGGTGTAAGCCACCAGTGCCCTGCAAAATGTCTTTTTAAAAAACTTTAGTATACCATTCATGAAATTAAGACTATTGGGCTCATTGTATTTATTACTGTTCATGTCTGTTGTTGTTTTTTCATAAAGAGGAAGATAGTCATCCTCACAATGAATTTTTCTCTCCAACTTCTAGGTCTATCACTTGAGGAATTTGTGAATATTGTTAGAAAAAAGAAGGAAGCTCAGCTCTATCGGAATGAGATAAGACACATCTTCACAGCTTTTGATGTGCACTGTAAGTGTCTTTAAAGTGTTTAAAATGTTTTGATACTAAAAATTGCTGCTAAGGAATTAGACATAGAAATGACTACTCAGGGAATCAGATATGCAATATATACTTGGAGGAGTATTTTACTGTATTCTTAGGTGTTAGTGGGAATTTTATCTCCTCTATTGTGATCTTAAGTTCTTGGCATATACCAGCCATGAAATAATAGTTGCACTTTTATATAAACTTATATACTGTACCTGTGTCCTTCCGTATTGTGCCTGCATTGTGGTGACAGCATGGGTGGATGAGGGCCACCTACCCCTGTGGAAGGAGTTGGGACTGTGCTGCCTCTGCTTACAGCTCCTGCGTTGACCCACCTGTGGCTGGGGAGTTGTTTCCCATCGTGGGTGTGGCTGAAAAGGGGTCTGCAGATCTCCAACCCCACAGATCCACACACGATGAATGAGGATTCTAGACTTGACTGCTGTGAGGATTCCCTTTTGTACATTAACCTATCATAAGTATAATACTAAGCAAAGAACACAGTGAATCTTGAAGACTGAAATGTGTGTGGCAATTCACAGACTGGAAGCCTAATGCTATTAGGGCAGCCATCGCTCTGGATAGTCTTTTCCCCTGGACTGAAGGAACCAGCCAAAGAGCAGGGCTGGCCATGGTCTTCAAGGTCATTGGAGAGTGCACAGAAGGGGAGAATTTCCCTAGATTCTTAAATTCTCCCACAGAGATCAGATCAGATTACCTTCCATATAAGCTCACCTGTAAATTACTACTCTCTTTGTAACAGCGTATTTAAGTAAATATTGAGACTGGAGTAATAGTTCATAGAGTTTACAGAAGTAAGTGAATGCACTATGTTTTATAAATAGATCGTGGATTTTTAACTTTGGAAGATTTCAAAAAGGCATTTAGACAAGTGGCTCCCAAATTGCCAGAAAGGACTGTGATCGAGGTGTTCAGGTAAGGCCCCAAAGTCTTGATGTCAGTCTTCACCATTTGATTAACCATTGTCTCTGCTGCTGGATACTTCCATCTCACCATAGCATTTCATTGGAAGTGAATCTGTAGTTAGCGGTGACGCTGTGACGCCAGCCACACCTCTGACAGTCGGCTGTGCCAAAAAGAGCCGGAAGGAAGTAAGAACTTGGTATATTTACATTATCAATGAAAAATGTGGGTATATATTTTAGAATGTGGGTACTGAGGTTCTCCCATCCTGTGTGTTACATGGCTCTTGAGTTGTGGAGACTAATGAGGGCCTTTGTTTGCTTTCTAAGCTGTGGGTGCAGGCTGCAGTTCACACATGCCTGATAAAGTGGATTTAGAGATTATATTATGTAGTTCTTAAGAACTAATCCTGATGGGCTGGGGATATAGCCTAGTGGCAAGAGTGCCTGCCTCGGATACACGAGGCCCTAGGTTCGATTCCCCAGCACCACATATACAGAAAACGGCCAGAAGCGGCGCTGTGGCTCAAGAGGCAGAGTGCTAGCCTTGAGCGGGAAGAAGCCAGGGACAGTGCTCAGGCCCTGAGTCCAAGGCCCAGGACTGGCCAAAAAAAAAAAAAAAAAAAAAAAAAAAAAAAAAAAAAAAAAAAAAAAAAAGAACTAATCCTGACAAAACGGACAAGTGGCTTAAAGGTAGTTTCTCTTAGGAAGTTGCAGATTGAAGGTAATCTTAATAGCACAAGCTCATGTGGACGTGAGAAAATGGCAGAGCTCTCTCTCTCCTCTGATATCTACCATGAACTGTCACCAAGTGTGTTAGTTAGGGTTTGGTGAGAGTCACTCCAGCAAGGATGTAAATGCATTTTTCTTGTGTAAAGACTGGCAACCCACTGCTACATGATAGCAGCATGGTTGTAAAGGACCTGGGTCTCCCTTTCTTGTTGCTATAGCTACCATATACATGGCTTCCCTTTGCTTCAAGATGGCTGCTTAAGTTACAACCATCAAATCTAAATTCCAGCTAGTTTGTGGGAAAGGAGGCAAAAGTAGGGGCTGGGGAAATGGCCTAGTGGCAAGAGTGCCTGCCTCATATACATGAGGCCCCGGGTTCGATTCCCCAGCACCACATATACAGAAAATGGCCAGAAGTGGCGCTGTGGCTCAAGTGGCAGAGTGCTAGCCTTGAGCAAAAAGAAGCCAGGGACAGTCCTCAGGCCCAGAGTCCAAGCCCCAGGACTGGCCAAAAAAAAAAAAAAAAAAAAAAAAAGAATAGACAAAGGAAAGGAGGCAAAAGTTCTGCTCTCTTTTAAAAATGCTTTATATTTATTACTCCTCTTTATATCCCAGGGACCAATATTTCCATTGAGGCTCTGTACCTCTCTGCAAGGGAGCTTAGAAAATGTAGGTTCTGCTCTGGGTAAGCCATTTGCCCACTAGCCAAAGTTCTGAGGCTGAGAAAGGAGAGAGGATGGATCATGAGAGGTGTCAGATATTCCCATTGGAGAGAAAATTTAATGAGCCAGCCCTACTCAGTAGAAATCACCAAACAGGTTACTTGACTCAGTCAGTATTCACGTCAACACTGTCACAGCGTTGTATATGAAATTCATTTGCTGCACAGTTCACAGGCAAACAAGCCTGTGCAAGCTACTGAAAAGGAGCAGAGAAGGGCTACAAGATAATAGTACTTGCTTTATTCAGGGAAAGTCAATTCTTTAAAGTACACTAGCATTTTTATATACTTTGTAAGAGATGGGAAATTGAATAGCAATGTATTTCTACTTTCCAGAGGTTGTTTTAACAAGGGAAATGAAAAAATTTAACCATTTGCCTTTTTAAAAAGCTGTCCACATTTGCTGACCATTATATGTTTAAGTGGTTATTGTATATGCTGAATTGTAGAGATTTCTTTAAAAAATATACTTCAATGTACCTCTTCCTGGTAGAAATAGTGTTTTAATCATGAGTGAGGAAAGTATCTGTTCCCAGAAGAAACAAGTGAAAAATGAGAGCATATTCTTTTTAATATAGATGTTTAAAAATGTAATTATATTAAAAAATGATAGGTGCCTTATTTTAAAAGTTTTCATATCTGTGCTCACTAAATTGGAAAGGGCTCTTCATGAGCTCAGAGTAGCTCATTAAGAGTCAGTGGTTTTAGGGTACTTTTTTGTTGTTTCGTTGTGTTTTTGGATCCATTGATAGTACTCAGAGCTTCATGCAAGCTAGCAGATGCTTTACTGCTTGGGCTATGCCCCCAGCCCTTTATGTTTTTAGAATATGGTTTTGCATTTTTGTCTGGGCTGGCCTAGATATAGTCCTCATATTTATGCATCTTGTGTAACTAGAATGATAAGTATGCACCACCTTGCCAGTTTGTTGGTTGGGATGGGGGTCTTGCTAACTTTTTGCCCGGGCAAATCTTGAATCGTGATCCTCACCATTTCCACTGGGATTACAGGTGTGAGCCACTATGTTTGTATCACATTTTTTTAGATATGAAAGTTTTATAACTAATACATTTTCATAAGTGACTATTGTATCAAGAAAGATGGATATTTGCTAGCTATGACAAAATAATAATAATAATTCAAGGATAAAATTAAAAACAGATCATCAGGGGCTGGGGATATGGCCTAGTGGCAAGAGTGCTTGCCTCGTATACATGAGGCCCTGGGTTCGATTCCCCAGCACCACATATACAGAAAATGGCCAGAAGTGGCGCTGTGGCTCAGGTGGTAGAGTGCTAGCTTTGAGCAAGAAGAAGCCAGGGACAGTGCTCAGGCCCTGAGTCCAAGCCCCAGGACTGGCCAAAAAAAAAAAAAACAAAAACAAAAAAAACAGATCATCAGGGCCTTTTTTCATTCAGGGATACATAATTGCCTGAAGCATCTATGATGGCCATTAAAACCAGATATCAAAGCAAGTAGAGAGCCAGCCCAGGCAGGAAACTGTGAGACACTTACCTCCAGTTGACCATCCATTTCCCTGCAGCTGACATAATATTATTCTTTCTAATGGCTGTGTAAGATTCCATTGTGTATAAGTACCACATTTGTTTTGGATACACTCATCTACTGTAGGGCATCTGGGTTGTTCCTATAACTTGGCTATTGTGAACAGTGTAGCAGTTAGCATCGATGTGCAAATGTCTTGACAGTATCCTGTCTTGTGATATTCTTGGTTGTTGCCCATGAGTGGTATGGCTGGGTTGTAGGGAAGATATATATTTAGCTTTTTGAGGAAACTCCAGACTGCTGTCCAGAATGGTTGTACTAGTTTACATTCCCAACTGTGTAATAGGGTTCCCTTTTCCCCCCATCCCCACCAACATTTGTTGTTCAAATTCACCAAGTTGGCCAATATAACTGGAAATGAGATGGAATCTCAGAGTTTTAACTGTTATATATTTTAAATTAGATTAACAACATCATCCCAGAATAAATGATAAATAACAATATCAAGTGATGTTATGAGCTCAAAAAGGAGAGAAAATATTTGTAATAGAAATAAAGATATGTAACACACACACATACACACACACACACACACAGCACCCTATTTAATGGTGCAGTTTTTAAGAAGAAGAAAATAAGAATGAGCCTTTGAGACTGTTAATGATGTAAACATTGATAATATTTATTTTCAAGGATAAATTCATTGTTTTTGCCAGTCAAAGCTTGACCTCAGGGCTGGGGCACTGTCCTTGAGCTTCTTTTGCTCAAAGCTAGTGCTTGCCACTCAGACACTGCATCACTTCCAGCTTTTTTGGTAGTTTATTGGAGATAAGAGTTTTGCAGACTTTCTGGCCCAGGCTGGCTTTGAACTACAATCCTCAGATCTCAGCCTCCTGAGTAGCTAGGATTACAAGTGTGAGCTGCTGGTGCTCAGCAAGGCTAAACTCACTTTTTGAGAAGCTAATCTATTGATGTGAGTAGAGTTCATTTTCCAGGCCCAAGGGCACCCAGAAGAAAGCTAATCTCTAAAGGTACTCTGTAGGAAGGCAACTAAAAAGGGGAATTTTAACTGAACCCCAAGTCCTCTGTGGTTTGAATGACTGAAAAAAAAAAAATCTTTTATCATCTTCTATTCAGTGACTACAAGGTTTTTCCCAAAGATATTTCTTTAAAGATATTTCTAAAGATTGAGAAGTCTCTTTCAACAGCATTTGCCCATGCTTTACTTCTATTTTGTAAACCAAATCAAACTACAATAAAACAATAATCAAGTAACAAAATTAATAATTCAAAGAGACTTGGACATTATGCATCAGTCATTTCACTTTCTAATGTGAGTGAAAATGATGTATCATTCATTAATTCAGTGTCACAAGAATTAAATATTTTACTTTATTAATTTTATTATAAAGGTGATTTCCAGAGTGGTTACAGTTACATAAGTAAGGTAATGAGTACATTTCTTTTCAAACAGTGTTACCCCCCTCCCTCATTTTCTCTCACTTTCCCTCCTCCCTGACTCCCCTCCCCCTCACACCAAGTTGTAAAGTTCATTTCCAACACAGTGTCTCGTGAGTGTCACTGTTGCATTGGTTCACCCTTTGTCCCACCATTTCTGTGATTCTCCTTCCCTTCCCCAGATCAGATACACTTATATGTAAGACAAAGGGTACAGAAGTAAAAAACAGTGATAACAGGGAATAAATCAAAGGAGAAAGAGAACAAAAAGAAACAACTGTAAACAGTACACTAGAAAAAAACTCTTGTCTCCATATGTTGGAGTTCATTTTGGTAAGTATCATTTTATATGGTCATATGAACAAACCATTGAACTGTTGTGATCCTCTGCTGAGAACATCCTGGACATGTTCTAGTTATTACAAATGAGGGAGACCATGCAGCCAAAAACTGTATTAGTAAGTGGGCTAAAGACTTAAAGAGAGAGTTCTTTGAAGAAGAAATAAAGACTAGCCAATAGACATGTGAAGAAATGTTCAACATCTCTGGCCATAAAAGAAATGCCAATCAAAACAATATTGAAATTCTACCTCACCCCAGTTAGAATGACCATTGTCAAGAAAATTAATAATAACAGATGCTGGCGAGGATGTGGCCAAAAGGGAATGAATGCTACTACATACACAGTTGGTGGGAATGTAAACCTGTTGAACCACTCTGGAGGCTCCTCAAAAGACTAAACATAGAGCCCCCCCTATGACCCAGCAATTCCACTCCTGGACAATTATCCAGATGATCACAAACAAGGCCACACTTAGCTACCAGTGTAACCATGTTCACTGCAGCATTATTTACCATAGCTAAGTTATGGAATCAACCCAGGTGCCCCTCAGTAGATGACTGGACCAAGAAAATCTGGTATGTATACACAATGGAATTCTATGCTTCCATGAGAAAGAACATCCCATTTGTAAGACAGTGGAAAGACTTAGAAAAAATTATATTAGGCGAAGTAAGCCAGATGCAAAGAAACATAAATATTAAAGCTAGCGGATTGCTTAAATATTGTGGTGATATTTGGTGATTATATCATGAATGAGAGCAGTGTGGCCTGTATGTATACATACGTGTGTGTGTGTGTGTGTGTGTGTGTATGTATGTGTGTGTGTTAGTACCAGGCTTTGAACTCTAGAGCTTCCGATCCCTTGTTCCTTTTACTTTTTTGCTAATGGCTGGCAATCTATCATTTGAGCCGTGCCTTCAGCCTCACTTTTTACAGTCTTGACTTTTCTGTACCAGCTGACTTCTAACCGAAGAAATTGAGTCCCTTAATTGAGATCTCAGCCTCCTGTGTAGAGAGGATTACAGATGTGAGCTTCCAATGCCTGGTCAGTTTTGTTGTTTTTTTAATCAACCTAAATTAATTGTGTAAAGAGGTTTCGCTGTGATATTTATATACACAGAATGTGCTTTGGTCAAATGCAATATGGTGTGTATCTATATGTATATATGAGGTGAGCACTCTTGCCATTAGGCCATACTCTCAGCCATACATATATATATACACATATATATACGTATATATATACATATATATACGTATATATATATATATCCATCACAGTCATTTCTCTGTGTCATCTTTGTTCGAGAGTTAAATGAATTCAGAGCTCACCTCCCAAGTTTTTGTTGACCTGAAGCTTGTCCTTTACTGGTGGTCATAAGTACTGTAGCCTCTGTGGCCTTTTATCTGTCTGTCTGTCTGTATATTCATCTGAGCAATTTTACTTAAATTATAGAATAGATCAAATGCTGACATTTCTGAGTTGTATTTCCTTTGAAATGCAGAGTTATGAGACTTCTAAGTCTTCTTGTCAATTGCTTGTCAGTTGCCTGCTTTGCTTACCACTCAGTGTGTTTTCTTCAGTGTCTCCTCTTTTGTGCTGTGTTTAATGTGGCTTTCCTCCTGATTGTGTTTCTTTTTTTTTCCCTCTTAGATTTCATTCTTGAATTGTAGCTGCTAATCTTTACCCTTTTGTTACTTTTATTTTTGTTGGTGAGGGGAGTGTTTAACTCAGAGCCTTGTGCTTGCTAGGCAGGCACTCTGCCGCCAAGTCACACCTTCAGCCCCGATTTTCACTGGTTATTTCTGGGATAGGGTCTTATTTCTCATCCAGGTGGGTGCTTGAACCCTGATCCACCTATTTTAGTTTACTTTTCTCCTTGGGGTCACAGTTGTGCAACACCACATCTAGTGAGTCTCTGCTGAAATAGAACCTTTGTCTTAACCATCCTTGTAGCTTAGGATGACAACAAGCATGTCTCAATGGTTGAGACAGTGTCTCACAAAGTTTGCTGTATAGGCTGGCCTTGAACTACGATCTTCCCTTCTCAGCTTCCCAAGTAGCTAGAATTACAGACATGAGCCACTGTCACCTAAATCCATACCCTTAAAAAATTTTTATATATCTTATTATTTGATAGTATCTGTCAGCCTTTCTATATCTACTTTCAACTCCTATAGATGTGATTGCTGTAAAGGAAAGAATCATTTTTGAGATTTTTATTTTTAGTGTGTGATTGCTTAGGGCATGTGAATTATAATTTTGTTCATGTGCTAAATTAATGAAAGCAAGTTTTGGACTGAAGGGGAGAGTTGTCAGGAATAAATTACTTTTTCTTGGACTGAAGGATATTTTGTGTAAAAAAATCACAAACATTTTATAATTTGTATTTGGAAGTTGGAAATGCCTTTCAGTGTTTAAAAGTTGTAACCTTACTTCCTTCTTAGAGCTTGTAGCCATAACTTGTTTATTTGTATACTAAAATAGACAGATTGTATCAAAGATGATGCTTTATTGTTCCTCAGAAGTTGTTAGTTTATTCTTTTCTTGATTTAAAAATTTTTTCTTTCCCACTAAAAATGGCAGAAACATAAGAAGGTTCAAGATCTGGATAGTACTATTTGTAACTGTGGAATGAATGTCAGGTAGGAGACTGTTTCTAGCACTCAAATATTCAAACAAGAAACATCTTTCCTTTAATAGAACTTGTTGAGACTTTTGTAGTGGTTTTAATGACTCTAGTGAGAATAGTTAAAACTTCTTAACCTGGTTCTCTAACACCTGATCTCTTCTAATATCCTTCTAGACTTTCTTTCATTAATCCTAAACCCCTGTATCTTTTGTGGCAAAGCTCCCCTGATCACATTTATAGATCATTTTGCTTCTTTTGCCCAGCCCCAGTTTTCCATGTCCACCCATCCAAATTATGTTGGATGAGCCTATCACTTTCCTATACATTTTGATATTATTTATTGTTATATGTTGCTTTACTTAGCTACTTGATAAATCAAGCATGGTATTTATCTATATATGATATGATATATATGTATATATGTGTATATATATATATATATATCACAAGCTCTTGACTTTATGGATTTATCTTCTCTGTCCCTGGTGATACAGTGAAAACTTGAGATTTGTGGAAAGGCTGCGTGTCTTTAGTGGAAGTTAGGTGGCATTATGGAGGGAAGCTGCTTGAAACATCCACAGTATAGGACTAAACTATACATCCTGAGCATGCTCAGTTTTCTCCTAATGGTCATATCCTTGGAACGATGCCTGCAGATACCAGGAGCCTACTGTAATCATTGTATGTCAATTAGAAATGCCAGAATGTAAATCCAACCATATAAATAATTATATGCTAGTCATTTTTAAACACATGTGTGCACACACACAACAGTTTTTCCAAAGTGTTCTTAATTGATTTTTTCCCATGGATTAAAAATTATTTATTACACTTAAGAGACAGTTCTTTTACTAATATGATGCTTAGAACTGGTGATAAACAAAATGAAGTTTAGAAACTAGACTGGGAAACACAAGTTCATAATATGATAATGAGGAGGGGAGAGAAGAAAATAGACCACGGAATAAGCAGAAAGATCGATACTTGATTACATAGATTTTCAAACAAAATGTGCTATTTTGGTTTCTTGCATGAAGCCAACTTAGTTTATCTTATCAAGGATATATTTTTTTATAAGAAGGAATATGTAATCTCTTTCACATTCAGGATACTGAGATTGTATATTCTTCTTTTATACGAAACTCACCCAGCTGTGAATTGTCATCTTAAGCTATTTCTCATCCTGAAAGCCAACCCTGCTCTGCCCTCAACTCGCCCACTCTCCCAACCCCACCAAAAAGAAATTTTCTCTACATTCCACCTTAACTCGTCTGTCGTATCTTTTTTTCTCTTCATGCTTTTATGCAGTTCCTTGTTGATGTATATTCTTTCCAGACCTAGATTGTGTACTTAGCAGGAGCAGACAGTGGAATATTCATGCCCAAACCCCCAGCCCGTAGTACAGTTTTGTATTACATTTGGCTACATTTTATGTAAATGAATGGCTGTTTAAAGAATGCATGCATTTCATTATGGGTTTTGCTGGTTGGCTTGCTTTTCTCTGCAAAGGCAATGCCAGTGCCTGGAGTCCAAGCAGGCCCAAGCTGGGAAATCAGGAGATCCGAGTTCCAGTCCCAGCTCTGCCACAGATCCTTCGTTCTGTAAATCATCGAGCCTCTCATGGTTTTCTCTCCTTATCCCCAAAGAAAAGGCGCTGGGTTATATGGTCTGGCAGGCCTCCAGTTCGGAAATTCACTGGTGGGGTTATTTATCATGGAGAGTGGCATTGCAGACTCCTTTATTTTTTGAGTGTACCACAGATATTATTCAGAAGCCACCGCAGCATGAATACAGATGTGGGTCTGTCAATGTGACAAAGACTGTTCTCCGGAGGAAATTGCTGGGCTTGACAGCCATCCAACTCTGGGTTCAGTTTTTGAGATGTCACTATAACAAGTATGATGGCTGCATATCCAGTTCCTCATTTACATATAGGGTTGAATTCACTGTTCCTGCTGTAATAACATGGGGGCTATTTTTCTTTTAATTCAACTGTCACATAAGAAACTGCTGCCATGGTTTCTTTCTGTGACCAAATGTTGCTAACCCATTCAGTCATCTTTGGTGTTATTAATAGCCACATGTCATGAATGTATTCATGCCATTTTCCTTTATAGAAAATGGAGCCAATTTCTTATGTTTTTCCTTCATAATAGATGGTGAGCTTCTGGAGGGAAATTTTAATAAAATATAGGTTTTTAGAAAATAACAGAAATCTGTATTCACTGAACAACAACAACTATATCTTAGGAGATATTCACATTCATATTCCTTTAAAATGTCATGGGGAAATAGACTCAGTGTTCAGAAACAAGCCAGGTGCTAATGGCTCCCATCTGTAATTTTAGCTCCTCAGGAGCTGAGATCTGAGGATCAGAGTTCAAAGCCAGTCCAGGCAGGAAAGCCTGTGAGACTCTTATCTCCAGTTAACCACCAAAAAGCCAGAAGTGGAGCCATGGCTCAAGTGATACAATACTAGCCTTGAATGAAAAACCTAAGGGGCAGTGCTTAGTTCCTGAATTCAAGCCCCAGTACTGCCATGTGCATGTGTGCACACACACATACACACACACACACAAGAATTAAGAACCACATCAAAATCTCAAAATCATTGTCCTAATATCAGTGCCAGAGATTTACAGTTTGCATTTTATCTATGAATCTGCCACCCCAAGTCTTGCCATCTTGTCTGCCTACCTCCTACCCAGCCCTTCTCCAGCAGGCTGGCTTGACTAGATATATCCTTGTCAGGCAAAGAGGGCTCCTGAGACGATTGTATCAGCCTCAGGGAGCTCACTGCCATTGCCTAATCTCCATTCACTCCACAGGTACCAAGACCAGTGTGTTTTACTAATAGAGCCCCAGATGATTGATACACACATTAAAGTTTGAACATCACTAGTCTGCCTTCTAGTTAAATTCAGGATAATGAGAGTCAAGTATCATTGTATTTTAATGTTACTTCCTGACTCCAGTAGCTTCACATTGCCTAGCATGGGACATCTAAACTCATTCACCTGGCCTATAAGGCCCTGTCAGCAGAAACTAGTGCGCTGTTTTTCCATATGCCCCGGCATTTCCCCAATCTCACCAGATCTCTGATCTGTTTGCCATCAACTGATTGTGCCTCCTTTCTGGTCTGGCATTTCTTTCTTATTCCAGATTCACTACTCTCACCATCCCCATCCCCATCAGTGGAGCCATTCAGGAGTCAAACCCAAACAGGAGCCATTCTTTTTCTCAAGTAGCCCTTCTTTCTTGTTCTAGACCACAAAACCATCTTCTTCTTTCTCAGTGATGCTGTCATAGTCAACACATTTATGAATGGAGCCCATGAAGTAACAACACCACCAGGATTACATTCCTAAGTGTTTATTGTATACCAGGCCGCGTGTGGCAGAAATCTCACGGGAAGCTGATGGGTCTGGCTTTCTGTGCCCACTTTACAGTTGAGGAAAAAGCCTGGAGAGGTCAAAGGAATTGCTCAACTCCACTAGCTGCTTAGCAGTGGAACCAAAATTCAGACCCACCTAGGCTGACTTTGCAACCTGTGCTCTTAATTTCTATTCTCTACCCCCCTTTCTTTTAACAGTATTAGTGCTCTGAGGGGGCATGCCATGAACAGGAAGGAAGGCACGTTCACCTTGTCCAAAAGTATCCGTGTATGATTCTGTAGTTTTCCCCTGTTAGTGTGAATTGTTCTTGTTCGGGTTGTTACCGTATGGAGTTCATTTGATGATCTGCTGTCTGAAGGAAAGGAACCATTTAGGACAACACCCACAGAAGGAAGTGGATGCAGCATTTCATCACAGGAAGCTGTGGCAGGCGTCCCTTCAGGTTGCTTTGATAGGAATGTGGATATTAATCCATCTTGCCTGGGGAAATTACATGCAGTATTAAAATACTTGCCAAATAGACTGAATATTCATGATATATTTAAAATGGACCAATAGCTGGGTGCTGGTGTCTCATGCTTGTAATTCTAGCTACTCAAGAGGGTGAGATCAAGTCCTAGTGTGCTCCTATTCTCTCTTCTTCCCCCCTGGTTTGCAACCTGCTGCAAGAGGAAATCAGGCCAGAGTAGTGGTCAAATCCTCTTGAAGCTTGGTTTGATGCTCCTTCATTCCTGCTTTTTCTCTTGCTCTTCCTGTCCCAGCTTCTGGACCTGCTGCTAGCTTGTTGGTACACCAGGCTCACCCACTTCCTGAGCCAAATGCAGGAGACACAGAACACAAACACATCCTTACTCTATCCCCACTCCCCACTCCTTATCATTCACTCTTCCTTACTCTCTTACTCTCACCTATGGAGCTAGGAAGATACAGTCTCAGAAGCAGTGCCTGGTTGTTAGATATGCATCCTGGACTCTTTTTGTTGGTCACTATCATCCTTCTTTCTCCTGGTGCCATGTTCTCATCTCCTACTTCTCTTTCTCTTAGGTGTCAATATGCCCCAGGAATGTTGACACCGTTGCCTTTCTTATCTCTATTTAAACCTCAGGCCTCTGTCCAAAGCTTGCTCCCTCGGTTCTGAGCTCTGCTGCAGGGCCTGAGTTCTTGTGTGGGCACTCCAGTACTTGGACCTTGAAGAGAGATCTGAAACTCACCTACCTTTGCCTGCTTCAAAGCATCTTCTCCCCAGTGCAAGCATCTGTCTTCCTATCAGTCCGTGTGCATCTCTCTAATCCAGTGTGATAGCCCAGAGCCCCGTGCACTTTGCTCCTCTCACCTTCCTGTAGGGATCCCTGGCCACCTGCCTGGAACCCAGCATGGGGTCACATTCTCATTTCACACCATCCGCGGTCTACCTTCACGAAGGTCTTTGGAATTTCCACCCCCAGTTTCTCCAAGCCTTGGGTAATTCCAGAATGTTTCCCTTTCCAGGCTGAGGTCTGGAATGCCTGAACCTCAAGTCATGTCATGTCTCCATCGCTGTCAGTGACAACTTTATTGCATCTGTCTTCAGTTCCTTGTTATGGGTGTGAGAAAAACTGTCTTTTATATCAAAGTGTGTTGCTTAAAAGTTCCTGCTTTGGGCCAGTGCTGGTGGCTCACACCTGTAATCCTAGCTACTCAGGAGGCTGAGATCTGAGGAAAGCCAGTCCAGGCAGAGGATTCCCCATGTGACTCTTATCTCCAAATAACCACTCAAAAACTGGAAGTGGCACTGTGGCTCAAGTGATAGAGTGCTAGCTTTGAGCACAAAGAGGCTCAGGGTCAGCACCCAGGCCCTGAGTTGAAGCCCTACTATGGACCACACACACAAGAAAGTTCCTGCATTGGCCTGGTGGTTTGACTCCTGTTTGGGAAAAGAGGAGATACAGTAGCTTTTAAGCTACCAGGAAGCGTCTAGTGGAATGCTGGCATCAGAGTCCAATTTGATTATTTAGATGGAACCTTCTTTCTGTTTCTTTCTAGTACATTCTCTGTTGGGAGGGGGTCTGTTGTGTCACAGTGTTATAGCCATTCACTTTTTTTAATTTTGCCAGTCCTTGGGCTTGAACTCAGGGCACTGTCCCTGGCTTCCTTTTGCTCAAGGCTAGCACTCTACCACTTGAGGCACAGCACCACTTCCGGCTTTTTCTGTATATATGGTCCTGAGGAATTAAACCCAGGGCTTCATGCATGCAAGGCAAGCACTCTACCACTATGCTACATTCCCAGCCCTGCCATTCATACATGGTATGTATCTACAAATCAGTTGTTTTGTAGGGGGAATTCCTACTTCTGGAATGCTTGTTTTTACAGATTGACCCATTGTGTGGAGATCATATCTGTAACCCAGGGCTCAATTGTTTGCTGACTTTCTATGAGTCTCCTTTACTTGGTGTGGTTCAATTAAATAGGAAGGCAAGATAAATCGCAGTATGTATAGTCCATATGCCAGATAGAAGTAGCTATCTTTGAGACAGGGATCCTAAGTAGGATTTTTTTTTAATCCTAAATGTAAGTTATTCTTTGGTCATTTTTATTTCCAATTAAACTAATGTCTGGTTTAAATATTGTAAGCTAGCATGGTATACAGTACCATTTAGTATTCTCTTTTTTTGTCTAATTTTCATTATGGTTCTTAGTCTTTGTTTTTTTGAGGTATTTTGCTTTTTTTTGAGTATGAGTTTATGGTACAATAAATCAAATTAGCTCTAGTGGGTAGATTGAGTTTTCTCTAATGACTTCTCCTAACCAAAATATACCCTCTTCCTTGTGTGAAAAAACCCAAGGTGGATTGTTATTAATTTAGCTGACAATGAAAGGCATTTCTAATTTTATTTGGTGACCAATATAAATTACTTCACCATAAATTGAATGTGAAATAAATGTATGATTCTCTCCCAGTGAACAGAACAGACTGAATACGCAGCACATTTGTAGTGAATCTTTTTGTCCAGTTGGTGGTGCTAAAAACTTTGATAAGAACCTAGAAGGAAAAGGCGATAGATAACCTCGAGTCTTTCTTAATAAATGTTCATTTATTATTTTTGAAGAATAGGTACCAAAAATATCTACTCAAAATAGCTGCATTTCCTAAGGTTAGGAAACAAACCAAATCTCTCAGCCATTTAGCAGAATACCTTTCTAGTAAATTCCTGTCCAGATGTCCTTGGCCTGTGTTGATATTCCACATGCTGAGAATTGCTTGGTTGTGTAACAGTAGACTTCTCCTGGCGTAGCCTTTAGCCTACTTGTCTGGGGCTTTGAGGGTGTGGTGAAGAATGTGCGCTAGCAAAATCAAGTGGTAGTCCCAGTTATATGCCAAGTTTAGGTTTTAAACATATTGACTTAGCAATTATTACCATGATGTTTTTTTCTTTTTTAGTGTAAGTGTTCTTGTGAGGACATTACAGCTTAGAGCTTGTTTGGTGACTCCTTTTTAGTAGTTTTTGTTTTTTAAAGCCCTGAAGTAGTCTAAATGGAGGAGGAATGATGATGTGTTGCATTACTAGCTTTTTGTTGTTGTTGTTAGCCCTGGGGCTTGAACTCTAGTGCTCTACCACTTTGAGCCCCCGCCACTTCCAGTTTTCTGGTGGTTAATTGGAGATGGGAGTCTGGCGAACTTTCCTGCTTTGGTTGGCTTTGAACTGTCATCCTCAGATCTTAGCCTGTTGAGTAGCTAGGATTACAGGCATGAACCACCAGCACCTGGCATGACTGTGTTTTGAGACACAACATAACACAGACTCTAGAGTTACAGAGGCAAGGTTTTGAATTTCCCTGTATAACAGAACTGTCCCTTAGTTGCTTTGATGTAGGGCTCAGTTTGCCCAACTTTTCCCCAAAGTTGCTGTAAGCCTCCCAGGTGATAGTGGATGCTCCTAGGGTGTTGTCCTCCACTTCCATTTCCCTGGTTTGAAGCAGAAACCCATTCCCTTTGCAGTATTTAGCGTTTCCTCATGCCTTACCCAGGGCTTTGGGACAGGAGGCCCTCCTGTGTGATGCTACCTTGTGCTTCATGCCTGAAAAGTGATTGTTAGGTTGTAAAGCGGTGTGAGGATTTGATGAAGATTCACAAGAGAGACACATAGCGTCATATCTTGTCTCCTGGAAATATGTCTAAGTTGGTCTGAAGCTGCCCGAATGTTTAAGGCTGAAGAAGATCATGAAGGGCTGGAAACGTCTCAGAGCTGTCATTACGAGTTGGTTCATCCATCCATTTATTTGTCCCATAGACTTCTCTTGAGCATTGTTATTCTCCGGTCTTCAGCAGGCCCAGGCCTCCTCCAGGAGAGCCCAAACATGTCTGAGTAGTGTGGACTTCCACAACCAAGATGCTTCCTGTTAGGCAGGAATTGAGAGGCAAGTTCAGGTTGCCTACATTTAGAACAATACTTTGAATAGTATTTTAAAAAATCAGTTATAAAAGCATCTGCAGGGCAGGGAATATGGCCTAGTGGCAAGAGTGCTTGCCTCGTATACATGAAGCCCTGGGTTCGATTCCCCAGCACCACATATATAGAAAATGGCCAGAAGTGGCGCTGTGGCTCAAGTGGTAGAGTGCTAGCCTGGAGCAAAAAGAAGCCAGGGACTGTGCTCAGGCCCTGAATCCAAGGCCAGGACTGGCAATAATAATAATAATAAGCATCTGCAAAATTTTATTTTTTTTGAATTTAGATAAATACTATTTTATATGATCAGAGGCACAGGGGCATTGCACCTTGGGTTACTCCCTTAACAGTGTCCTCCTTTGGTCTCACTCTGTGTGAATGTCTAGAGTCCTATATAATTTATCATGTCCCTGTGTACTTTAGATCTAGCTTCTACATATGAGGGAAAATGTGCTGTTTGTTTCTCTGAGCTTGGCTTATTTCACTTAACATGATTCATTCTAGGTCCATCCATTTCCTTGCAAATGACATAGTATTATTCTTTCTAATGGCTGTGTAAAATTCCTCTGTATATATAAGTTCCACATTCTTTTATCCACTAATCTGGGCTGTTTCTTTTTTAATTTTTAAACTGATAATTTCATTGAACTTTCACATCACCATTTGTCTTTGGGGGGCTGAACTCAGTTGAAAGAAAGCTTCTGTCTGATGGTAAAACCATCAAATACCACTAATTAGGAGCTTCATCTGATACAGAATGTCAGACTGCAGTGTATGAGATATTCTTTTATTTAGGAGTAGCACAACTTATATCTTTGGTTATTTGGATCCCAGCGTTAGATTCAGATCTATGAGATTTATAGAATATCCCATCCTGGAATTAGATTGTAGTGGAGACTTTTAAGAGTCATATGCAGCTGAGAAAATGGAGGCTGCACTAATTTCTATGAATTACCTAAGTTTATCTGGGGCTGCCTCTCAAACTTGGATCTCTTGATTTCCAACTATGGGCAACTTCATTGTTTTTCCATCCTAATTTCTTCATCATGGACCATTTTCAATGTAAATATAAAGAAGTGTACAGCTCCATGCACGTTCATTCTCAATATGGCGTCCCTTTCTGCTCAGTTACCGCAGTAAAAACTTTGTTCATAACTAGGCACTGGTGCTTATCCCTACAATCCTAGCTACTTAGAAGGCTGAGATCTGAGGATCATAGTTCAAAGCCAGCCCAGGCATGAAAGTCCATGAGACTCTTATCTCTAAGTAACCAGCAAAAAGCCAGAGATGAGGCTGTGGTTCAAGTGGTAGAGTTCCAGCCTTGAGCAGAAAAAGCTAAGGAACAGTGCCCAAACCCTGAGTTCAAGCCCTAGTACTGGCACAATAAACTTTGTTTGTGAGGCATTTAATTAAGGGGCTCCTTCATGCAGCTTCTCCTTGGCACAGCATAAGGAGACAGGAACACGGGGCCCCTGTCAGGCAGTTCTCAGGAAGGGCAAGCAAGTGGCTGGTTGTAGCCCACAGAGGCCAGCAGGGCATTCACTCAGACTGCCTCGCCTTGCTGCTTGTTTCTTGCTGAATGGATGACATCATATGCCGCAGGTGTATTAGTAATTTCTGAGTTTGTTCCCCACTTAAAAAAAAAAAAATGACCTCATTGGGTTTCTTTTGCTTCTTTTCCATAATTATACAGTAACAGGGAAATAGACTGGCTCTGAGCACAGCCCATAGCAGAAATCTTGTGCTCTTTATGCAAGTTTGATTTATAGACGTGTACTGCAGAGCGGAGTGACTATGAAACATTCATCTTCCCCGTTGCTGGTTGCCATGGAAATGGCGTACACAGAGCAGTATCATTCCAGTCCTGGTGATGTCTGCAGTAGTTTATTCCTTTGTTGTTCTCGTTTCTTAAGCAACTGCCTGGCATTCTTTCATCAGTACAATTAATCATGCACACAAGTTTCCCCCCCAAAATCTTTCATTGTACATAGAAAGTATTAGACGTGTACAGCAAAATAGAAGGTATTTAAAGATTCTTGTGGCCTTCAACATGCCTTTGTAATTTCCTCTCATAGTCCCATTGGAGAAATAGGTTGTGTAAGAAAGGAGAGCTCATATCAATGTACAGAAATTTCAATAAAGAGGGCAATATAGACATTTGAGGGAAAAGCCCCGGAAGCCTTAGGGGGGTTTGAATTTGGTTTCCCCACGCTTACTGGGCTTTACTTAAGTCTGCATCTTGGGTAATGTTACATAGAATGAACCTTCCTTTGTTTTGTTATTCCCTTGAATGATTTAAATAACCTAAATGTTTGCTGGATAGGGGTAGATATTGTAGATATTAAAAAGTAGGGATGGCTTTTTTTCTTAAAAGCCTAATAAAGTTCAAGACTTTTTAAATTTAATTATTTTCCCCCCTTTATGACAGTATTGGGGCTTGAAGTCAGGGCTGGGAGTTCCTCCTTAGCTTTCTGCTTAGTGCTGGCCTTCTACCACTTGGCTTTTTGCTGGTTAGGTTCATTAGAGATAGGGATTTCATGGTCCTTCCTGCCCAGTCTGGGTTTATACCTAGATCCTTAGATCTCAGCCTCCTGGGTAGCTAGGATTATAGGCATGAGCCACTGGTACCTGCTGTTGTTGTTGAGTCAGGATTTTGGTTATGTAGCCCAGGCTGGCTTGGAATTTGCAATCATCCTACCTTCCCCCGTCAGTAGTGGGATTATAGGAATATACCATAATGCTTGGTTTTCCTTATTTTTTTTCTTCCTTCATTTTCTTCCAGTTTTCTCTCACATCATTCATAGTATATATACTATAACAATAGTTCATAAAAGTGTGTTGTTTATCTGCCACCTTCTTTCATTGGGCTTTTGTTGTTCAAGAAAAATGAGCAGACATTGTGTGTTAGCTGGGAGATCTTTGAAGAGTATCTGGGCTTGCCTTGGTTTCCCCATCTGTACAACGAGTAGTTACACAATTCAGATCATGGTCCTCTGGGGAGCTTGGTAGTGCTAAGTCATACCAGTGACTCTTGCCTGGAACCAGGGAAGTGTGCAGTGAGCGGGGACTATTTTCATGGTGGGATGGTTATTATGGCTAACTAAAGGCTAGAAGTGAGACTCACGTGACCTACATCCATTCTAGCTCTAAGTGAGGAGATTGTTCCCAGGCTCTGCATTCAAAAGATGATTGTTAGTGTTTTGTTTTACTCTGGGATCCATTTCCTCCCAGTGCCCTGGATGCCAGGACAGTAACCCGGAAGTATTCACAGAGATATTTCTACCTGCAAACTGAGAGGAGATGCCTGCTTACAGGCAGTCCTTGATGGTGCCGATTCTCATCCGTGCCTTACAAGAAGCTGTGCTTGGAGCACATTGGGAGGGAGTGGGTTGCCTTACCTGTGGAAGGTTCTAGTGTTTAAATGCAGAGCCTGGAATAGCATCTGATGCCTGCACCCCCATATCACTTGGGAGTGACTGCAGCAGCCCTTCATCTTTTATAGAAGTTTCCCAAAAGGGTGACAGAGCATTCTTTGTTGAAATTCACTCTCCTTGGCAGTCCTCCAGGGCACACTGCAATTCTTATTTATTTGATTTAGCTTTTGTTTGGTTAGGCTTGTATTTTTTTTTGTCTGTTTTGCTTTGTGAAGTTCTTTTCTCCCCCAAATTTTAATGTTTAAATCCCTTGGACTTCATTTCTATTTATTTTGCCAACTTCCTTTATAGTATTGCTAAGAGTTGTTTGCTTTAAGCTATCATAAAATGAATAATAGTCTTGGATTAATTTGTCTCCCCCGCCCCTGCCCCTACCCCGTCTGATCCATGGCGCGTGTATTAGATGCAGCTTTGTGAATGATTAAAGCAGAAGTGCCTGTGTTTACAATGTGCTCTTTGCTACAGTCTAGCATTCTACCACACTGTCTGGCTTTCCTTGCTTAGGTCTTTCTTTTTCCTTAACATGCAGTTGGTAGGCTCATGTCAGTTCTAAGGAGGTAGCAGTAGTCTTAACTTCTCTGAATCCTTTTGTTCCTTCTCTCCCTTTGTCGTTCTTGCTTTTTCACCTGAGTTTCTCAGGTACTTCATAGCTCATCCCCAACTCTTAAGTTGAAGCTTGCAGTGCCCTAAATGACTTGGGTACTCTATAGACACCCCCTTTTGGACTAGAAAAATCAGTGATGGAAACTTAGATCTTCCATGGACATTTTTAAACTCTAAGAACCCTAATTGTCTGGGTGACCGTGTGTGAGCGCACACATGCTAGGGCCTAAATAGGGCCTTTTAGTCTCACAGGCGTTTTTGCTCACAGGCGCTACTGTACCATTTGAGTCACACCTCCAGTTCTGGTTTTTTGCTAGTTAACTAGAGGTCAGAATCTCATGGAGTTTTCTTCCTGGGCTGGCTTTGAACCACAATCCTCAGATCCTCAGATCCTTCTAAGTAGTTCGGATTGCAGGTGTGAGCCACTGAGGCCTAGCGCCATATAAACTCCTGTCTTCTCTGTCACGATGGGAGGTACCTGGGCCCTATACTTGTCTGTTCTCAGGCCTGTACTTTAGTTTATTCTAAACACAAATATTGGTTAACATCTTCTGCACTGTAGACACTCGGGGTATGTAGAAAACAGACAGACACTGCCCTCCTCCTGTAGGAGATTCCAGGCAACTTGGAGAGATAGGTACTTAGAATCCAAGAGGACTAATTCTGAAAGATGGCTTCAGAGCACTGAGGATAGGATAGTGAGGTCTGACTTGGGAGGTCTCATCAATGTGAGACCTATTGGGTGAAAGTACCAGGCCTAGGGGAATGTGTTGGGTTTTTTTAAGCTAAGGTCAACAGCAGAGCATGCATCACTGAGGGTAGATCAGAGCAGCTAGTCTGCTGTGGAACACACTTGTTTTTGTTTGAGTGGGTGGAGGATTGGATGCAGATTAGTCAGCCTGGAGAGACGGGTAAGTGGAACATCATGAAGGGCCTAATAAAACTCATTGTGAAGTTTGACATCTAATTCTGGGGACACTAGGAGGCCATCCACATGTTTTAAGTTAATAAGTGACACGATCAGACTGAGACCTACCTATTCAAGGTGGAGAATGGATTAAAATGTGGCGAGGTCAAACTGTCCCTTTGGATTGATGCTAGGGACCACTTTCCCAGATCCCACTGTGTACATTCAGCTGAGCATCTCTAGCAGCTGGCATTTTCCTAAACAGTATGAGGCCTTGTCACCAATGTTAGCCCTTCACTTTCAGTTCCCTGCTGTGAAGGGCCAGACTGTGCCATCTCCCAAGCTTCTGGGTTCTTGCTGGGGGGGGGGGGGGGGAAGGGCGGGAAATCAATGTTTCACTTGGAGTACCCCCCCTAGACCCTCATTTTCCCATTGCTGGAAGAGTCTGTTCTTTTTTTTTCCTCAAATTTTTATTATCAAACTGATGTACAGAGAGGTTACAGTTTCATACGTTAGGCATTGGATACATTACTTGTACTGTTTGTTACCTTGTCCCTCATACCCCCTCCCTCCTACCCCTTTCCCTTTCCCCCCCATGAGGTGTTCAGTTCACTTACACCAAACAGTTTTTCAAGTATTGCTTTTGTAGTTGTTTGTCTTTTTTACCCTGTGTCTCTCAATTTTGGTATTCCCTTTCAGTTTCCTAGTTCTAATGAAGAGTCTGTTCTTTTACCTACCAGCTAGGATCCACTAGGATCTGGGTGGCAGCTGGAGTTGAATAATCTTTTCTCCCTGACTCTTAAACATCAGTGCTGTTCACATGATTGGCTCCTTTTGCACAGTCAGGCCAGCCCTGTACCTGAGGAAATCCTCTTAGTCCTCTTTATCCCACGAGTAGTTGAGGACTCAGATACTTGACGATCTGTCCCCAGTGCATGCTCTTACAGAGCAATGCATTTGAGAAGGAGTGAAATAGAATGAATTGAACTAGCTATCTGATTTTGGACAAGTTGCTTAAACTCTCTGCGTATCACTTTCCTCATCTACATACTGTAGACACTGGAGAACAATTAAAGTTGTTCAGGGGAATAAATAAATGTATGTCTGCATATATAAACAGATACCTACCCTACAGTGAACATTCACTGTTTATTGTTTTTATTTATGTGTCTAGGCTTTACCCTAGAGCAGAAATATAAAAGGTTATGACTTTAGGAGTAATTGGTCACAGCTCTATAGGTATTACTCTTTTTTATTTTTATTTTTTTGGTGCCAGTACTGGGACTTGAATTCAGGTCCTAATGCTCTCCCTTGGCTTTCTTTTTTCTTTTTTTTTTTTGGCCAGTCCTGGGCCTTGGACTCAGGGCCTGAGCACTGTCCCTGGCTTCTTCCCGCTCAAGGCTAGCATAGCACTCTGCCACTTGAGCCACAGCGCCGCTTCTGGCCGTTTTCTGTATATGTGGTGCTGGGGAATCGAACCTAGGGCCTCGTGTATCTGAGGCAGGCACTCTTGCCACTAGGCTATATCCCCAGCCCTCCCTTGGCTTTCTTGCTCAAAGCTGGTGCTCTACCACTGAGCCACACTTCCACTTCTGGCCTTTTGCTGGTTAATTGGAGATAAGAGTCTCAGGGACTTTCCCACTGGGTCTAGCTTTAAACCTATCCTTAGATCTCAGCCTCTTGAGTAGCTAGCTAGGATTATAAGTATGAGTCTTCAACACTGACACAAATAGGTATTGATTCTCTCTCTCTTTCTCTCTCTCTCTCTCTCTCTCTCTCTCTCTTTCTCTTTCTCTCTCCCCCCTCCCTTCCTCTCGGTATTAATCTCGAAAGATCCACTCTCCCCCTTCATTATGAATAAGGGAAAAATTCCACATCCTGCCCAGCTGGAGGGCTATGACTATAAGTGTATGTGGAGGAATGATTAAAACAACAACCACAACAACAACAGCTAACATATGGAGTACTTGTATTAACTCATTTGATCTTCTCAATAGTCCTGTATGAAGTGGATGCTGTGACTTCTTCCATCTTTCAGATAAGGAAACTGAGGCACAAAGGGGCTAAGTAACTTGACCAAGATCACATAACTGATAGAATTTGCCACTGACCCAACCATCTGACACCAGATGGAAATGCAAGTGGGTACTCCCCCCATCAGCAAGGGAGAAGCTTTGCTGCCTTTCCCCTTGGTACTTCTCCTCAAGTCTACCCTTGCAAGGATATTTTGAATCTCTATCAATCAGATCTATTGCAGCCTACAGATTTAAGGACCATTCCCAGTTCAATTTTAATAGAATAAAGATCTTGACAGCATATAAATTTTCATAGTGAAAAATAGAGCTGTCTAATCTGTAGCCATAACCCTTTCCATAGGCCTAGGGTTGTGGATAATATGAAAACACTTCAGCTGGATTGTATGTCCTTCTTCTAAAATCCCCCGATTTCTGACAATTTGGTCATAAAATCTTTTGATAGAAAAATATCAAAAACCTCATGCCATGATACTATAAAATGTAACTGTGTTAATAACAACAACAACAACAAAAAGAATTTCTAGCAGACCGTTGTGAACTGTGTAACCATCATAATGGGAAATATTCATTTCTTAAATAATTGAAGTCCATGTTTCTCACACACCATCTCAGTATCCCAACCTTTGTTAGACCTTCACACAAATCACAAACTTAGCTGGTTTGAATTTTTCTGTAATTCTTCTCCACTGTGGGGAGTGGGACACACACTAGGCGGTTAGCCAATTCTTACAAGTTTGGCTCTCAAAATAGCAGGTGTCCAATAGGTTGCCTTCTCTTTCCTCTGTTAAAGAACTTCTAGCTACGGCTGGAAACATGGCTCAAGTAGCAGAGTGGCTGCCTAGCAAGTACAAGGCCTTGAGTTCAAATTTCAGTACTGTCTCACCTTTCCCCCATCCCCCAAAGAACTTCTAGCTTTAAAATAACCCTGATTCCCAATTTTTTATGCCTTTTATTTACTTACTTTTAAAATATAGCTATTGGTATATTTGTATTTAAGGGACATTGTGGTTTTAGTTGCAGACAGCTAAATCATAGCCACAGTATAAAAAGTAACATGAATTTTTTGTTTGGTGGTGCATATAAAATTAAGTTTGAACTGGGTGCCAGTGGCTCATGTCTATAATCCCAGCTACTCAGAAGGCTGAGATCTGAGGATCATGGTTCAAAGCCAGCCCATACAAGAAAGTTCGAGAGACTCTTCTCTTTAACTGCCAAAGAAAACTGGAAGTGGAGCTGTGGCTCAAGTAGTAGAGATGGTAAAGTGTAAACCTTGAGCAAAACAAAAACAAACAAACAAAAAGACCCAAAGGCACAGTGCTTAGGTCCCGAGTTCAAGCCCCATTACTGGCATAATAAAGGGCTATGTTTCACTATACTGTAGTCTAAACTTAATATTATTAATTAATAATATGAGTATAAACTTAATGTCTTTATTAATGGCATCAGGCAGTGTGTGTGTGTGTGTGTGTGTGTGTGTGTGTGTGTGTGTGTGTGTGTGCATGCACATACACCAATAATGAACTCAGGGTCTGAGCACTAACTCTTAGCTTTTTTCACTCAAGGCTAGCATTGGACCACTTGAGTCACAGCTCCACTTTTGGCTTTTTTGGTGGTTAATTGGAGATAAGAGTCTCATGGACTTTCCTGCCTGGGCTGGCTTCTAATTGTGATCCTCTGATCTCAGCCTTCTGAGTAGCTAGAATTATAAGCATGACTCACCACCGACTGACACCTAACGGACAGACTAGTTTTAATGAGTTGTAATAATGAATTTGTCACAGAACTGGAGCTGTCTTCAGGTTATAAATTGGGTACCCAAGTCCAAATGCTGTCATTGCAACCGATTCTTTTCAATCATCTCAGTCGTATTGAACTAAAGCCAGACCTGATAAAAGGTACTTCAGGTATCATGGGTTGAAATGACAAAAAAGAGTTTGAGGGCTATTTGTCAAATGATAAACTAGAAAATGATGGAAAAAATTATCTGTCACTTTTTCATGCCTTACCAACTTCTAGACACGGTCATTATTTAATTGAATCCTTACGATAACCTAATGAGTTCTACACTTTGGCTGGTAACTTATTCTTGTTTTATAGATAAGAAAACTGAGCTTAGAGAGGCTCAATTTGCTCCCAACTTAACATATACTGGGGTGTGTGTGTGTGTGTGTGTGTGTGTGTGTGTGTGTGTGTGTGTGTGCAGTTAGTAGGGCCTGGCACTTTTTTATTCAGGACTGGTACTCACCACTTGATCTACAGCTCTACTTCCAATTAAGCAGCTTAGTTTCAAGGACTTTCCTGCCTGGGCTAGCTTTAAACTCTAGTCCTCAGATCTCAGCCTCCTGAGTAGCTAGGAGTACAGCTGTGAGCCACTGGTGTCTGCTTCACACACCACCGGCCTGATGTGGTAATACAACTCTTCTTGCATGTGACTGTTTCCCTAGCAATGGATAGGGCTGAAGACATTGTTTGAAGTATCTTATCCTGTATGTTCTTGGTTTGCAAACACTCAAGAGTTTCCCCTTCTTTCTCCCCTACCCATTATGTAGAAATAAGCTCTGGATGTATCAAGTGGCAAAACTCCCTTTACCTGACAGGATCTATGCAGCGCTCTCCTAAAGCTATATCTCAGTAATGTTTGCTTTCATGGAAAATGACCATTTCTTCCAAGACTATGTAATTTTTGTCTCAAATGCATGAAGTTTGAAAAATGAAACTTCCTATCAGACAGAATGATCTTTGGCTTTATAAAAGAATTTTTTTCTTACAGTCCATGGCTGTTCATTATTTTAAAACCCATTAGTTGTAAAGCTTGAAAAATGAGGTTTAAATTTAACTCAGATAAAATACCTCACTGAATAGATTCTGGAAATGTGCTGGTAACATTGTGTTTGAGTAACTCGTTAAGGGGATCACTTTCTGTTTTAAATGGGTGTTGAGAAAAACAGTGATTCAAACTCCAGTAGACTCATACAAGAGCTTGATGCCTGTAAGACACAGATGTAGCATTGTGCTTGGGGCTTTGACTCCGAACAACTAACCGAATATACAGGATTTTCTTTTGCTAGTCCAGAAAATGATCCCATTTTTATAAGCATTTTTATTCAGTAATATGTTCATATTGTGTTTTGCTTCTCTCTTTCTCTCATGCTCCAATACCTGTGACATATTGGAATGACTAACGGTATTGTTAGAAGAGTACAAGGTAATTTGGGTAGGAAAAGAATGTAGCCAACGATCATTAAATTAGTTTCTAGAGTAAAAATTATCGAAAGGTTTTTCACGTTTTCATAGGTCAGATCAGTATGATTAAAACACATAAATTAAATCAGCGTTCACTTCAGAGGTGTTCCTTCTGGTATCAGACCTTAAATGTCTAATCTTAAGTATTAATAATCATCTGATGGGCTGGGGTGTAGCTCAGTGGCGAAGCGCTTGTCTAGTAAGTGCAACCAAAAAAAATACAGTTAAAAAAATAATCATCTGATCATAAAGTACTCCACTTTTTTTCTCACTCTCCCAGTTTTACATCCAGCCAATATTCAAGCTTTGGAATATGAGAAAATAGAGAACACATTGGATACATCCTTGGAAGCCTTGAGCAGAAAGGCTTACGAATTGGCTGGGTATCTGCCTGCGACTCCGCTCAGGAAGTGCCTGGGCACCCTGGGCACCAGGCGCCTTCCTGAGGACTAAGGACAGAGCTAGCACCAGAGCAGGCAAAGACCCCTGCTTGTGGAGCTCATGGTTTCCTTGCCAACAGAGGACAGTGACTGAGGAAACAAGCGCTTTCCGAGGCGGGTAAAGACGTATAGAGAAAGTAAAAGAGTAGATAAATTGGCAGCTTAGGGCTCATCCCTGTCATCTTAGCTATTCCGGAGGCTGAGAGCTGAGGGTCACAGTTCAAAGCCAGGCTGGGCAGGAAAGTCTGTGAGACTCTTATCTCCAACTAACTAGCAAAAAGGCAGAAGTGGAGGTGTGGCTCAAGTGTTAGAGCATCAGCATTGCACATCCAGGCCCCAAGTTCAGGCCTCAGCACTGTCATACAAACCCAAAACAAAAGCGATACATGACAGGGAATGACTGATGAGGGAGGGGATGGTGTTGAATCTGGAAGTTAGAGATGACCTCCAGGGTGATATTTGAACTGAGACTTAAATGATTTAAAACAAAACAGCCTGCTATTAGAAGAAGAGCCATTTAGACAGAGGCGAAGCAGCTGCAAAGGCTCTGAAGTAGGTGTGCATGGAAGGATTGAGAACATAAAAGGAAACTGGAATGGTTAGATTGCAGCAAGCAAGAGGCAGTACAGTCTGATTGAAATTCGAAAGGAGGATGGGAGCCAGGTGCTGTGTTATTCACATATGCTATCCTGTCCGGTTTGTATTATGTATACTACATTATTGGAAAACATACACACATAAATAGACATCTCTCTCTCTATACACACACATAAATAATGTGTAACATGTAGAACTACATTAGATACATCACAGTATAAAAGGATTCTCATAACATAAAGGACCATATCCTATTGTATCTTTTTACTGTGTCTGTGTTGCATATTCCTGTGTCTATTTGTGTAGTCAGGGAGGTGAAAGATCCAAGAAGGTCTGTGCAGGTTTTCTGGCATCCCAGCATACAGACTTGTGCTGGTGGCTTCCTGTTATCTTAGCTTGAGTCCCCATCAACTCCCCATCTTTCTTTCTCTTTACCAGTTCAGCAGATAGTCTCTGGGTACATATTGGACATTAGAGACCCAGAAGTCCCCTGGGCTACTGTAGCTGTCTGCAACAAAATTGTGCAGCTATGCTTTCTTTGTATGGCAACTTTCCTGGATTATATCTGTTATTTCAATATAGGAGCATCTGTCTTTTCTATCACCTTATTTATCCTTAGATTACAAAGAGTCAAATGATATTCACAGCCAAATATCTAAATGTCAGTGATTCATAAGGTAAATGTAATTTTCATTTGGCCCTCTGTATTGGAAGATGCAGAACGTGAAAAATTGATTTTGAGACCTGCACATGGGCATCAGACCAGAAAATGTTTATCATTTGAATACCTCTCTTTTGGAAGAAATAAAGGAAGTTTTTTTTAAAAAAAATCAGTTTAATAAAATGTATATAATTTAAGTATACATATATATTCTTTTAAATGAAGCAACACAGAGCTGGAGACTCTGTTATGGTATGATTCAGGGTCTCTGATTTAGGCTAGGAAATCAGGAAATAACATAGATAATTTCCTTTCTCTTGTCTTCAAACCATATGTAGTCATAATATACTGACTTAAAATTTCCAGTAAATTAAACTTTCCAGTGATTTATAACTCATTGAAATGCATTACCAAGAGCAATTATTGAATCTTCTTCAGAGATAATTAATGAAAAGACTTTCTTATTAAAATAAAGAAGAAGAAAAGCATTAGTGTAGGTTTCATTATAGCAAAAATGAAGATCTAGAAACATTTCCTGGATTTGCTGGTACTAATTCGTACCTGAAATGCTAGCTTCCCTTTTTTCTTTCTACCTCACCCTGGTTCTGTAGCTTAATAGGGTTTTCCTCCTGTGCAGAACAAAACTAGAGGTGTCAGCATCACACTTGGTGTCTGTGTCCCAACACAGCCAGTCCCTCTTCCCGTGCCTCTCCTCTAGAGTCTTCTGAGTGGAACTGACAAAAGGCTCAGTGTGACAAGGTAGGAATTTGTAGGTAGCTCTCACAGCTGTTCACCTCTGTTTCTTACTCACTCCCAGATGCCCATGCGGTATGTAAACATGGAGGCATGCATGTAAAATCTTTAAGATAGACCAAAAACCTCATGCATGTTCTCTTGGATTTAGAAACAAAACATTCTCTTCCAACCACAGCCATGGTTGAAGCCCCCTGGGTACCCCTTTCTGGTTGCATTTCTTTTCCTTTGCCCCAGAGATGAGCATATCCTGATTTTTATTTATTTGTTTGTTTGTTTGTTTATTTTGGCCAGTCCTAGGGCTTGAACTCACTGACTAAGCACCGTCCCTGAGCTTGTTTGCTCAAGGCTAATGCTCTACCACTTTGAGCCACAGCTCTACTTCTGGCTTTTCTTGGTGGTCAATTGGAGATAAAATTCTTTCCTGCTTGGGCTTATTTTAAACTGCAGTTCTCAGATTGCAGTCTCCGAAGCTGGGAAGCGCAGGTGTGAGCCACCAGCACCTGGCCTTATCCTGGAATTTTTTTTTTTTAGCACCATTCATATATATCTTTGTATTTTATGACACAGATTTATATACTTCAAATAATGTGTAATATTATGGTGCTTATTTTTAAGCCTTACATAAATATGAATTGATTCTGCTTTTATCCCATTTTTAGGAGTTATCTGCATTGATACGTTGTGCATCTTCATTTATCCTCCCTGATTAATAGTATTGTACTGGGTCTCTACCAGGCACAATAACTGGTATCCTCTTTTACCATCGTGGCTCGAATGAGAAATAGACTCGTCGTGTACGAGAGTACTATACAGAAATATCAGTTTTATAAGAGAGGTAGCTCTATTAAACAGGCTGGCCTCACTAAAACAGAGCTCAGCTTTAGCCAGTCTTTCCCGTTATAGGCTGTGTAGCTTACCCGGGACTCCCCACAGGAAGGCTTGCCCTTCTGATCCTGGAGGGCAGAATGTATGTATGCATATGCCTCGCCATCAGGTGGTCCTTCGGGACAAGGGGGGGCGGGACCAGTTAGATAAGGCACTCCTCAAGGAGGAGAGTTAGTGGTGTTACTGCAAAAGAGGTCCCTCTGTGGGAAATAAGAAAACAGAGAAAGGAAATTTTCCCCAAGGACATTTTATCCAGTGTATAAATATACCATGATTCAAATGTCTGTTTTCTTACTGGTGGACCAATTCCTTTTATTACATTGAGCACTACTAAACTGTTTTGTTGTCTCCTCATCCACATGTGGCAACCATGCTGGTACATCTGGAATGAATGGGAGTCATAGCAGCCTCACTTGCTTCTCAAGTGGTTGTGTCCGTTCTCTGTCGCCCATCTGTACATTGAAATTCCTTACTATCTTCTCATCCACACTTGCTCTTGAACTCCTCTGTTTTGTTTTGTTGTTGTTGTTTTTTGAGATGCTGGGGTTTGAACTCAGGTCCTCATGCATGCTAAACATGAGTTCTGCCACTTGAGCCATGCCACTAGCCCCTTTGTGTTCCTTACTTTTGAGTTAGAATCTCCCTTTATACCCAGACTGGCCTGGGCGATTCATGGCTAACTTGCTTCTTGCAAACTTCTTGTTTGTATGAGCTTTTCAGACTGGTCTTGGAAAAGAATCTGTGGTTTTCCTGGACCTAGGATAAAGGACTTCTCAGGGTGGTGTCTTGTTCTGGCCAGATTGCTAGGAATGTTCTTAGAGCAAGACCACAGTAAGACAAGTTCACAGGTGGAAGTTTTGGTACTCATTAAAGCTTTCTTAGATCTATGTGAGGGTGTGACCATTGAACACTGAGAACCAGTCAGGGATAGGTTGTCATTGTTCTTTTGTTTTCTCCCCTCCTTTCCCTTCCTTTCGCTTTCTTTTCCTTCTACTTGGCATAGCAGCTGCTTTTATAGCCCTTTGAGTGTCTGCTTAATGTGGAGAAGTTATCCTAGGGATACTCCATGTTGGTCAGACCCTGGGTCTTACCAAACCAGAGCTCAAGTTCATGATACAGGCCAATGTCCCCAGGGCAATGGTGGCTTTGAGGTGGTCACTTTCTGCTAATCTCTTTGGGTTCTCTCTGCCTCAAGAATTTAGCCTGGCAGTTCACCACGTATCTTTCTAACTCCTCAGAGTGGCTGTGTATTGAGTGTCTTATCTCTCATTCGTAGTTTGTGCATAAGAGCAATTGATCTGAATATTGAAAAACAGAAAGTACCATGAATTATTAAATGCTTTTTCTCCCCAACTTTTCTTTTAAAATGCTATTTTCCAAGTATTGATTTCTTGGGTAGACTATTAGATTTGCTAAGTATTGGAAAAGACTAAGCCCTTCTTTTTAAAAGATGTAGAAAATATATAAAATTCTTGATGCATTTCTGAAGTTCAGTATTTTGGCATTTTATTGTTATTGGAAGGGTAAAGAAGTCAAAGAGTTCATATTACTTGCTGTTCCTGCACTGAATATCATTTAGAAGGTGTAAGCTAGTTATTTTCACATGACATAAAAGCATAGTATCAGAAAATAGTGATGTAATTTATTGAATGTCATTGAATCTCATCTTTATTATTGAATCCATTATTTTATGAGAAGAAATAGAATATTTCTTATATTCATCAAGGTATTATATCTAAAAATCTATTTTGTCTATATATATGTATATATTTGAACTCAGGACCTGGGCACTATCTCTGAGTTTTTGTACTCAAGGCTAGTAATCTACCACTTTTAGCCACTGTGCTATTTCTAGCTTTTGGGCAGTTAAATAGAAAGAGTCTCATGTACTTTCCTGTCCAGGCTGGTTTTCAACTATGATTCTCAGATCTCACCCTCCTGAGTAGCTAGGATTACAGCCATGAACCACCTGACGCCCGGCCATTATTACTGTATTTATACATAGTATAAAGCAACTGGTTATCTATGTTGGAGTGTCTCAATGGGCCCCCTTATACTAACATTAGCTTGGCTGGCTGGCAAGGAGGAATCCCAGTGCTCTGCATCTGATCGTCATCATGATTCTGATTTACCACAGTGAAAGAAACAGTCAGCAAAGGGATGAAGACCTAGGGAAATCAGGTACAACTTCCAAGGTGGAATCACATAAAATATACCTAACTCCCCAGCTTCAAGTTGGGACAACACATGTAAAACATCGCTAACTGGGACAGCTCTGTAGAGATCTGGTGTCCCGGGCTCTTATTGTGAGCTGATCACCCAGGCATTCCATGTATCAAGATTCTGGAAGGAAAGCAAGTGCTCCACGGAAGCCATATTGCTAGCACACACAGTGGAAGGCTCAGAGATCCAGTCTCATTCATCCATTAATGCTGCACACCAGGTTCCCAGATGCCAGTCACAGCCAGCCATGTGAGCAGGGTGACAGTCCAACCTGCTTTGTTGACTCCTTGGCATGACACTTCTCCAAGTGTCTGGTTAGTGTTTCTCTTTTTGTTTTGGTTTGGGTTTTTTTTTTTTTGTGCCCATACTGGGGCTAAACTCAAGGCTTTTTCATGAAATATGCATTCAACCACTTCAGCCACAGCTCCACTTCTGGCTTTTGGTAGCTAATTGGAGATAAGAGCCTCATGGACTTGACTGCCCAGGCTGTCTTTGAACTGAGATCCTCAGATCTCAGCCTTCTTTTTTTTGTATCTTTTTTTTCTTTCTTATTTATTGTCAAAGTGATGTACAGAGAGGTTACAGTCTCATACGTTAGACCTTGGATACATTTCTTGTACTGTTTGTTACCTCCTCCCCCCTCCCCAGATTTCAGCCTTCCGAGTAGCTAGGATTGATTATCTGTGTGAGCCACAGGCACCTGGCTGGCTAGTGTTTTTAAAGATCCTACTATGTGGCAGACAGTGTTCTCAGCTTATTCACTTCATCCCCACAACAGTTACACTGATGATTAGGAGAGCTGAAGAAATGTAGTCCAGGTAACACAGGTGCTAAATAGTAAACCTAGAGTGAAGTGGAACCTGGCTTCAGAACTTATGATTTCATCCAGGACTCTATTGGTCTTTTTGAAAAGAAGAATCATTTTTATGTCGTCTCACTTCATGGATAAGATACTTAATCCATTTCTGTAAAACTGTGATTGAACGGAATTGTCTTCATAAAGCATTTTTTAATCTCCAGTGTTGTTTCATGGATCTTGATTTTCAGATTTGGAAAATCATTCTAATTATCCTGTATACACCTTTCCTGATCTGATGGGCTTTTCTCAGACTCTGCATTTCTGGCTTAGAGAATCTCATTTTTTTTTTATATCTTCCCAGAGGGGTTGTTTAGTCCTTGATCACTAAATTGACTTCCACTGTTCTATTTGTCCTTCTGCTTGCTATCCTCTGAAATATAGTAATTTGACCTGTAAACACAGAAAGTATAATGGCATGATGGTGTCTAAACAAAAAGACAGGGCAGCTGTCTTTATCCTGTTGGGTCTCTGTATTAAGAATACCATAAATCAAGAGGCTGGAATGGAGCAAGAGCCAGTCCCCTGGAATCTGGGGGAGGCCTGCTTTCTGGTTCATAGATGGTGCCTTCCAGCTGTGTCCTCACTACATGGAAAGAGAGACTCATCTCTCGAGCCCTGTGGACATTCATTATTTCATTGGTAAGGGCTCAACCATCATGGCCTAATCACCTCCCAGCGGCCCAGCTGTTTTCAGATAGGAATTTTGCAGGAAATGTAAGCATTCACAACAACATTTCTGTTTCATTTCCTTCCTTGTGAGTCTCATCATTGTATTGGCCATATCATCTATTTGGGGACAATGGCTTTAGGTCTTTTCTGTGCTCCTCGGTAGCCATTTGAGGCAGAACTCATAACTAGCTGTTCTCGGCAAGTGTACTCTACGACCATGTTTTCTCCTGGTTGACATGAAAGGATTCATTATCTACGTGATCCATTTTCAAGACAATACAGTATAGCTTCAAGAAAAGTCTTGAGTGTTAGCACATGTGCTGAAATATGATACAGATGTCTAATGTCTTCCCGTGATATTATTTTTCTGTTCATATCACCTGCTGTCTTGATCCCTGCCTCTTTGCCTTCTTCATTTCATAGCACCTGTTCCTGAGAATTATTTTACAGTCTGTTGTCTTTTCTAAGTGGGTTGGTACATATGCTAGGAAAAGATGGCACTTTACCTGTGTCTCTCAGTAAAAACCTTGACAGTTCTTTGTGATTTTCTTTTCTGTGCCATTGTATTTCAACATAATGCCTTGAGACTGTTTTTACTCCAATAAAAGAAGCCATGCAAGTAAGTTATGGTGCTTCATTCAAAATGTTCATAGAGGGGGGGAAAACGTTGGTTCTACTTGTGATGTTTTAAGAAGAATTCCAAATTGCAGGCTGGCAAATGTCCCTTTATTTTTGTAGGCTTAGAGAGCTTACAACCACTTCTTTATGCTCACGTGGTCACGTGCAGGTAGTTCCGTGAGATATCTCCTTCTTTTTCAAATGACTGAATGTGTAATTCCCCAACTAAGTAGCACCTCGTTGGAGAGGCCTTCCCTCCTCAAAACAACTTCACTCCCTTGCCCTCCCCCAGTAAATCTCTGCTCCCTGGTTTGAAATCACTCATAGTACACACCAAATCTTGGAGGGGATCTGTTTTTGTTCTTTGTTTGCTTATCATGTGTCTCCACATAGTAGGCTATAAAGTTTTCTGTCTTTATAAAACCATATTGTAGCTGGGTGCTGATGGCTTGTGCCTATAAACCTAGCCTCTCACAAGGCTGAGATGTGAGGATCATAGTTTGCAGTCAGCCCAGGGAAGTGTGTGAGACTTTTATCTCCAATTAACTATCTTGTGAAGAAGCAGGTAGAGCTGTGGCTCAAATGATAGAGCTCTAGTCTTGAGTGTAAAAGCAAAGTAATAACTCAAGGTTCTGATTTCAATCACCAGTGCCAGGAACTGGGAATGGGTGGGGGGAGTATTGCTTATTCCATGTTGGTTTTCTCTGTATGTTCAAGTTAGCACGTGGCCATTTAATTCTTGTTAAATGAGTCAATTAATTTATTAAAGACTGTAGAAAAACAGGCTATTTGTGTTAGAATGAGATTTGATCTTTGTTAATTGAAATCGATGGGATTTTCTTTGGATCCAGACTTGGGAGGAAAATATCCAGAAAAACCTTATGTTTCCATTCTGGTATAATTAACTAAAAAGTTAACAATGAGTATATTTAATCTAGGCTTGATTAAGTGTTCACATTCTTTTGGCTTCTTCTGAGAATTGTGTATTTGCCATAGTTCTTTAAAAGCAATAGGAATCAGGCAGGACTCCTGTCTAATATCAAGTTACTACCTTGACCTTTTTGTGTCTATTAGGTGTATTTTGAATGCAGAAAAATGTACAGAATAACACTTGGATTTCAGTCACCTAACACCTAGTTTTAACATTTGCCATATTTCCTTCACATTTTTATTTTCATTTTCTTTCTTTATTGTGAAAGTGAAGTACAGAGGGGTTATAGTTTCATATGTAAGGCAGTGAGTACATTTCTTATCCAATTTGTTACCTCCTTCACATTTTTAAAGAAATAAAATAGTATGTGTAAAGTCACAAGTCCTATGTTTTCTCCTTGAGTCCTTTTTTCCTTTCTAGAGAAAAATTACAGACCATATTTTGGTATTTATCAATCATGAGCTTAGCTTAATATTTCTGCATTGATATTTTTCTTTAAAAATAAAAGTTACAAAAAAGACATTGACTTCTCTGACATGTATTTGCCTGTTACCTGCATGCTAATGTTTGCTATATAATCTGAACTGTCTCTCTACACAGTCAATTGTTGGAATCCATCTGTATTGATACATGCCGTACTTGATTCATTTTCACTGCTGTGTAAAATTCTTATCGGAAGTTAATTCTATGTTTTGTTTATCTAGTCTCCTCTGGAAGGATGTTTATGTTGTTTCCAGTTAATTCAACATTTTAATTGATGTTGCAGCACGCTACCTCCTCCTAGAATTTCCCTGGGGCCCTGAGGCACTTGTAGTCAATGAATGTATTTATAAAGTACATTGAAGCAAGCAGACAAATTGCTCTTGGCAGAAGAGAAACTGCCTGCCTGTCCAGGAGCATCTGGGCATATTTCTCACCACACCTGTAGGCCAGCGGCAGCCCCACTCTGAACATTGTGCTCTGGAATCGTGGTCTTTGCATTCTCTGGAAAAGAGTTCATCTTCAGATTGATAGTTGAAACTTCAAAGGAAGTTTAAGTAGTGTCCAAGCATATAACTTCCAATATCTTATAAATGCTGACATTTTAAAATAAACTCTCTCTACAGAATCTCACCACCATAGTAGCTTGAGGTTCCTATTTCTCTTCAAATGTGTGTGTGAAAGCTTTGGGGCTGGGAATATGGCTTAGTAGTAGAAGGCTTGCCTAGCATTATACATGACACCCTGGATTCGATTCTTTGATACCACATAAACAAAAAGTTAAACAAAAAGTAACGGGAGGGTGAGGGAGATGTGTGAAAGCTACGAGAACAAGTTCTTCTTCCACAATTAGCTCGTAGGTCTGACCCATGAGTAGACCCTAAGGAATTACATTCTTCCTTTACCCTCTGAGTGATATCTTTTTCCATTGTATAGAAGGATGGTTTGAGAGCAGTAACTCTCTGATCCCATTGAGCTAGCTATGTAAGCAGGCAAGTGAGGATTCAAACCCAGATAGTGTGGCTGTAGAACTTGCATTCCCCTACAGCCATGGCCCACCATCCACAAGTCTACAAGTCATCTACAAGTAACATTCATGCTTATTTTAATGAACCACCACGGATGAAGCACATTAGCCTCAAAGCCTGTATTCTTAACTTTTTCAAAAAACAAGCCATGTTGGGGCTGGGGATATGGCCTAGTGGCAAGAGTGCCTGCCTCGTATACATGAGGCCCTGGGTTCGATTCCCCAGCACCACATATACAGAAAATGGCCAGAAGTGGCGCTGCGGCTCAAGTGGCAGAGTGCTAGCCTTGAGCAAAAAGAAGCCAGGGACAGTATTCAGGCCCTGAGTCCAAGCCCCAGGACTGGCCAAAAAAAAAAAAAAAAAAAAGCCATGTGATAAGATTGAGGGCTTTTAAAAAAATCATTTGTTTTCTATTCAATAGTTAATATTTTTCCATTTTATTATTTACTTTTCATTTTCTCAGTTAATTACAACCCACCTGCAAAAAAAAAATGGTAGCAAATTCTTAGTTTAGGATCAGTTTGAAAAATTAAAAATCCTTTTAATGTGATATCAGTTAATATGAGCCCTCTGGCCATGTAGCCTGGTATATATTTAAAATTATCTTTAAATAGTTGTACAATGGGGTTGGCATTTAATAAAACCATTTATGAATACACTGCACTTTGACCAGTTTTACCCCCTTTCAATATTCTCACCCCCCTTGACCTACCCCTTCCCTTACTTTTCTTAATTATGTCTTGTTTACGATGATTAGTTGACTACATTCTACCGCGCTTTTCTTTCTTTCTTTGTCTACCCTCTTCCCATTGCCCCACCTCCCATCTTGCAAGTATCCATTTCTTGCTGCTTTTTTTGTTGGGCTTTGACTTTGTCTTTCTAAGGAATTACCTTATTTGAGTTCTTCCCAGAGTCTACTATATTTCAATTAATACATTTGTAACCACTTGCATACCACTCAAGTTGTTTACTTACAGATTTATAGACAAATTCTAGCTACCACAAATGAGGGAAATCATGCAACCTTTGGTGAATGTTAGCCTGACTTATGTCACTTAATGTCCAAGTCTCTTCATTTCCTTTCAAATGGTACAATGTCATTCTTTCTAATAGATGAGTACAATTCCATTGTGTATTTATTACATTTTCTTTTTTTTTTGGCCAGTCCTGGGCCTTGGACTCAGGGCCTGAGCACTGTCCCTGGCTTCTTCCCGCTCAAGGCTAGCACTCTGCCACTTGAGCCACAGCGCCGCTTCTGGCCGTTTTCTGTATATGTGGTGCTGGGGAATCGAACCTAGGGCCTCCTGTATCCGAGGCAGGCACTCTTGCCACTAGGCTGTATCCCCAGCCCTTATTACATTTTCTTGATACATTCGTTCTTTAGGGGAATCTGGGTTGGTTCCATATCTTGGCTATGATGAATACTGTGTAGCCTAAAATTTTTTTTTTTTTTTTTTGGCCAGTCCTGGGCCTTGGACTCAGGGCCTGAGCACTGTCCCTGGCTTCTTCTCGCTCAAGGCTAGCACTCTGCCACGTGAGCCACAGCGCCGCTTCTGGCCGTTTTTTCTGTATATGTGGTGCTGGGGAATCGAACCTAGAGCCTCGAGTATCCGAGGCAGGCACTCTTGCCACTAGGCTATATCCCCAGCCCCAGTGTAGCCTAAAATTTTAAGAGCAAGAACTCTATTAGTCCATTTATTCTACTGTAACAAACACCACAAATTTAGTGCTTATAAGCAATAGAAATGTAGCAGGGCACTAGTGGTCCACACTTGTTATCTTAGTTACTCAGGAAGCTGAGATTTAAAGGAATGTGGATGCAAAGCCAGCCTGGGTAGACAGAGAGACAGACAACCACTAAAAAGCCAGAAGCAGAGATGTGGATCAAGTGGTAGAACACCAGCCTTGAACAACAACAACAAAAAACAAAAAACAAGGAAGAATGCTCTGGCCCTGAGTTCAAAGCCCAGTACTGGCAGGAAACAAACAAACATGGAAATGTATATTTCAAAGTTCTAGAGGCTGGTAAATTTTAGGCCCAAGTATCAGCAGAGTCAGAATCCGGTAAAGGCCTAACTTCTAGTTCATAGACGGAGCCTATGGCACAGCAGCTCTCTGGCCTTGTTTATAAGGGCAGTGATCCCCTCATGAGCATTTTGGCTCCAATACCTAAGCTCTTGAATACAGACTGCATCTTCCTAAAACAGTCTCCATCACATTGATGATTAGATTTCAACCTACAGCTGGGTCATACAATAATATTAAAGAATGTGTACATACAGCATTTAGCCTAAATGGAAATTGGAAACATTTTTATAATATCCTGAATCTGAAAAGAGGATATACTAATATTATCACAGGTCCCCATGTCAAAATCTGACATTTCTGAGAGTGCAGTTGTGTCCCAGAGAATTTGTGCTTAATAAATTTCGCTCAAGTTTCCTGTGACTTGTAAAATTCCTATGTTGTTGGAGAGGTAGACATGTCACTTGACACATTCTGTAATTAGAAGAAAAATAAGACATAAGGATATTTGCAGAGTGAGACAAGCAACAATCATGAAATCTCAAGTCCTAAGCCCTTTTACCTCTCTTCTACCCATAGAAATTATTGTCTCCAGTTATTATAATAGGAACAAGAGACTCTGTGGGCCCAGCTGTGCAAGTTAGCCTACAGATTAATTTCATTTGGCAAAAGCAAAGTGTGCTCTTAGTGTACTTCAAAAATATTTGTTCAGACATGTATAAAAGAAAATTGTGGCATGTGTTTATAAGTAATTGAGGTTTTTGGGTTCTTTTTTTGTCTTATTCTTATAGAAACATTATTTTGGTAGCTTTCTATATCTAAATAAATTAACTGCATTATGCTGCACTGAAAATAGCTACAGTGTATGTAACTCTTGAAAGAAACAAGTTGAATAATGGTTATGGTTGTTATAGGATTACACCATAGTTAATATTATAATCACTACATAAATAAGAAGTGTCAGGAAAATAGCAATAACTTGTGCTAAGTCACTAGAAGAAACTGACGTCTGTAATATGGAAAGTGAGAAAAAAGATGCTAATAGGAAGTGACCTAAATTTCATGAGACAAGATGTCTCCAGTTATCCTTAATGCAAATCAAAGAAGACAAAGAAAATGGATTAAAAATAAAAGTAGACATATGATGAAAGTCTATCTACCAAATCTTAACAAAAACCCAGATATTGGACTCAGTACCTATGGAGTAATGACTAAAAATTGGGAAGATGGGTGGATATGTTTTGGCAAAAGAAAGGTCACAAGAGGACAGAAAATACAGTTGAGATTGGTTCAAATGAGGGTAAAGTGATACCAAAAAGACGATGTTCAAAAAGATGGTGAATGTATAGCCTAATGTTATGCACATTGCTTAGCAACAAGCAATTTAAAAATGGAAAAGGAAGTACAAAAAGCAGTTAAAGGAAGAAAGACACATATGCCTTGTAGAGTAATCAGGCACAAGGTGAAAATGAGAAAAGCCAAGATGGAAAGGGGAATTGAGACCTCAAAGAAGTTTAAGATAAATGATTACATTTATGATTGCTCTTAGGCCAGTTTCTTCAAAAGTTAGACACTGAGTTGTAATGAGCATTAAAATTACTGCCCAAAGTAAAGATGCTGATTGCTATGTAAAATGGACTTCAGACTCTTCATGTAAAGCAGTATTTCAATATTCCTATGATTTAATATTTTAAGCATAAATATACTTTTAATATAGTATCATAAGAACAAATCTGTGAAAATGATTAAAATATGATTTAGGAAGATGTTATGGCAGTGATTAGCTATCTTATTTTGTGTATGAATTGTTGCTTCACACACATTTAATACCTCATTTTCAGTGTTTGGACAGTGGTGAATACCCAACCTGTTGGTAAAGTTCAAAAGTACCTTTATTTAAATACTAGCTTCTAAAGGCCAATGGATGCATGTTAAAAATAAGAAGTATGCCGGACCAGTGTCTACTCAGGAGGCTGAGGTCTGAGGATTGCGGTTTGAAGCCAGTCTGGGCAGGAAAGTCCGCGAGACTCTTGTCTCCAATTTTAACCACCAGAAAGCCAGAAGTGGTGCTGTGGCTCAAAGTGGTAGAGTGCGCGCCTTGAGAGCCACAGTGTCGGAGAAAAGACACTGACTTAATAACTGCAACGTAGAAACAATTCAATAGAACTGTTAATGATTAGGCTCTGATTACCAAAATTTGGACCTGTCATGACTCATGGGATAACTTAATAATGCTTCCTTGGCAGGAAGAACTGCCAAGACAGTTGAAGAACTCCCACTGCTCACTGTTCCTAGGTGGAGAGTGGAAAATGACAGTGTCTTAATATACAAGGGTGCCTTTCCAGATACTCCGACTTGCACCTAGACTCACTCGTTAGTGAAGCTGAACAGATCTAATTAAAACAGAAGATCAAAACAGTTCCATGCCCTTCCATAGACTTAAAATACCGTATTCCATTGAATTTGAGACATCAGTGTTCCAGTAGCCTGACTACATAATATTTATTATATTCATGTTTGGTAGTACTGATAGTGACAGCAAATATTCTGCCTTGGGAAGCTATGACACACTGCTTATAAGATGCTTTACAATTTTAGATTTTATACTATGTGGGAAAAGGGCATCTGAGGATTAATGAGATGAAATAATATACACTCTGGTTGTCTTACCCAGTACGCATACCCCATACTAATTCCATCTATCTTCTTGCCCCATTACCTGTGTCTCTGCATGTAACCTTGACTTCCCTTATAAATGCTTTTGGTCATCTACACTGAGAGTTTTTCTTTGACCATCTTAATTAAACAACCCTTCCTAATCTATCCTGGTGTTAGGAGAGGAGGTAGACATCAGCTGGGAGTAGCCATGAACTCAATCTTGCCATGGTAGCAGGATCTGGGTGTCAGCACCGGCAATACAGACCCGAGGCTAGCCATGAGTACCTCAGCCTCACTGGCACTTCTTTCTCCTATTACTTCCTTGGTTCATGATATCACCATCTACTAGTTATCCATTCCAGGAAGCTCTAAGTCAGCTCCTCTTCTCCATCACTTACAACCAAATTCTTCCAGCCTTCCACTCCTCTACCTTAGTTAATTTTCCCCTCACCATCACTGATTCATGCTCTATTAGTTACTGTGCCAGAACAGCACAGACTGGATGGCTTAAACAGCAGAAATTTGTTCTGGAGGCTGAAGTCCTGAGATGGGGGCATCCATCAGGGCTGGCTTTTTCTAAGACCTTTGGCAGTGGTTTGTTGATAACTGTCTCCTCCCGGTGTCTGTGTGCTTTCTTCTCTCTTTCATATAAACATACTGCTTAGATTGGATTGGGGCCCACCCATATGCCTTTGTTTTCATTTAGCCACCTCGTTGAAGACCCTGTCTCCCAAGTGCAGCTGGCACTGAGGATGAAGAGCAGGTTTGTGGTCTTGCTGAAGAAGGAATTCAGGGGGGGATGGTACAGGAGTTTTAACAGAGCAATATCTATTGAAAGCAGAAGCAAGAAAAGGGAAACTGAGAGCAAGTGGCTTGACCAAGCAGTCAAATGCCCCGAGACCCCGAGTCTTTGCCCACTTATGGATAAGGCTTAGTAATTGTACTAATGACATGTGCATAAATGGGAAGGCTTTTCTGAGAACTGAGGATTGGTTAACCAAATCTTCTCAAAGCCAAGGTGGTGATTTGACGGGAGGTCAAAGGTGAAACTACAACTAGCATGGGATGTTGATGAGTCAGGGGGAGTCCCAGCTGGAGGGTTGCTGGCCACTGTACCATGTGGCTGTTGGTTACTGTTGTAAGTAATAATCATCTCAGCTATGCTCAGCCATTACACCAGGACCACAGTGGGGCAGTGAGAGTGCCAGAATGTTCCCAGGTGTGGTGCCACACATTCTCTCCTGCCCATCTTGCAGTCACTGTCAAAAAAACCAGAGCGTAGGACTTGGAGGTTTAATTTGGGAGACACAGTTTGGATCCTCTTCTTATAGCTTACTGTTTACTCTCCTAATTTACTTTCCCCCCTACAGTGTCATAGCATGGAGGCATTCTGCTATATCCTTCATGCCATATCAGAGGGACTATTTTGAGTTCAGGTATTAGCATATTACTCTCCCTGCTTAAGAATGTCACTACCAGATTCCTTCCAGTGGCGCTCCATGAGACTCTTATTCATTGTGCTCTACCATCCAAACTGTTTCAACTGCCCTAAAAGGTTCAGACTTACACCTCTTGCATGTGACTTCCTTTCATAGACTTAATTACATATATAACCTGTAATGACATATATAATGTACATGTAATATATATTGTCTTATTATGTTTTATATATTTATATGCTATATATTGTTACATATTATATGTATTATATATTGTATATGTTAGAAATATATGCTTATACATTATAATGATGTGTGATTATAATCTATTATATAATATTAAATGTATTACATATAATTATTATATATGTATAACTTTTTTGTGCCCGTCGTAGGCCTTGAACTCAGGGCTTGGGTTTTGTTCCTGAGCTTTTTCACTCAAAGCTAGTACTCTATTCCTTGAGCCACAGCTCTTCTTTTGGCTTTTTAGGGTTGATTGGAGATAAGACCCTCGTGGACTTTTCTACCTGAGCTGGCTTTGAACCACGATCCTTAGATTTCAGCATACTGAGTAGCTAGGATTATGGGCATGAGCCACTGGTGCTTGGCATTTAAAAAATTCTCTTTAGTTGTACAGAGGGGCTTGAACTCAACATGTCCATTTATGAGTACAATGCATCTTGATCAGTATCACTCTTTGCATCCTCAGCATTCTATATCTAGAAATTTCTTAACCCTACCTCCTTCTGACACTCCAATACTAGCTCATTTCTTTACTTAAGATGCACATTGTACAAACCAACACTGAGTGGCCAAGAAGAAATATGACAAATGGCAGTGATATAAATTGAGAGAAATTGGGATCTCTTTTCTTTGGTTTTTGTTTCTTTGAGATGAGTTCTCGGTATATAGATTGGGCTGGCCTTGAATTGCTGTCCTCTTGCTTTAGTCTCGTGAGTATTTGGGACTGCAGACATGGGCCGCCGCAGCTGGCTTAGAAATTGTTAAATGAATGCATTTTTTAAAAAATCTCTTTCATTAAAAATAGTACATTAAAAAAGGATTGGGTAATATAAATTCAGCTGGATGTGATAGACTTTTTTCATTTTGGGGGGATTCTTGAAATTTCCTTAAAGGGACAGACTTTTTTTTTTTTTCAGAGTAGGTCTTGCATTTATTCACATGGAGGGATAAGAACTGGTACAAAGAATAGCCATTATTTTAAATACAAATAAATAGTTTTGGTTTCTAGAGGAAGTAACTCTAATAGAGTCCTAACTTAAGTATTTTCTAAGTTTCTATTAAAAATAGAAGGCTACCGACACTAAGTTTTGCATTAGCATAACCTTTTGAGGACCTAAGGATAAAATGGTGCATTCTATACTTCAAGAAGTCACCAGAAAAAAAGGGAGACAGTTGCTCCCACCTCCCTGAACTCACCTCCAAGTGGAAGGAGAACCACTTGCACCACAAATATACATAGAGCTAATTAAATGTAGAGTATCTGATATCTAAAGACATCTAAAAAGACTGACCTTGGGGAAAGCACTACCTAGTCTAGGCTAGTCTTGAACTTGTGACCCTCCAGCCTAAGCCTCTCCAGTTCCAGGATTATAGATGTTTGACACCATGCTTGGTATCTTTATGTTATTAGGAAGACAATGGAAGCTTCTTCTTTTTTAACTAGTAATGAAAGTGGTAAACAGTCTTTAATTACCACGAATGGCACCTGGAGTGATTTACTTCTAGAGAAGCAATAGTGCTGCCCAGTTACAGCCTGAAGGACAGACATTTCAATTGGCATCTTCCTTTTTCTCTAACTAAGCCTTGTGCTTAGGGTTTCCCATCGCGTTGCGTCACTCCCCAGCACCTCCCTAAGTCATGAGCCACATCCAGAGGGCCGCAGCGAAACCCAGAGCCCTTCCTTGCAGCGGACTCTGCTCTTTTCACCTTCGTGTACAGTAGCAATGCAGCTCCCCTCCCCTTCTTTTCTGGGAAAAATAAAGTAGGAAATGTGAGAACACTTCTCAGAACATTAGTAGTCACGTGGTGTAAACTGTGGGATAATGTGCAGGGGAGGTCAGCACGAGAGTGATGCACCGAGTATGATGACGTTGAGGAAAGGTATGCCTTGCAGGACAGTGTGGGGGCATTCGTGCCCTAAGGGAGCTGACAATTGGGAGTGAAGGGTGTGGATTTTAGGTGATACATAGTAGGTACCTCACTGCATACCTGAACTCAGCTCATCCTCGGGAGACTTGCTGACCCTACGGACACTGACCATATTCTTGTAGTACTTGTAGTACTATCTCCAAGTAGACGTTTGTCTTTTATAATAAAGTGAATTTAAAGGTAATATTACAGGGCCACCATTCTTGTTCTTGTTTACTAGAGGAACAGCAACAACAAAAAAAGCTGAGTCAGAAAGATTCCCGCTAGTCCTCTGCATGCCTTAACATCTGAACCTCATGTGTGTCGACTGCATGAGGTTTAGAAGTTATTCTTATAAGCATACGTGTTCTGAGGACCCTTTGCTGCACCCAGATGCATTCCTCCATGCCCAAGAAAATAATCGTATGATTTCTCAAATTTTTACTCAAATTTTGAACATAGCAGGACGGGGGCATTATGCCCCACGAGCTGTTCTTGTTTCTACACAGTTTGCAAGTTGAGGCATCATCTGCCCTTTCTTCCACAGTATCTTTTCAAGATTGTGTGGGTGTAGCAAACAGCCTTGGGGAGACAAGAGATGGTATCCCCCTTCCGGAGCAAAGGGTGGGCTTGCTACTTACACTGCAGTTTGGATGTGATTTGTGCTAGAAATATATATCCTAGTGTGTTGATGTTGCAACATGGGGGGCCTTTAAGAGGTAGTGCTAAGACGGTAGCATGCAAGCCTTGAGCACTGAAGGTAAGGACAGTACCCAGGCCCCCACATTTAATCCTCAGGACTGACATACGTATGTGGGCACAGGTATACGCGCGCACACGCGCACACTCGCGCGCACACACACACAGACATCTATAATGCTGGAAACAGTATTGCCCAGGAATTGAGAAATTTGGGACAATATTCTCCATATTCTGCCATCACCCCTGTCTGTGGGAAATGGAGGAACCCATCTTACTGCCTTTCCCAGTTCGTGATGGCTTGGAACTTTAATGTGCCCCCCAAGGCCAAGGTGCTGCTGAAGGCCTCGTTGTCAGCCTGTGGTGCTACCGGGATGTGGCGGGACCTTCAGGAGGCAGTCAGGTAATTGGATGTATGCCCTTGGAAAGAAATAGTGAGACCCAGCGACCTTGCTCTCTCCCTAGGCTTCCTAGCCATCATGAGTTGAACAGCTTTGGCTAACATCCTCCCTCCCCCCCATCACATACTCTGCTAGCACAGGCCTAGAGCAGAACATGGCAGAGAGACTGTGGACTCCTGAAACCATGAGTCAAAGTGAACCTTCTCTCTTTATGAAGTAGTTGGCTCAGGTCTTTTGTCACAGCAGTGGGAAGCTGCCTGACACACCGTTCTAACTTCCATGAGTCAAGACAGAAGAGTTCTTTGAGTTGTTTGTTTGTTTTTCCAGGTGGCACATGTCTTAAGGAGAATCTTGTGCTTCTTATGTTCCCTAAGAATGACCGAAGCTTGCCGACAGCTTAGGGTAAAAGGAGGCCTCTGAGAGCTTTCAGCCCTTATCAGATGTGGAAGGATAGCTTGCTGCTCAGCGTAGCTGACCTTGGGAGTGAAGACACTCAACTCTCTGTGAAGTCTCTTAGGCATGTTGTCAGTATAAATAGTACAAGCCAATATTTTTGTCATCTGCTGTGGACCAAATGCCTTTTCATGCTTTGTTTTATTTACTCTATAGCAACCCCGAGGTGGCTGTTATCAGCACCCCCCCCCCCCGCATTTAGTTTGAGAATCAGGGACTGAAAAAGAAGCCAAGTATCTTTTCATGGTCCCTTAACCAGAACACAGACTCCGTTCTGTGAGATTTTAAAACTCATGCTTTTAGCCATGCCAGATCCTTGTCATTTAATCCTTTAATTCTAGTAATACAATGTGTGAGTGTATAGAATTCTATTTCTCTGGGCTCATGAAAGCCAGACTGCCACACATTATAATCAGAAGTTATTCTATAAAGATAAGTGAGCCAGCGTCTCTGACCTCCAGGCGGGAGGGGACACCGTATTAGCGGGGGCTGACATCTGTCTGAGTACCCTTTTAAAAAATGTATTCCATATATTTTTTTCCCCTGCCAAACTGAATCATGACTATCTGATGGTTGATCTTTTTTTTTGATAAGCTAGATTTAATATCTCTGAAATGTGATGAGAAGGGAATATGTTTGTATTTTGTTAGCCATTCTGTATTTCTTTACCCTGTACCTGGAATGAGAAGTAATGTACAAATGTTTGTTTCTGTCAGAAGGCAGGCAGGGATTCATGGGTTGAGATGATAATTGAAAAAAGTATGTAATTTTTCTCCTAGTTTGTAATCAGTTACTATGAAGAAAACCAATTACTGGGGTGTGTGTGTGTGTGTGTGTGTGTGTGTGTTTGTGTGTCTGTCTGTCTGTGTCTGTGTCTGTCTGTGTCTGTCTGTCTGTCTGTCTGTCTTAGGGCTTGAACTCAGGGCCTAGATGCTTTTGCTGAGTTGTGTTTTGTTTTGTTTTCTCAAGGCTAGCAGTGTACCATTTGAGCCACAGCTCCACTTCCATATTTTTTTGGTGGTTGGTTGGAGATAAAAATTTCATGGACTATGGGGGGGGGGTCCTTGTCCCACCAGGGGGCCCCTTGTCCCACCCAGGGCCCGGCGCCCCACCGGGGGCCACGTCCCTCCCATCCGCTCCCGGGGTGCAGCACTTCCAGGCTCAGGTACCTCGGTTCACTCCAAGGCGTCCACCCTCATGGTCCCCCACATCAACCTGCCCAAGCCAGAGTCTGCTGCGGCTTTGAAACATACAGTAGAAGCCCTGCTGGACCGAGGAGCCATCGTGAGGAACTTGGAAAACCTGGGTGAGAAAGCACTTCCTTTCAAGATGTATGCCCACAGTCAGCAGCACCGGAGAGGCAGGTATTTCTTGGTGGATTTTTATGCCCCTACCACAGCTGTGGACACCATATTGGAGCATTTGTCTCGAGATACTGATGTGATTAGACCAACTATTGTAAAACACCCTCTGACTCAGGAAGTAAAAGAGTGTGAAGGCATTGTCCTAGTCCCACTTGAAGAAAAATTATATTCCACGAAGAAGAGAAAGAAGTGAAAAGGTTGGCTGGACATTGGCCTTCCATTTACTCATCACACCTGAGCTGTGAGGATGAGTAGTTGCGAGCCTGCCCTTTATCTTAAATGTGTTTTAGCTCTAGATCCCTTGCTCTGAGAGGTGTGGGAACTGCTTGCCAATGGCTGCTCTGGAATCAATCAGTGGTAGCAGCAGATGATTCTTGATTTCATTTTCAACAGTGTGATTCTTTCATCGGTGAGGATTTTCCTTTTGGAACAGCAATACTGCTTTGCACTGCCAGCTGGTCACTGTATAAACAAAAATCAAAACTCCCTGTGTTGTATGGAGAACAGAGGTCAGAGTAATAAACACCGTTTTCCAAACTCTGAAAAACTCATGGACTTTCCTGCCCAGGCTGACTTCAAACTGCAATCCTCAGATCCCAGCCTCCTGAGTAACTAGGATTACAGGTGTGAGCCACTGGCGCCCAGCTGAAAAATCAGTTACTTAATGTGAAATGGGCTTCCAAGGCACAATATCAGATGTATTTGTGGATTCAGCCATAGGAAAAAAGAAAAAGGAAAGAAAGAAATACTTAATTCTGACTTTGAGAGGATTTAGGAGAAAGTACCGGAGGGAGCCTCTCCCAGGCTACCCCAGGATCACCCGGCAACATCTCCCTCTCTGCCCCAGGGACCCAGGGACCTAGGGACCCTGGTTACAGTGTTTTTAGAAGAGTATATAGCAGAAGACTTTCTGTTGTCTAACTCCATGGAGCATTTTATCTAGATGTCTACTTGTACAGACTTTACTTTGGTGGGGTTGGATAGCAAATCAAAATACTTCTCCTTTTGGAGTTTGTGGGTATGTGTCTTTATAAACTTGTTGGGTACCACACTCTCCCTTAGATAATACAAGGTGAACTATCATGCCTGATTTGAAGTAGCTACCAGTCCAACTTGAAAACCACATCAGGGCTTGGCAGATCATCACAAGAGGTCCTTGTACCTCATCCTTCGGGTCATGCCAGAGTTGCACTTCAGGAGACATTTTTTTTTTGACTTGGTGATTGAATGCACACTGTCAACCCATCAGTCAAACAGGTGTTTACTGCATACTTATTAGGGGCTAGTTCAGTGTTTCCCTCTTTAGAAGAAACAAAAGTAATATAGTCCTCAGTTAAGAGTCTAATGGTTTTCAGACATTTGGGAAGCTGAATCTGGAATCTAGACGGAAATAATCTTGAAGTGATACAGGTGACAGTCAGTTCCCCAGGCTAGCCCAAAGGCTTCTTGAAGCCTCATGTGATTCATGTGTAACTTAGTGTAACTGTGTTTCCTCTGCCTTCCTGGCCCCAAGGCCACCTTTGCATCAGTCCTTCCCTGTCCCAGAGCTTCCCAAGTATCCTATAGCACAACTTCAAACTCCTACTCCACAACTTCCAAACAGTGCCAGGTCCTGGTGACCCAGAATCCTAGCTACTCAGGAGTCCAAGATCTGAGGGTCACAGTTTGAAGCCAGCCTGGGCAGAAAAGTCTATGAGACTCTTATCTCCATTTAACTGGCAAAAAACCAAGACTTGTGTGGCACAAGCGGTAAATTGCTAGCCTTGAGTGAAAAAGCCAAGGGAGAGCTCCACACCTTGAATTTCAACCCTGGTGCGGCACAAAAGCTATGAGCTTCTCTCATTCCTCAGTTGAGCTGATCTCAGATGTTAGTAGGGAAGTATGATTTTAAATCATACTAACATGTGCATGAATGAGAGTTCCTTAATTCACATGAGTTATTGAAAATGAATGCTTATTAAGTCAAGCAAGAATAGATTATTCAGCACACAGATTAAGATGAAACCCAAAGAGAGAAGCTAAGCGGAGGGCCACACTTGTAATCCCAGCACTCAGGAGACAGAGGCAGGAGGATTATAGATTTGAGGCCAGCCTGGAATACATGAATTTGAGGACACTCTGTGTCAAAAGAAAAAGCAAAGGAAGTTCTCCTTTTGAGATCACTCTCCAAGCCAACCTGCCTTTTCAGCTTTTTTCTTGTACTTTTCTAAACATGAGGTTGGTTCTGAAAAAGGCTACATGCTACCAAGACATGGCAGCCATAGAAGATCTGTTGTCGGAAGTGAGGTTTGGAGAGAGCTGGGTTTTCAAGTGAAGAGCATGGAGGCCCAATTTCAGATCTAGGTTATGGATCAGCCAGAGGGTAGTAAGGTTAGATCGCTGCCCCTAGGAGGCACAGATGCCGAGCGAAGGTGGAGGGAAAGGCATTGTTGTACTCATCAGAGAGTAGAAATCACAGAATCATTTGGCACTTCAGAATCAGCCTTGCCCTTCCATGTTTATGCATCATCTCTGTGCATTCATGTTTCTTAAAGATGGTCGGAGGAGGCGCTGCAGTTTTCCTAGGTTAGGAGGGCTGGGTGGGCCTTGGTAGGGCCCAGCAGTTTGCTTTTCAGTCAAGACTCCGAAGGGCCCTACAGAACAGCAATTCTCTTACAGACCATTTTGGTTAGGCACAAAATTGAGAATTTGGTTTGCATGTTAGGTCTTTATTAATATGATTTTGGTGGGATTTTTTTTGAGGACCTTTCTCTTTTCTGAATATTTTTTTTATTATCTTTAAGTAGTTGTACAAAGGAGTTGCCATTCAACAAAGCAGTTTATGAATATGATGCATCTTTTTTTTTCTTTTTCACTTTCTTTTTTTTTAAGTTTTTATTATAAAACTGATGTACATAGAGGTTACAGTTTCATATGTTAGGCATTGGATACATTTCTTGTACTGTTTGTTACCTTGTCCCTCATACCCCCCTCCCGCCCCCCCTTTCCCTTCCCCCCCCCCCCCGAGGTGTTCAGTTCACTTACACCAAACAGTTTTGCAAGTATTGCTTTTGTAGTTGTTTCTCTTTTTTTACCCTGTGTATCTCAAATTTGGTATTCCCTTTGAATTTCCTACTTCCAATACCCATAAACACTGTTTCCAATATACTCAGATAAGATTACAGCAATAGTGTAGGTACAACCACAGGAAGGTGATACAAGAACATCATCAATAATAGAAGCTACAGATAAACATAGGACGTTGAAAGTAGTTACAACTGTGATATAACAATTGTTTCCACAACATGGAGTTCATTTCTCTTAGCATCATCTTATGTGTTCATAATGGTATAGCTATTGGGCCTTGTGATGCTCTGTTATGAATTGCTTAAACCTGTACTAATTATTCCCAAAAGGGAGACCATAGAGTCCATGTTTCTTTGGATCTGGCTCACTTCACTTAGTATAATTTTTTCCAAGTCCTTCCATTTCCTTACAAATGGGGCAATGTCATTCTTTCTGATAGAGGCATAAAATTCCATTGTGTATATGTACCACATTTTCCTGATCCATTCGTCTACTGAGGGGCATCTGGGTTGGTTCCAGATTCTCACTATGACAAATTGTGCTGAGATGAACATTGTTGTGCTGGTGGCGTTACTGTGATTTTGTTTGTGGTCTTTTGGATAGATACCCAAAAGTATGGAGATTCCTCAGAAGGCTAAATATAGAACTCCCCTATGATGCATCTTGATCAATGCCCCTCCCCAACTTTCTCGCCTACCTCTTCCTATCCACCCCTTCCCTTGCTTTTCTTAATTTTTTAGAATATATATTAAAATCTTTCAGACTGGGTTGTTGTCTCACACCTACAATATTAGCTGCTCAGGAGGCTGGAATGGGAGGGTGCTGGTTTTAAGCCAGCCTGGGCAGACAAATCCTCAAGAGTGTATCTCAAACTGGAGATGCAGCGCAAGTGGTAGAATGCCAGCCCTGAATCTTTCAGCTTTAATTTTCTCTGTTAACGTTTACCTGGTGTAGCTCTTCTTATAACTTTGAAAAATCCTAGTAATAGAGAAGCAAACTTCTGCCTTTCTTTTCTAATTAATAAAGAGCATTATTGTTAGAGGTTCCTAAATAGCAACTGTGAAAATATTGTATTTTGAGCATAGGTGTTTTTAACCTAATTGTGTTCTTTCCATTATTATCAAAACATTTATCCACCATGGTTGGTATGTTTTTTAAAATGAAATTTATTTCCATGGAATATGTAAAACTTCAGTGTCAGCAGCTTTAACTTACTCTTAATTGTCTATGAGGAAGTTTTGAAGTGTGAAATTTCATAATGTTATCTATTACAGGAAGAAGCACTTTCTCTTTGCATATGGCATGACACTAAAGAATTTGTGAGTTGGTTATAAAGAAAAGAAAGGCTCTGCTGATAGCACTTGAGTGCATAGTATCGCAGTTTTTACTCCCATCATTTGCCTCCATTCGGGCCACAACACGTGGCAGATTTTGTTTCAGTTGCCCAAAATGGTAAAGGAGCCAGGGGTAGGGCTGGCCCTGAGTGAGTGCAGGGGGCCTCTGGCTGCGCATGGCAGTTTCCTTTCTCCTCACGCTCACTCTGGGTTGGTTGTGATCTGGGCTGACGCTGCTTAGGGTTGGAGCCCTGACTCCAGCAGCTCCAGGGGATCTGCCTCCCAGCTTCATCCACCTGAGCTGCGAGCACCCTGCTCCCGAGCCTCAGGAGTTCCAGGCGTTCTCTCTGACTCCGTGAGATACCTCTCAACCAGTGAGTGATGAGGGTCAGGACTGCCCAATCTTCTCAGAGCCCGCAAGGCAGTAGCATCTTGCTGATTGGCAGAGCACGCCCCTGGAGCCCTGGATGGGACCCCTTCCCTCCTAAATCATAGGGGTCCCAGAAGCTGAGAATGAGGATGCGGCCCACTGGCTTGTAGGGAAGCCCATAAACAATGCTGGGGGCAGTTATGGTTTGAGCCTTCTTGTTCTTCGTTTAGTGTTCAAGAACATGAGCTAGGCGCTGGTGGCTCATGCCTGTAAGCCTCACTACTCAGGAGGCTGAGATCTGAGGATCACGGTAAAGAAAAGGAAAAAGAAAATGGGCATCAGCAAGCAGGTTGGGGAAGGAATTGTTTTCAGGGTGGCCGGTAGGCCACGCAGAAGTCTGTGAAACGTGTGCCCCCCTCACCAGCCTTGCCCGTGGCACTCAGTGCTCGTGTGACCTCATTGTCCAGCGACTTTTGTCTCATCTTCCTGTGCCAAGGAATCTGGGGATCGGGGAAATTTAGAGAATGAATTGAGGTGTAGGGTAGAATTCAATGACGACATAGATCCTGATGGTTTATTTAGGACCATTATTCAGTGTGTAGAACTAATGATTAAAAATTAGCTGGGTACCTATGGCTCACTCCTATAATCCTAGTTATTTAGAAGGCTGAGGTCTGAGGGTCGTGGGTTGAAATCAGCTCAGCAGGAAAGTCCATGAGACTCTTATCTCCAGTTAACTACTGAAAGGCCAGAAGTGGAACTGTGGCTCAAGTAGTAGAGCACCAGCTTTGAGCAAAAAAGAACTCAGGGACAGCACCCAGGCCCTGAGTTCAGACCCTACAACCGGTTCCCTCCTCCCTCCCACCAAAACCAAACTATTATTCATTAGATGTATTAGAATAATTTTAGAGATTAAAGTTTAGCAAAGGAAGAAGCCACAAATAAGGAAGTTTTATTAAAGGAAAATATGACAATCTTTTGTTCTTTATCTATTAACTGTAAGTTTAAATAACTTAATATTCAGAATGAAGTTTTCATTTCTTTAGATGGGAATTGTTGGGGTTTCTTTTTTTAGAGTTTACATGTATGAATAATAAAAGGCTTATTGATTGCCTTAGAAATATTTCCAAATCAAGTACTACTTATAGCACTTAGGAATTTGAATCCTAGGTTTGTTCTTCTCAATCGACCGTATTTGTTAGTGTCCCCAGAGATCATAACTCATGCAAGCCTGTGTGTCTTCTCAACAAGCATCTCTATCCTGCATGCTTCCCTTCCCCAGGGAAAAGAAAAATGAATATGTGGAAAATAAATAGCTGCAGGTTACTCAGCCCCAGGGCGGGCAGGTAGGTGGGAGGACAGTGAGGAGTTCAGAAAAGGGAACAGTTGCCTGGGGGTTGGGGAGAAGGAAGGGGCCCCAGAGGATGGGAGAGGCTCTGTTTTAGCAAAGAAGAATATCCCAAGAGGCCAAAGCAAGTTGGCTTTTTCTTTGCATTTAACCCATGTTCTCTAAAATGATTATTAGGACATGTTGTTTAATTCCAACATTTTCCTTCTTGAATAATATGTCTTGTAGGACCAGTTCCATCTCCTGGGTGACCCGCTTGCCTTGATATGGTCAAAATTGTTGCTGTTGTCTTTTTACTATTTTTTTATGCCAATGACAGGGATTTGAACTCAGGCCTTGTGCTCTCCTTTGTCTTATTTTGTTTTCAGCTGGCATTTTACCACTTGAGCCACAACACCACTTCAAGCTTTTTTTTTTTTTTTTTTCTGGAGAGAAGAGTCTCACAGCCTTTCCTGCCAGGGTGGGCTTCAAACCATGATCCTCAGATCTCAGCTTCCTGTGTAGTTAGGATTACAAGCATGAGCCACCATATCCAGCTTGTCTTTTGGCTTACCCTTGTCTTTTGGCTTAGTAGAGTCAACATGAGAATTTCAGAAAACTAAACTTGACTAAGATTGAGTTGGCAGACTTCTTAGTTGGCATTACTTCACATTGAGCTGTTGGATTTTCTTACTATTTAAATGAATTTATGATTAAAAACCCAAGGATAAGCCTAACAAAAATAATAAAATAACTCTGGGGAAAAAGGAAGAGAATGGGGGCTGGGGATATGGCCTAGTGGCAAGAGTGCTTGCCTCATATACATGAGGCCCGGGGTTCGATTCCCCAGCACCACATATACAGAAAATGGCCAGAAGGGGCGCTGTGGCTCAAGTGGCAGAGTGCTAGCCTTGAGCAAAAAGAAGCCAGGGACAGTGCTCAGCCCCTGAGTCCAAGCCCCAGGACTGGCCAAAAAGAAAGAAAAAAAAAAAAAGGAAGAGGATGCTAAAAGATGGAAAACGTCTCATGTGTGTATCCAATTTGGCCAAATTAATATTGTGAAAATGTCCATATTACCAGAATCAATCTACAGATTTAGTGTGGTCCCCTTCAAAATTCCAATGACATTCTTCATAGACACAAACAAACAAACAAAAATCTAAAATTTACATGGAAGAACAAAGAGGCTTCGTAGCCACAGCCATCCTGAGCAAAATGAGCAATGCTGGAAGAATGAAAACACCTGGCCTCAAACTATGCCTCAGAGCAGCAGGTAACAGCACAGAAACTAGGCACGTAGGCCAACGGCAGAGAATAGAAGATCCAGACCTGTACTCCTTCAGCTACAACCATCTGATTTTCAACGATAGCATAACATATGAGTGGGAGAAAAGACAGAATCTTCAACCAATGGTGCTAGGAAAACTAGATACCCACATGTAGAAAACTGTAACTAGATCCCCCACCCACCCAGTATAGACCATTGATTCAAAAATAAACCAAAGGCCATTAATGCAAGACCTGAAACTTTTAAATGATTGCTGCAAAATACAGGGGAAACTTCAAGATAAAGACAGTGGCAGTGATTTTTCTACATAAATGTTCAATGCAGGGAGGCCACGAAGGGCTGTGTATAGGCTGAGTCCCGCCAGCACAGCAGATACTGGCCTCCTTGGCCGGCTGGCTGGCCCTCTGGAGCTCTCGGAGCTCCCCTGATGGGGCCCCATGGTGGATCCTTTCTGCAGTACTGCAGTTGTGGTGTTTAGCTTGCCAAAGTCCCCTCCCAGGCACAGTGGCTTCTGGCTCATGTCCTGAACTTCCTGTGTAAGCAGTTCCGTATCCAGGAGTCAGAGTCCAAATTGCTACCAGTTTTCTGGGTCCCCATTGATTTTCGGAGTAATCCTCTGCCCAGCTAATAGGGAAGGGAAACCTCTGTGATTTGGAGATAACAAAAATATGGGCTCTTCTGCCCTCTCTGGCTAAGAAGTCTCTCCATAAATCATCTCCCAAGTTGTTTAGGAGTGCCTGGGGTTCCTTCTCCAACCTCTGCTTGCTGGCCAGGATATAGAGCTCCAGTCTTATGCTTTGGCTTTGCAGAGGGCCATTTTGTATCCCTGTGGGGTCTCCTAAGAAGGCTTTGCTTTTCTTTTTGGCTTTCAGTCCATAGTCCGGGGCGGGGGTGGTGAGAGAAGATAATATTTTCTCCTTCCCTACAATTTTGCTTAGTGTTCTGTGATGTGGTCCTTGGGTTTCTTTCATAAATCTACAGTTTGATATTTCTGGATTACCCCTAGGCTCTGTCTGTTGTTTATTGTTGCCCTCCCTTGTCTTTCCATTACCATCAACCTTCTGCCTATAAGCCATACACCTGATATTTCGTACGAGCTTTGTGGAGGCTCAGGAAAGTGCTGGGGCGTCTGGGAATTCCCCACCTCCTGACTTCTCACATGAAATTTTACACAACTCTCATAGCAACTTTCTGCTAGTTTTACCTAGCCAGAAGCTGACCTTGATGTGGAAGAGATAAGATTTACAAGGCTAGCAAAGTACTTGAATATCAATTATGTTATAAGACAGATGTGGGACACTTTAACATGTTTGATGATGTGACTGCTCAGATTTTAAGAGATTTTTGGGTTCCTCTTCTGCATAATAAAGTTCTTTTCCAAATAACTTATATATTGTAGATTCCACATGTATATTTCTACTGGTCCACAAAACTAAAGTTTGATCATGGTTACTAGCTTTTCAGAGCCTTTCTTCATTTCCCAGTAGGCAGCTTCCTGTCAGAATTCATTTCCCATTTAGAAAATATCTCTCTGACCCACAGTTTTCTGGACACAGTTCATCCTTCACATATTGAGTCTTCCCATTGTCATCAATCCTTAGATTCTCAGATGCCAAAAAGACATGTTTATGTTCAGAATGATAAGATCTAGCCAGAGCATTAAAAGAGAGAAACCTGCTCTCAAAAAAAAAAATGCTTAAAGGATTTTGTCTGTGATTTTTTTCTGATTTAAGAAAAAGATGCTTTGGGTATCCATTTCTGTTATTCCTGTTTAAGAAATTATAGTTGAGATGAGATGTGCTTTGTATTTTCCTCTCAATCTGTATATAGTTAAAATTCATCCTTGGCAGAGCTACAGTCTGATGCAGTTCCGATTTGCAGACACCTATGGAGATTCTTCTCCTGCTCTTTCCTGCCCCTGCATTATCCCAGCCTCTACAAGAGAGGGTGGGACCCAGGCGTGATTTGCTGGAGAAGGGAGGATCCACTGTAGAAGGGCATCAGGCTGGGAAGGCATCCTTCAAGGACGAATTTCACAATGCTGACCTTTGGGGGACACAGTGAACTTGACTTGCAAGGGGAAAAGCCATTCTAGGATGGGGGGGGGGGGTTGGGTGGTGGTGGTGAACTCAGCAGGGCATGTACTGGTTCTTGGGCAAGGAAATGACATGGCGAGAAAGGTTCCTATCAAGTTGCAAGCTGCAGGATAGAGCAGAGACTGAAGAGGCTGGTACGAAAGGAGCCATTGTAAATATCTAAGGTTTAACTCATGAAGTCTGATGGCTTTGATAAAGGAGATGGACACACATAGGGAAGTCCAAACCTCACAAACTGACACAGAAAGGACTGAATGTCTCTCAAGTTGATTTGATATGGAGGAGCAGTATAAAGAGACTTGTGTTCCAAGAAGGAAAGCATCAGCAGTTGAAGAGTCAGGGCGCCATATTGGTATTAGTAGGTAATTGGAAAGAAAAGGGTAGTGGGCAGAGCCAGTGATTAGGAGGGAAGAGGATGAGGAATGATCAGAGAAAAGCCATAGACTTCCTGTTCCATAGAAACAATGGAAAGAGAAACGTTGTACATGACAGGAAAAAACAAAACAAAACAGAGGTCATGAGATAAGACATCTAAGCTTAGTTCTCTATAGAATGAAATGTTGTCCTTTGAGAATTTCAGAGTGTGGTAGAAGTGGTCCCCAGATGAAAAATAAATAAAAAAAGAAAAGCTCTGGGAGAGAAGAATTTGTGTTAGCTCAAGATCCTGAGGCATTTCTAGTAATAAACCCCATTCAAGAAAATTCAGTCCTCAAGTGACTAGCGTCATGTAACAAAATGCCAGTATATTATTAATACCTGTAGATTTAAAATGTACTTGTTTCTCCACTGTAGCACAAAAACATTATTTTTACAAACCATTTGGAAATAACATTTTGATGTCCTTTGATTCTACTCTTTTCAAAATTTCATTTATCCTTCTGTGAGATTTATTTCTAGGTCATTGATTCAGATTCCAAAACTGGTGTTTTCTCTGAGCTTATTTTATGCCTACTAGACTTGAAATTCAAACGTTTTCCAGCAGTAACAACTACAGTCGCTTCAAAGACATTTTTCATTTTTCATATCTGCCTTATTTTTTTTCTCGGTTGATTATATCTCTTCAAAAAAAAAAAAAAAGCCCTAGATTGATGGGCGCTGAGATAGTAGCCTGTAGTAATGACACAAGCTTTCTAGAATTGATTGAGAAATATACTTTGGCCTTGTCCTGGTTGTTAAAGACATCTTTTAGACCCAGGAGAAATGAACCAAGGAAAAAGCCCATTAGAACAGGGTTCACAGGACCACAGTTCTGTTCTCTCCTTCACAGTATGACTGTAGGAGGTCAGCTTCTAGAGTTTCTTAGCTCTGAAACAGGAAGATTGTATTAGAGGGGCAATTAGATCTTTTTTCAAAGAAAGAAAAACATTTTAGTTCATGACTAGTACTACTTAATTATTTCATTTACTAATCAAGCTGACCACACAGAGTGATTCTTCATTTAAAGATGTACTAGGGGGCTGAGGATGTGGCTTAGTGGTAGAATGCACACCTAGCACACTTGAAGCCCTGGGTTCATTTCCTCAGTACCACATAATCAGAAAAAGCCAGAAGTGGCGCTGTGGCTCAAGTGGTAGAATGCTAGCCTTGAGCAAGAAGCTCAGGGACAGTGTCCAGGCCCTGAGTTCGAGCCCCAGGACTGGCAAAAATTAATTAATTAATTAAAGATTTACTGGGGTGTGCCTCACATATACACCTGCCTCGGTGTGGCCTCTGTCTTTCCCTTTCCCCTTGTCTGGCTGCTTCCCTTATCCTTCTAACACATTACTGGGCCCAGAGTGGTGTTCTCAATAGCTAGTACCCCTTGTATGGATTGGGTGCTCAGTAGGTACTGATGGTAGAGTGCATGGAAGGGCTTTTGTATTGTGGTGTCAACCTCCTTACTGGCTCTCTGATGAAGCTTCAGAACCAATTAAGATTTTAGCATCACAAACACCCGGACACCGCTCCTCCTAGGTCTGGTGCTTAGCCTTCTAGAAATGGGCCTGTGCATCCATATGTTTAAATATAAACAAGTCATGTCCGTGTGAGAAGCACTAGTTTCCCTCTGGGAGTTCCTGAAACATCCAGAATAATTTCTGTCATCTTATTCTCCAAGCCTAGGGTAATTTCTGGCAGGAATTAGATGCACATGAAGTATTTGTGAATAAAATACACTTTCTTCTATTTACAGATCTAACATCTTGAACCTTTAAAGAATAATTCTCACCATCCATATAAAATTATGTTTTTTAATAAAGGAAATGAATAATTTAGGTGTCTAAGCCATTAGTTTTAGTAAAAACAAGTCTGATTTTACTCTAATGATTATAGCTAGAACTACTTTCCTCTTTTTTTCCCTAATTTTTGTAGCTTTCTGAGAAGTTACTTGCTTTCATTATCACAATCTCGTCATTGACCTTGTTTAAAACTGCTGCTTAAGAATAACATGCATTTTGTTACCGTGTAAATCTAGTGTTTTAAACTCTAGTCTCTTTGAGGTGGGGGACTTCTACTTCATAGCAGCGTATATTGTATTTTTCTGTTCCATGAGAAGAAATTAAGAGGGGTGTGTGTGTGTGTGTGTGTGTGTGTGTGTGTGTGTATTGGGGCTTTAACTCAGGGCCTGACATTTACTTTGCCTTTTCCCTCCCATTTGAGCTACGTGTCTACTTTCAGCCTTTTGATGGTTATTTGGAGATAAGGGTCTCTTGGATTTATCTACCTGGGCTGGCTCTGATTCCTGATTCTTCTATCTCAGCCTCCTGAGTATCTTGAATTATAGATGTGAGCCACTGGTTGCCTGGCTAAGAGAACTGTTTTTTGAGAATACAAACACCTTATGATTGGGCTGGGAATGTGGCTCAGTGGTAGAGTACTTGCTTAGCATGCATGAAGCCCTGGGTTCAATTCCTTAGTACTACACACACACACAAAAAAAGCCAGGAGTGGTGCTGTGGCCCAAGTGGTAGAGTGCTATCCTTGAGCAAAAGAAGCTCAGAGCAATGTCCAGGCCCTGAGTTCAAGCCCCAAGATGGGCAAAACAAAACAACAACAACAAAACACCTTATGGCTGATACCCTAATGGCCCGTGTCTTAGTTAGCTATCACTGAGTAATGAATTGCCCCGCTCCTTAGCTAAAATAATAAGCATTGAATATCTCCCATGTATCTGAAGGGCAGGAATCTGGGAGTGCTAAGTCCCGCCTAGTTCATGTCTCTCAGGCGTGCCTGGGCTAGAGGATTGACCTCTGATGCATGATGGGTTGACCCTATTCTCTTACCACATAGCCTGCTTGTTGGGGCTGCTTTGTGTCTTCACAACCTGGTGGGTGAGTTTTCTCCAAAAGGCAAGTGACCCAGGAGAGGCAGCCTCAAACAAGCTCTGTGCCTACATTTAGGGATGTAAGTACATTCCTCTTAAAGGGCAGAGCATAAAGAATCTATTTCTCAGCTGGGTGCCCCTGGCACACACCTGTAATCCTAGCTACTCAGGAGGCTGGGATCTGAGGATCCCAGTTCAAAGCCAGCCCAGGCAGGAAGATCTGTGAGACTTTTATCTCCAATTAAGCACCAGAAAAATGGTGCTGTGGCTTAAAGCAGTAGAGTACTACTAGCCTTGGGCAAAAGAGCTCAGGGTCTGTGCCCAGGCCCTGAGTTCAAGCCCCACAACAGATTAAAAAAAAAAAAAAAAGAATCCATTTCTCTCATATGTGGATGTGGAAGCTAGAATAATTTAGAAATATATAAATGAACACTCCAGGGTGGTACGCAAGCAAACACAAATCTACTCACAGAACTATGGTAGATTAAGGAGAAAACTCAGATGATGTAACTCTTTTAAAAAGTGAAGTCACCAACAAAATAAACACCAGGAAACAGGTACTCAAAAGTGGGAGGACCAAGAGGGGGCTAGATGAATGAAGAGAGAAAGGGGAGAGAATACAGTCATAAAATTTAATGCATATCCTACAGAATGAAGAAAATTGAAGGAAAGGGTGGATTTGGAGAGATGGGGAAGAAGGAAAGGAGTGATATTGAGTTGCATTGTATTCATAAACTGCTTTGTTAAATGACAACTCCTTTATAAAACTGCTTACAGATTATAAAAATATTTGTTTTTTTTTAGAGAGTCTATGGACATAGGTTCAGACCTCTAGAAATTCTAACATAAAACACTGTCTACTACCTCAGCTGTTCTGCTCAGGGTCCATAGTATTTATGATCCAAGTCATTTGTTTACTTTCTTTTCCATGAATAGGAATCGTATACCAGACTTTCTATCTCAGCTTGATTATTTCTAGTGTCTACTTTGTTTTTATTCTCTTGTATAAGATAATAAGGTACAGTGGTAAAATACATAAAGTGTTAGACTCAAAAGATGTCTTTTTTTTTTCTGTCTGTGTTTGACTACAAACTTTTCCTGTCTAGACCACCATTCAGGACTTAGCCTCTCTGCGAAGCCTTCTTAATGAAGGAGAGGAGACAGAAAAAAACACACCAAAAAACCCTTAAGCAATCTGTCCAGTTTCCAAATGTGTCCATAAGTATCAATTACATAAGGCTCTTGTTTGTAGGATTATAAGGCACCAGGAATGCTGGATCTGCAAAAATCAGTGTCTCATAGGTAAACTAGAGTTTCTACAAAAAAAAAAAAAAGAACCTGGGACCATCAAGTATTTCGTTGTCAATATGAAATATGAGCTTTCAGAGACACAAGAGAAAGACCAGAACACTAACAAGCAGCTGTAAACCCAGGGGTTGGGGAAGGGAGGTGGCAAAGAAATCAAGCAGAAGATGTTTATTAAGTGAACCAGGCATCAGGCTGGTGTTTGAACCTAACTATTCCAGTTCAGTTCTTGCCTGCACCTCCAGTCCCGTCAGCCTCTCTAGTTTCATGCAACTCGATCCTAGTGCATATCCTGTCATGTTGTTACAGGTGTTGGTTTGTATCTGCCTGCCCTACTGGGGCAGCTAAAGGACAGAGCTGCGATTTGCCTCTTGGAATTTCAGGTGCCCAGGGCAATATCTGACCCCTCATTTATCGGGGGGGGGGGGGGGGGCTGATATTTGCTACGTCAGCAACATTACCTTCTTTTTTTCCTCTGTAAGTAAGCTAACAGTGAGGGGAGCAGCGACTTGACTGCAGCCCCGCAGTGAGTACGTTTTGGATTCAAGCCGATGTTTCTCTTCACTGCTTCAACTCAGATGCTGCCAGGAGGGCTAGGAAGGGACTGTGGGAAGGAAAGCCCCATCCTTGTAGATCTCAAACCGAAGAAATGACTTAGGAGGTCTTTCTGGGTTTGCCCAGAATACATCGCTGCAGTTTAAGAGACTATCAAAAGGAAGTCTGTTCATTGGATCAAAGGGTCCTTGAAATTAAGCTGACCTTTGTGAATCTTGGATCTGATGGACTGATATCCAAAATTTACAAAGACCATCTTACAACACAGGAGTAGAAAAACAAATGAAATGGGCAAAGGAAGGACCTGAGTAGACATGCAAACAGGACACAAAATGGCCACCATGTGGATAGAAAGATGTCAGAGAAATACAAGTTAGAACCACTGAGGTACCAACTCACCCATGAGGAGGGCTTTGGTCAAAAAGTCGATTACCAGCACTGATCGTGTGAAGAAGAAAAAATGTTTGCACTGCTGATGGGAATATAGGATGATGCAACTACTGTGGAAAATAGTGGGGGGGATAAGTAAAGAAATGTAAGATAGAGTGTATTCTCACAGGAAATGAAATCATCACCTCACCCCCACCAAAAAAGTTCCCATGCTCATTACAACACTATGCACAGTAATTGATGACCATTATGTGTCCACTGATAGAATAAATAAACTGTGGGTGTATGTCCACAGAAGGACAAGTGTTACAAAAAAGGAGATCCTGCCATTTGCTATGTCATGGATGATCCTGGAGAACATTCTGCTAGGTAAGATAAGCCAGTCACAGAAAAAAGTTATGAAGTGATCTCACGTGTGACATCTGAAAAAAAGAAAGAAGTCAGATATTTAGAGATGAGCATAAAACAAGGGCTATCAGAAGTGGGATGGGCTACAAGAGGAAATGGGGAGATGTAAATCAAATGACATGATCAAATGATACATCTGTGGGTAGATATATGCACACATACACACATAGATAAATAGCCCACACCATTACATTGTATTACACACACACACACACACACACACACACACACACATTTTCTTGGCAGTACTGAGGTTTGAACTCAGGGTGTTGTGATTGCTAGGTAAGTGCTCTACTGCTGAGTCCACCATTTTTTTTTCAGTGAAAAGGAACAAAAAGATGCACAATTATATTTACCAACAAAAAAGAATTCCTGGCATTATTCAGTGTCCCTCTTTAAACAGCATACTAAAATTTCCTCATATTTAAAATGCTCATGGGAAAAAAGTCTCCCTTTTCCTTACTCATTTTTCTAAAGATTCTACCTTGGAAATTGAACATGGTATTTAGATTTGAAGTTGTAGCTCAATAAATGATATTGGACGTCAGACCCCTTGGCTAAACTCTTGGGAGCTCCTAATCATGGTAAAAAGAAAAAAAAAACACCCTTATCTAGAGTGCAGGCCCCAAATGAAGAGCAGATGTGTTCAAATGCTGCTTTCTGCCTGCATCCACGGGCCCGTGGTGGTGCAGAGTGGGGTAGGGGTGACATGGCAGAGTTGAGGAGGAATCCTAGCTAGGCCTCTGGTCTGTGCCTCTGAGTGAACGGTGGCTTCATTCCCTATGACAGGGGGCACAGAAAGAGGAGCAGGTGTGGGGCTGGTGGTAATGCCAGCTTTGCAGGTATATTTTAAGTATGGAACGAATGGTCAGGTGTTCTGTACCGAAAGGGTACTGAAGTTAGAAGGTTCCATTAAAAAAAAAAAAGTTCCAAAATCTCATGGTCAGTGCCTGGGTTTTAAGCATGTGTTATGATGTGGGTGGGAAGGGAACCCCCTAAAAGACTCAAAACAATGAAGAGTTGGATCCCAACTTGGAGATCCCAACTTGGAGATCCCATCTTTGAAGGGTGAGGGCTGTGACATAATCAATGAATTGGTCCACTGCTGGCTTCCTAAGCTGATGGCATTATTGTGAGTGGTGAGAGGTGGGGTCTAGTTGGGGAAAGTAAGTCACTGGAGGCATGCTTTCGAAGGGCACCTTACCCTACCCCCTCTCTGCCTCTCTTCATCCTCTCCCTCTCTCCTTCCCTCCGTCTCTGTCCACTTGTCTCCCTCCCTTCCTTCCCTCTCCATCTCTCCATTTCTCTCTCTTTCCATCTGCCTCCATCCCTATCTCTCTATCTCTCTCTGCATCTGTTTCTCTCTCTCTCTCTCTCTCTCTCTCTCTCTGTGTGTGTGTGTGTGTGTGTGTGTGTGTGTGTGTGTATCTCCATCTCTTTATCCCTGTATCATGGCTGCTGTGTCCTCCCTTCCATGTCAATGTGGCTTAAAACAGTGGGCCCAGTAGCCAGTCATGGAACCTCAGAAACCATGAGCCAGAACGAATCTATCTTCCTTTTAAGTTGTTTCTCTCAGGTATTTGTCACAGCGATGGAAGTCTAATGGACACAGCTGGTGTCTGATGATGTTAGTTCATGGGACATTGATGGAGAAAGGAGCGGGAAGATGCAGGCAGCCTTCCTGTTGGGAGCTGCCCTCTCGGGATCTCTGCTGCCGTTTTTGTATCTCATATCCTGGATGAGGAGGGAATGTTGAGCGACAGAGGTCACTAGTGGACATAGTCACTATCTGCCCCTACCTCCTCTCCTCTCGGCAGTCTGAATGCCTGCCTTTTAATTGTCCATATCTGCTTTTGAAATCTCATATATATATATTTTTTAAATAGCCAACCACACATTCATGCATTTATTTTTCATTATTTGAAGAATATTAGTTTCTGTAATCAAACCCACATAGAAAATGCTTAATTTTATTTTACTTTTTTTTGTGTGTGCCAGGCCTGGGGCTTTTTTGCCCAAGGCTAGCACTCTACCACTAGGGCTACAGTTCCACTTTCAGCTTTTTCAGTTGAAGGTTAACGTCTCATAGATTTTCCTGCCCCTGCTGGCTCTCGACCGTGATCCTCAGCACCCAGCCCTGAATAGCTAGGATTATAGGTGTGAGCCAGTGGCACTCAACTTCATGCTTTATTTTCCAATAGACCTGTAGTTTGGCTTTTCCATGGATGTTTCTACAGATGGTAGTCGTGAGATCTCCCCAATTAGTCACTTGCTTTCTAACTCTGAATTATTTAAAATTTTCTCTCTGCCTCTGTCTCTATTCAAAGTTATCTTAAGATGTGACACATTTAGCTTTTATTGCAGTTTGAAAGTTCCTATTTTTTATTTGTAGCTTATCCTCTTTTTTCTTGTGCTACTCTGGGAGCATAATTAAGATGTCTGACTTCAGTTCTTCCTTACAAATATCTCCACACTATTCTGTCTTTAATTAGCTGAAATCATTCTCATGTAAACAAGTAACAATTGCAGACTATATGGCCTACACTCTGTTGTTGTGAGGATTTAAGTGCATCCATTGTGTGTGAAATTCATCTTAGAAAAACACTAGCTGTGACATATTTTGTCATTTTCTATGATGCCAATGGAAAACAGAGACTCATCTTTGCATTTTTATTCTTGTGAGACCTTTTTTTTTTTTTTTGAATACTCATTTTTGGACCCAGTGTGGCAGGTAAAGTGGAGACAAGCCTTGGAGACACACTGAGTTGGAAACTTCAGCCTGGACTCACCTTGGATAAACTGTTTAATCTCTGTGTAGGTGTGCTATATATGAAATGAGGATTGTGGGCTGGGCATGGTAGCTGCTGTTTGTAGTATTGACTACTGGGGAGGCCAGGGGGTTACTTGGGCCTAGGAGTTTGGGGCCAGTGTGTACAGCATAGTAAGACACTATCTTTTAAAAGAAAATGAACAGCTGGTGCCAGTGGCTCATTCCTATAATCCTAGCTACTAAGGAGGTTGAGATCCGAGGATCGCGGTTCAAAGCCAGCCAGGGCAGAAAAGTCCCCGTGAGACTTTTATCTACAATTAACCACTAAAAAACTGGAAGTGGAGCTGTGGCTTCAAGTGGTAGAGTGCTAGCCTTGAGCAAAAGAGCTCAGAGACAGTGCCCAGGCTCTGTTGTTGGTCTGCATTAAATGTTGATGACATTTTTTTTATACAAGAAGAGTTCTTAACTAGCTCCCCAGATTAAAAGGAGCTTCCAGCTCCTACACCAGACTTTCGAGAGAACACAGCCAACAACTTAAAACTTGTGACTGGCATCCCTTTATAGTACATTCATGCATTTCTACCCCAACCTGAAACTGTTGGTGTTTTTTGTTGGTGTTTATTCCCATACTATTTATATCACTTGAACTTGTTATTGCGATGATCATAAATTGTACTTAACTCCCAGTCAAGCAGATGGAAGCTAAGTGTCAAAGCCAGCTGCTTTTCTTTTATTGGGAAGTTTGGGGAGGAGTTAACAGATGACTCACTAAGGTAAGATTCCTAGAATAGTCAAATTCAAGGAGATCGGAAGCTGCCTGGGGCGGAAGGGAAGGTAAAGCCAGGGAGTGATTGTTTAATAGGTCCAGGGCTCTCGTTGTGCACTAGACAGCATTATGTGCATACACACTACAAGTGTACTTAACATGACTGTGCACTCATAGTCCTCACAGATCCAAATCCCAGAGGGGAAAAAAACTGTGTTTGTGTGTGTGTGTGTGTGTGTGTGTGTGTGTGTGTGTGTGTGTGAGAAATTTAAATGAAATACCTAAACTCACTCTGAGACAGAGACTACTGTGATTTGCCCTGTTCTCCTGTGTTGATCAGACATTCCAGGGAGAGGGGCTTAACCTTGAGCAGGATGAGCAAGGTCATTGCCTTTGGCTGAAAGCTGTGAAGTGGCAGCAGAGGATTTCTAGCCGCTGAGGGATCTGAGTGGCCCAAGGGGTCCAACAGGCTCCACATCTATGTGTGTTTCCCCCTGGCGAAGAGACTTTGAAATGAACTGGTGGTGCTTGGTCCGGCTTGCCTCCGACGGAGCATCTTTCCTGCTTATGCCCAGTCTTCTGAAGGTTTCCTTGCCTTTGATTTCCCTTATATACAACAGTTGGCCCATTTGCAATGTAGCACCACGGCGCTCTCCCATCAGTCAAAAAATGTATCTATGTATGTGAGGCCCAAGTGACGACAGGGCTCCATCCACGTCCATAACTTGCCAGTGTGTGTATGTCGGCATTCATGGGATTCATGGGACTAACCTCAGCTCTTTGCTTTAAATATATCTGAAGGCCCTTTTGGCATTTGATGATATCATTTGGCAATCTTTCTCTGTGTCTCTCTGTGTGTCTCTGTCTCTGTCTCTCTCTCTCTCTCTCTGTGCTAGTCCTGGGGTTTGAACACAGGGCGTGAGCACTGCCCCTTAGCTTTTGTTGTTGTTCAACACTAGTGCTCTATTACTGGAGCCAGAGCTCTATTTCTAGCTTTTTGATAGTGAACTGGAGATATGAGGCTCACAGACTTTTCTGCCCTGGCTAGCTTTTGAACCATGATCTTGAGAGCTTAGTCTCTTCAGTAGCTAGGATTATATACATGAGCTACCAGTATCCAGCACTCCCCATTTTTTTTAACATCCTATTTTTGAATTATCTTTGTACAAAGGATTTTCAACTCAGCATCTCAGTGTATGAATACAATGCATCTTAATCAACGTCACTTCTTCCATCTCTCTCCCCCATCTCTTCCAAACCATCCCCTCATTACCTGGTCCCATTTTCACACACACACACACACACACACACACACACACTGAACATTATGACTGTATTCACTAACCAACATTGCATTTTGGATACTAAAGGTTATTTTACTCTCATGTCCTTGCTCTGGGTCTGCAAATTCTTCAGCTCCCTTTCCATCTGCCGCGAGTAACTGCCATGCCAAGGTGCCTCACACTGATCTACCTATAGTCCCACAATCTTGGGTGCATGGCTGGTGGTAAGGTTGCCCCAATTTTACTTCTAGATATACTCTTCCGGTTCTTCAAACAAGGAGCCCTGTATCATATGGTCACACTTTTTTTCTTTTCTTTTTCAAATACAAATGTGCTCTCCATTTCTATGTGCTCTCCAGTTGTAAATGCTTCCGGAGAAGTCAGAACCCCCTTTTGCTAGTGTGACTGACCATAAATACAGTACAGCAAGTACAGCAATCCCATCATTTCTCTACAGGGTCTGTTTTCCTTCGGCATGTTAGCCTGTGCTGACCTTTTAGTGGGAATACTATTGTCTCATTTATACTTAGCCCTTCATTTAGCCACGTTTTGTTGTTTCCTTGGTTTCAAATTTTATCTCTTTATGCAAACTGGGAACTGAAGCCTTTCATTTGACTTGTGATCTTGCACATTCTGGAAGCTCATACATGTAATTGTGGAACAAATAAAGCAGCTGGAAGAAATCTTTCCTGAACAAAACCCAAGTGGGGCATTTGGAGTTGAGCCAAGATTTCAGCCGCTACAGAGGGAGATGTAAAAAGGCCGCCTATGTTACAAAGCCACCAAATCATTTCTGGCCCAATAAGAATGTCCTTCAGGCAATGATGGGCTAGAGGGTAAGGAGTTTTGGACTTTTTAGCTGTCTCATCACAAAATAGAGTGTTTAGTGGAGCCCACTCTGGTCTCTATGTCAAGTTAATTCCTGTGATAAAACTCCAGGTAAGAGAACACTGAGCGGGGCTGGGGATATGGCCTAGTGGCAAGAGAGCTTGCCTCGTATACATGAGGCCCTGGGTTCAATTCCCCAGCACCACGTATACAGAAAACGGCCAGAAGGGGCGCTGTGGCTCAAGTGGCAGAGTGCTAGCCTTGAGCAAAAGGAAGCCAGGGACAGTGCCCAGGCCCTGGGTCCAAGGCCCAGGACACTGAGCAACAGATTGATTTTGGAGGCTGTTCAGGCTGAACCCCGGCCCCCCACTAACCTACACTGTCGCCCTACGGAAGATAAGAGTCTGGGTTTCCCATCCCAAATGAGGGGTTATTATAACACAAATTTAGTTTTCAAGGAATCTCAAGAAGTTACAAAACAAAGAACCAGTAATAGATAAAGCCCTGTCAAATTAAATTCAGTGTTTATATCTGCCTTTAAAGATAAAATTAAATGTCCTTCAGTGAGCCTACAATTAAATACCTGTTTTGAAAAATATATAATGCTAAGGAGTGTCCCAGTTGTTTGTCACTGCATCCTGGCAGTATTGATCAACCTAGAATCACCCGCAGTGACAGCATACAGGTGGGGTGCAGACAGGTAAACGTGGACAGCGTCTTAGAGAAGAGATGAGCAAACCTAGATGATTAGCATTTCTCTATTCACAGAGTAGGTACAAATCAGTTTTTAAGGAAACTAGGACTAGCAAAGCTGAAATGCCTTCTCCAAATCATTTCCTAAGGAAACATTCAAGTGACAAACTTCTACCACCTAAAAAGTTTAGCAGGACTGAATCAAGCAAGCCTGCTGTGCCCTTGAAAACTGATCACCCAATCATGGGAATACAGAGTGGAAAAACCTTTATAAATGCAAATGCAGCTAATGTCATCGTGGGCGTGGCTAAAAAGCCTAAGCCAATTTATGTTGATGGCAGAACTGGAGACAAGCATGACCTGGGAACCTCAGGCCTACTTCAATAGAAAGGATTATGTTATTACACCTGAATACGTATGTACACAAAGTGAGGAGCTAAAGAAAGCCCAAGAAGCGGATGATAATTCTGTCCAGGAGAACCTCAGGAAGGCAGCTATGAAAAGACCACCAGATGAAGAAAGGGAGGCGATTCTTCAGGGGCTGAAAAACAACTGGAAAGAACTGCACAGAGAGTTCCAGTCGCCATCATTGTTCATCGATTCCATACCAAAGAAGACTCGTAAGCAGAAGCTGGAGGAAAAGATGAGCCAACTGGAACACATCGGTGTCCTGGAGAAGCCCAAAATCTCATACACTGCTAACAAGTACCCATCAACTCTTCGTGTAGAGCAATGTAATGGAAAAAGCATGGACTCTAAACAAGCAAAACTTTTAAGTGTTTCAAATAGGAAAATACCAGAAAGAGAGCAGAAATAATCCTAATAAAATGCTTAGGCAATGTTTAAAGAATAATTAAATCCTTTGGAAGCTACTTAAAGACAATTGAAAAAAATTTTAACTGAGACACAATGTGTACCGTAGGTTATCAACAAGCACGTAATATGAAATAAATGGTCCCAGAGAAATATCCTAATATGTAATTCTCAATTTTATTGCAGTTAAAAATAAAACATAAAACCCTACCCCAAATAATAGTCACCTGTAGAGTGTAAGAAGGAATGAGGGCTCATATTTTACCTGTGGGTTGGGTGGGGTGGTTGAGCATCTTTCTGGTCCTGTTCTCAGAGCCACGCCCACTTGCACTGATAAGGTGTGGCTAAAAGATGTTTTAGAGACACAAGTGCACCCAGAAGGCTGAAACCACATGAGACCTCCAGGAGCAGAGTGTTGCTTTACCAGAACAAAGACACATGATTGGCAGGGAGGGGCACAAAGAAAGGCGACCCGTGGCTAGGAGATGGCAAGAAATAGGGAGATGAGTGATCATAAGTAAAGAGCTATGCACTCTGAGCTTTTTGGTTGTTTTCCTAACCTGGCAAAGAGAAAAATCAGTGATTGACTAGCGTTGTCAGGAAGGTAGAGTTAATAATAACATTGAATTCAGCCAAATACCATGTAGTGAACCCCAGAGGCAGAGGTGTGGCTTGGAGGATAGAGCACCAAGCAAGTGTAAAACTCCCAAGTTTAAGCCCTAGTACCAGCAATGTAGTCAACCCAATAATCTGACCAAAATCACACATTGATTGAAAGTTAATCTCTTGAATATTTGTCTTCTCTGTCCTGCTAAATTTTGTAACATATGATGATTTTCATGTTCCTAAATATAACTTATTTCTTACTACTTATTACTTATTTATTACTTTCCAAGTTGTTTTTCTGTACCAGTCATCATTGTCTAAATTTATTGTGTTAATGTACCTCTAAATTGCCCATATATTAACAAAGTATCTTACTGAAAATATGGGAGGGGGGTGTTAATTACGAAAGCAATGTTTGTTTGTTACAGAAGCTATAGAGACAAACAAGCAGTCTCGATCCAATCTACATTTCAGAAATCACTGCTGAAACCTCTAGACTAACTGTTTGGATCCTTTTCTGAGTATATGTTCGTTCTTCCCTACCAAAACAGGATTATGAAACATATGTCTTAAGCCCAGCATTGTCTGTTTAAGCAATCTGTCAGTTGTTGGCTGTTGGAACGATCCCAACCTAATTCCCATTGTTGGACATTTAGTTCCATACTCAAACTAGCAGCCGAGGAACAGGAGCCACCCTGCCAGAGCTGTAGAGCGATGGACATTGTGGTGATGGAAAGCTGGGACAGAGGCCAAGAGAGAGTAGGAACCGGGAGACATGTACTAGGGCTGGGTCATGGAGAGTGAAGGATGATGGGAGTGGAGGCAGGTGAGATCAAAAGCTCACAGCAAATAGCCTGTGCTGGGACATCCTGGGGCAGAAGCCGTCTGAACTAAGTTAGTCAAGGCCAGGTACTGGTGGCTCATGCCTGTATTGCTAGCTACTCAAGAGGCGGAGATCTGAAGATCAAGGAAAATCCATGAGACTCTTAATCTCCACTTAAACTGGAAAAAGCTGGATATGGAGGTGCGGCTCAAGTGAGAGAGCTCTAGCTTTCAACAAAAAAGCTAAGAAACAGCATCTAGGCTGTGAGTTCAACCCCAGTACACAGTACCAAGAAATAGTCAAGGAATATTGTCATAGCCAGACAAAACACCTGGTAAGCACAAGGATATGTCTGGAGTATGGGCTTGTCTGCCTGCAGAGTCCTCTTTCTTAGTGTACATGTAGGGCCTCCTCCACAGACAGCCGAGCCAGATGGAATCAGTTAGTGAACTGAAGTCTTCAGTCCTGAAGTCGTCAGTGTGTTGAGGTCACACTAGAAGATCTATAGAGTGAAAAGATCGGAAAGAAAGATGCAGCCCTGGATCACTGGTATTTAAAAGGCAAGATTTTAGAAAACAAACGAATGATCTAGACTTCAGTGCCACCAGGAGATGGCTTTGGCAATATGGAAAACGTGGAGAGTTCACAGTGGCACTATGAATGAAATGGTGGGGACAGGCCAGATGGCCTTGAGGTGAGAAACGAATTGGTAATTAAAAAGTGGAGCAAAGCCTCGCTACAGAGAAGGCTGAGACCTGAGAATCAAGGTTTGAAGCCAGCTTGGACAGACAAATCTGAGTCCAGTCTCTTATCTCCATAACAAAAAGCCAAGTGGATTCAAGTCCTGAGTTCAAGCCCCAGTATTGACAGCACACACACACACACACACACACACACACACACACACACACACACACGAAAATAGAGCAAACATGTGAACTATACTATTTTGAAGAATGAAAAAGAAAGTGCCATGGAATCTGGAAGGATATTTAAGAATATATCCGAAGGCCCAGCTTCCTTTCTTCTCCTCCTAGGAGAGATATGGCTTCTGCTTACAGAAGTGTAATACCACTATTTAAAACTTACTGCATTCCAGCCATTGTGCTAACAACTTTATACAGACCACCTCTTTCCAGTCTTACAATAAAAACTCATGGAGTAGGTCTCCTTTCCATCTCTATTTTATGCATGAGGTCTCTGAAGATTAGAGAGGTTAAGCCTTGGGTCATCCGGCTTGTAAGTGATGGAGCTAATATTCCATTCTGGGCAGGGTACATGCATTGCCCAGATGTTACTCAGTGGTTGAGAGACCGGTGTGTTTCTATTTGTGGGGAAGAGGAGTCGCTGTACTGAGGATTCCTGGCCCAGGGCTCGCCACTGGAATGGAGGTCCTAGTGGGCTTCTGCTTTCTTATTGCCCGTCTTCAGCCTTATTCTCCAGAGCAGAGACGTATCGCCCAGCAATCCATCACCCTAGACAGTGCTGCCTTGCACTGTTGGGACAGCGTGAGACATCTTTTCAAAGTCTCCCAGACCTTCCTGGGCTTTCCTTGAAGAAAGGCACACAGGACATTTTTTCATTCTGTATCTGATTCTTCAAGCAATGGGAGGTTATTTCTCACACAGAATCCATGATGGAGCTCGGCTGGCTAGCGTGCAAGGGAGTTGTGTCAATGTGAAAAAGCAAATTTGAGATGCTCACAAAAGGCATATAAGAAAGCATGTGCAAGGAGAAATAAACACCTCTTTTGTCATGATTTAAACATGAGTTAATAGGTAACTTGAAAATCATATTACTCTGTTTCTAAATTAATTTGTTGTTTGCTGAAAGCTATTTTCAGAAAATGATACATTTAACTTGTCCTTTGTACACCTAACTCCAGCTTTTTAATTAAACAGTGCTTTTGCCAAGGTCTCACCCTTGCATGGAGTCCAAATGCATACTCAGAAAGTACTGCAGGAAGAGCAATGGATGAGCACATAGTTAGCCAACCGCAGTTAGTTTGTGTGCTCATTTCAGCTACTGCACACTGACCAGATGAAATCTTGTTTTCACTCTTTCCCTACAGGTCTGAAAGACTGTTTCACCTAGTCTCACAAAACAGTTGTGTTTTATATTCCAGTTAGAAATATTCTTAAGCAATATTAATTGATACCAAATCTTTAATCACTCAATCGATACCAAAGTTCTGATTCCTGTAATTCAATAGTGCTGGCTTTATACCTATAAGTCTCATTGATATAACTCTCCTTCCCATCACCTCCTCTGTCCCCAGAACATTGCAAGACAGTACTAGTGAGAGGTTCACCTGGCAGGTCACCTCACAGTGGTCCAGGAAAAAAAAAATACCAAGGAATGCTTACCTTGTTCTTGATCAGATCATGGAGCTTGAAGCCCGAGGTCTGACACTGAAACACAACGAAGCCAGGAAAACTGAGTTCCATATAGACACATTTGTTAAGGCCTAGGTGTTAACTCTCAGGCTTGAACCAAAACCAAGTGTTGGATGGGCAGCTGGACAGTGACAGGAAGCAATCGGGCAGACCAAGAGGGAAGAATGGGGGTGGGGTCAGCCACGCAGAAAATGCTCAAGAGGGACTTCAGGTCAGGAGGCCCACGGTCCAAATTGCTTGGGACAGATGGTCTTCCTGGTGGTAATTATCTTCCTGGACATTCTGTATGTGTGGACCTTGTAAAACCAAAATCTTTTTGCGTCATGGAGATGCTATTTACCTTGTTCCCCCCCCTCTGTTGGCATCTGTGTGGATGGCACAAAATCAGAAGTGGGTAATGTCACCTGGGTTATTTCACCTGAATTGAGCCAAATCAAGACAGTAGCATTGAACTGTAGTTCTTCCCTTTCCCACACGGTTAGAAGGAAGGCTCTGTTGCATGTAAGAACGTCTTGGATAGAACAACAAAAATGATTAGTTCCTTCCATGCCCATCTTTGAAGCATGCGTGTGCCATTTCTATCACCTCCCATGGCCTCATGTGTGTGTCCAGGAAGACTGTTTTCAGAGGTTGCTTTCGTGCGCTCTCAGCTGGCCTTCCCCTAATGGAATACTGCCTTGACTTCAGAAAATGACTGACAGACTACCGTGGCTCAGACGATGGTAATTTGCTGGACATTTTCTCAGAAGTGAATGAAGCAAGCCTGTCATTTCAAGAAAAACAGCTGATGGAATTTGTTGCCAATGACAGAATTTGAGCTTTCAAGTGATAATTAGAATTTGGGAGACTTGTATCATCTCCTCTGGTGAACTTGACAGTTTCTCAATAAAGACTTTTGTGATGAGTTCAGTAGTGGTTTTAACAAACAGCATGTTTTTATATCGTGTAAGGAAACGTGTTAGCATTTAGAAGATCTATACCCTGAGTGCATTCCTATTTTTCCATGTCCAGTGTAGTGTATGATGTTACAGAAACTACACATCTTGGTTAGGTGAAAAGTATACACCGATACAATGTAATAAAGTCTGAGAGGTCAATTGATACTGCTTGAAGCATTGCATTGCTGCTAGCCTTTAAGGAATGTAACTTATTAAGTGTACAGTATTGTGGAGTGTTTTTTGTTTGTTTTGCCGTACTGGGGTTTAGACACAGGACCTTTCCCTTGCTTTGCAAGTATTCTACTACTTAGGCCACACTCTCAGCCCTTTTAGCTTTAGGCTATTTGCTTTCAAATAACATCTCATATGTTTTTTGGGGTTTTTTTTGGCCAGTCCTGGGGCTTGGACTCAGGGCCTGAGCACTGTCCCTGGCTTATTCTTGCTCAAGGCTAGCACTCTGCCACTTGAGCCACAGCGCCACTTCTGGCCATTTTCTGTATATGTGGTGCTGGGGAATCGAACCCAGGGCCTCATGTATACAAGGCAAGCACTCTTGCCACTAGGCCATATCCTCAGCCCCACATCTCATATGTTTTTCCCCTGGTTACCCTTGAGCCACAATCCACCTACCCAAGGCTCCCATGTAACTGGGATTCCAGGACTGTACCACTATGCCCAGCTATCATCATTATTATTATTGTTGTTGTATTATTGTTGTATTATTATTTTTGTCCAGTTTGGCTTCAAATATGGGCCTTTATAATCTGTATTTTTCAAGTAACTGGGATTGCAGAGTGTGAAACACCATATCCAACAAGTGTACCATACTCTTTGAAAAGAGTATCTGCAGTCATGTCAAAAGACTATCAAAATACTTCTCCTGCCATTTACATAGCTGTGGAAGGCCATATTTTTTGCTACAAATTATAACCATATTTCTTCAAGGGGAATTTAGAAGCAGCTATGCAAATATAACTATAATTTATTATATAATATTTTAAATATTGTATAATACTTTAAAGACTTGCAAAAATGTAAAATCATGATAGTCTTCTTGCTGTTTCTTTGTGAAATTAGTTTTCATAAAAATGCACTGAAATGCGGTGGATTTATTATTGTTATTTTAAAGTAAATTAATATTTTAAAACGTGCCCAGTTTTAATACTCATTTCTAGTATGATACATATTGATAACTACAATAGGAACAAGAGCCAGGCACTGATGATACACTCCTATAGTCCTAGTAACTCAGGAGGCTGAGATTTGAGGATCATAGTTCATTGCCAGCTTGGGCAGAAAAGTCCATGGAAGTCTTTTCTAATGAAATACACACACACACACACACACACACACACACACACACACACACGAGAGAGAGAGAGAGAGAGAGAGAGAGAGATTTGTTTACCAGTCCTAGGGCTTGAACTCAGGGCCTGGCCACTGTCCCCGAGCTTCTGTTTTGCTGAAGGCCAGCACTCTACCATTTGAACCACAGAGCCACTTCCAACCTTTTCTGCTTATATGGCATATATGATATGAGTAATCAAATCCAGGGCTTTATGCATGCTCAGCAAGCACTCTACCACTAAGCCACATTCTCAGCCTCTACAGTCAGTTTTTAGGAATGTAAAGGAACCCCAAGGCTAAAAACTTTGAGAACCTCAGCTGTAGGGACATACATCCTGGCCTGGGGTAGTGAAGGAAGAGCATTCTGGACTGGTTGGTCAGATGCGGGCCTTGCCCAGGAAGTGAGTGGCTGCCTGCAATTACACGGCTAATTCTCATGAAGTGTGGTCATGGGAGAAGCACCAAGTGATCTGGGAAGAGTTCTAGAAGAATCCATGTGCCTGTTAATTCTTTTTTTTTTTTTTTTTTTTTTTTTTTTCAGCATCTTTGCTTTTTTAATATATCTAAATTGCAAAAAATATCATAGGAATCAAATCACATCAGATATATAAACTTTTTAACCATAAAAAACTTTTTCCAATTCTTAGTATCTCTCAAGGGGCAGTTTCAGAAATTCCAGTCAAATCACTCATTGCTGTATATTAGAACTTTTTGGAGTTGTTGTTTTTTTTTTTTTTTTTTTCTCAGATTTTTATTTTCAAACTGACGTACAGAGAGGTTACAGTATCATACGTTGGGCGTTGGATACATTTCTTGTACTGTTTGTTGCCTTGTCCCTCATGCCCCCCTCCCTCCCCCCCTTCCCTCCCCCCCGCCCAGTTGTTCAGTTCACTTACACCAAACAGTTTTGCAAGTATTGCTTTTGTAGTTATTTCTCTTTTTTTACCCCGTGTCTCTCGAATTTGGTATTCCCTTTGAATTTCCTACTTCCAATACCAGTAAACACGGTTTCCAATATACTCAGATAAGATTACAGAGATAGTGTAGGTACAAACATAGGAAGGTGATACAAAACATCATCAATAATAGAAACTACACATTCACATAGGACGTTGAAAGTAGTTATAACTGTGATATATCACTTGTTTCCATATCATGGAGTTCATTTCACTTAGCATCATCTTATGTGTTCCTAAGGGTATAGCTATTGGGCCTTGTGATGCTCTGCTATGGCTTGCCTAAACCTGTACTAATTATTCCCAATAAGGGAGGCCATAGAGTCCATGTTTCTTTGGGTCTGGCTCACTTCACTTAGTATAACTTTTTCCAAGTCCTTCCATTTCCTTACAAATGGAACAATGTCATTCTTTCTGATAGAGGCATAAAATTCCATTGTGTAAATGTACCACATTTTCCTGATCCATTCATCTATGGAGGGGCATCTGGGTTGGTTCCAGCTTCTCGCTATGACAAATTGTGCTGCGATGAACATTGTTGTGCTGGTGGCATTACTGTGATTTTGTTTGTGGGCTTTTGGATAGATACCCAACAGTGGGGCTGCTGGGTCATAGGGGAGTTCTATATTGAGCCTTCTGAGGAATCTCCATACTGCTTGCCAGAGTGGCTGAACCAGTTTACATTCCCACCAACAATGAAGTAGGGTTCCCTTTTGGCCACATCCCCTCCAACAATTGTTATTATTAGTTTTCTTGATATATGACATTCTTGCTGGGGTGAGATGGAATCTCAATGTTGTTTTGATTTGCATTTCCTTTATGGCCAGTGATGTAGAGCATTTTTTCATATGTCTATTGGCCATTCTCATTTCCTCATCAGAGAAGTTTCTTTGTAAGTCTTTAGCCCACTTGATGAGGGGGCTGTTGGTTCTTTGCAGTTTTGTTTTGGAAGAAGGTAATTTTTTTAGTTCTGCATATATTTTAGAGATGAGGCCTTTGTCTGTTGAATGTCCGGTAAAGATTTTCTCCCAGTCTGTGGGCTTTCTGTTTATCTTGAGAGCTATGTCCTTTGCCGTGCAGAAGCTCTGGAGTTTGATGCAATCCCATTTGTCCAACCTTTCTTTGATTTGTAGCCTTTCAGGGTCTTTGTTAAGGAAGTTCTGTCCTGTGCCAAGGAGCCCAAGTGTTTCTCCTACTCCTTCCTTTAGTGTCTTCAGGGTGCCTGTTTTGATTTCAAGGTCTTTAATCCATTTGGAATTGATTTTGGTGCAGGGTGATATATAAGGATCTAGTTTTAGTTTGTTGCATGTGTTGAGCCAGTTTTGCCAGCACCACTTGTTAAAGAGGCTATCTTTCTTCCATACTATTGTTTTAGCTCCTTTATCAAAGATTAAGTAGGCATAGTTCTGTGGGTTTAATTCTGGGTCTTCAATTCTGTTCCATTGGTCTTCAGGCCTGTTCCGGTGCCAATACCAAGCTGTTTTTATTACTATAGCTTTATAATACAGCTTGAAGTTGGGTATTGTAATTCCTCCAGCACTGTTCTTTCTGCTTAGGAGTGTTTTTGCTATTCTAGGTCTTTTATTGTTCCATATGAATTTCTGGATTGCTTCCTCTATTTCATTAAAGAATGGTGTTGGGATATTAATGGGTATTGCATTGAATTTGTAGATAGCCTTTGGCAATATTGCCATTTTGATTATATTAATCCTCCCAATCCAGGAGCATGGGAGGTTTTTCCATTTTCTTAGTTCTGACTTAATTTCATTTTTCAAGCTTTTAAAGTTCTCTTCAAAGAGGTCTTTCACTTCTTTGGTTAAGGTTATTCCTAGGTATTTTATGTTTTTGGGGGCTATTGCAAAAGGAGTTGCTTTCCTGATTTCAGCCTCGGTCTTCGGGTTGTTAGCATAGAGAAAGGCCGTTGATTTTTGAAGGTTTATTTTATATCCTGCGACTTTGCCAAAGTTTTGTATCAGCTCTAGTAGCTTGGGGGTAGAGTCTATGGGATTCTTTAGGTATAGGATCATGTCATCTGCGAAGAGAGAAAGTTTAACTTCATCTTTTCCTATTTGGATCCCCTTTATATTCTCTTCTTGCCTAATTGCTCTGGCTAGGAATTCTAGTACTATGTTGAAGAGCAGGGGAGAGAGTGGACATCCCTGCCTTGTTCCTGATTTTAAAGGGAATGGCTTTAGTTTTTCACCATTTAGAGTTATGCTTGCTGTTGGTTTGTCATAAACTGCCTTGATTATATTCAGGAATGTTCCCTGGAATCCCAGTTTTTCCAGGGCTTTTAGCATAAATGGGTGCTGGATTTTATCGAACGCTTTTTCCGCATCCAGCGATAAAACCATGTGGTTCTTTACCTTGCTCCGGTTGATGTGGTGGATTACATTAATTGACTTGCGTATATTAAACCAGCTTTGCATCCCTGGGATGAATCCAGTTTGATCGTGGTGTATGATTTTTTTGATGACTTGTTGAAGTCGATTGGCCAGAATTTTGTTGAGAATTTTTGCATCTATGTTCATCAGGGAGATTGGTCTGTAGTCCTCTTTCCGTGATGAGTCCCTGCCTGGTTTTGGGATGAGGGTTATACTGGCTTCATAAAATGAGTCTGGCAGTGAACGTTCTCTTTCAATTTCATTGAAGAGTTTGAGAAATATTGGAGTGAGTTCTGTTTTGAAGGCCTTGTAGAATTCTGCTGTGAATCCATCTGGACCTGGGCTTTTCTTGGATGGGAGATCATTTATTGCTGTTTCTATTTCAATACTGGATATGGGTCTGTTTAGAAGGTTTAAGTCTTCATAGTTGAGTTTGGGGGTATCAATTTTTTCTAGGAAATCATCCATTTCTTCCAAGTTCTCGAATTTGTTGGCATAAAGGTTTGCAAAATAGTCCCTTATTATTTTCTGAATTTCGGTTATTTCTGTGGTGATGCTACCTGTTTCATCTCTTATCTTGTTTATTTGAGTGTGCTGCCTTCGTTCTTTGGTCAGGTTTGCCAGGGGTCTGTCTATCTTGTTGATTTTTTCAAAGAACCAACTCTTTGTTTTGTTGATTCTTTCGATGGTTTTTTTCGTCTCTAATTGATTTAATTCTGATTTGATTTTAATTATTTGCTTCCGTCTATTGACTTGGGGTTTGGCTTGCTGTTCTCTCTCCAGAAAATTAAGGTGCTTCCTTAAATTACTGAGTTGCTGTTTCTCCAGTTTGTTGATGTATGTACTCAGAGATATAAATTTTCCTCTAAGTACTGCCTTTGCTGTGTCCCAAAGGAGCTGGTACTTTGTGCCCTCAACTTGGTTGAAGTCCATAAACATTTGAATTTCTGTTTTAATTTCTTCAATGATCCACTGATGGTTCAGCAGTGTGTTCTTTAGTCTCCATGAATTGTGGGATTTTCTGTGGTGGCTGAATGAGTTGAGCTCTAATTTTATTCCATTGTGGTCTGAAAGAATGCAGGGAATGATTTTGATACTTCTGAATTTGTACAGATTTTCTTTGTGCCCTAAGATGTGATCTATTTTGGAGAATGTTCCGTGTGCTGCCGAAAAGAATGTGTATTCTGTCCTTGCTGGGTGGAATATTCTGTAGATGTCGATTAAGTCTAGTTGGTCTATGCAATTGTTTAGTTCTGTGGTTTCTTTGTTCAGTTTTTGGCATGTTGATCTGTCCAGAGGTGATAGTGGAGTGTTAAAGTCCCCCACTATCATTGTGTTTGGGTCTATGAATGTTTTTAGAGCCAGTAGTGTTTGTTTGATGAAGTTGGGTGCTCCTGCATTTGGCGTGTAGATATTTAGGATGGTTATTTCTTCCTGTTGGAGAGATCCTTTTACTAGTATGTAGTAACCTTCTTTGTCTCTTCTTACCTTTTTTAATTTGAAGTCAATTTTGTCTGATACTAGGATTGCAACTCCAGCCTGCTTATGGGGGCCATTTGCTTGATAGATTTGTTTCCAGCCTTTCACTTTTAGAAGATGTTTACTTTTGCTGGATAGATGTGTCTCTTGGAGGCAGCAGAAAGATGGATCTTGATTTTTGATCCAACTTATGAGCCTATGTCGTTTGATTGGAGAATTAAGTCCATTAATGTTGACAGTTAGGATTGAGAGGTGATCGTTTGTTCCTTTCATTATCACTGTCTTGTTTGAAGCTGTGTCTTCCCATTTCTTGATCTAGTGTTTACTAATTAGGGTTCATTTCTCTGTCTGTGTTGGGATCCTGATTATTTTCCCTGTATAGTACATCTTTAAGGATTTTGTGTAAAGCTGGTTTGGTGGAGATATATTGTTTCAGTTTTTCCTTATTGTGGAAGACTTTTATTTGACCTTCGGCTATGAAGGAGAGTTTGGCGGGGTACAGAATTCTTGGTTGGTAGTTATTTTTATTTAGAGTTTGGTATACTTCATTCCAGGCTCTCCTTGCTTTCATGGTCTCTGCTGAGAAGTCTGGGGTAATTCTGATTGCTTTTCCTTTATATGTGATTGTTTTCTTTGCCCTAACAGCTTTGAGTATTTTTTCCTTGCACTCTGCAGAAGCTGTTTTGATCACAATGTGTCGATGGGAAGTCCTATTCTGGTCTGGTCGATTTGGGGTTCTAAATGCTTCTTGTATCTGTATAGGCCTTTCCTTCTGGATATTTGGGAAGTTCTCAGCTAATATTCTGTTAAATAGGTTGCCTATCCCATTAACCTCTTTCTCCAAGTTTTCCTCAATACCTATTATCCTTAAATTGGGCTTCCTGATTGTGTCTTGAATCTCCTGTAGCGATCTGTTTTGTTGCTTGGACTGGATTTGTATTGATTTTTTATCTTTCTCCATAGAATCTAAGGAATCTTCAGCTCCTGAGATTCGATCCTCTGCTTCAGTTAGTCGGGACTGTAGGCTAACTACTTGATTTCGAATCTCTTTTCCTTCTGACTGGTCTTTCCTGATGTTTTCCATGTCATTTCTTAGGTCCTGTATGGACTTCTTTACTTCATTAACTTCATTACTTTGGTTTTGAGTGTTGTCTCTCAAATCTTTAAGTTGGGTAGCTATCTTTTCATTTGACTCTTGAAGCTCACTTATCTTTCTATTTGTGGATGCCATGAAATTCTCCATTAATTTTTGCTTTGCCTCCTCACGCTCTAACATAATTGACTGAAGAGATTCAAACTTTTCATTTATCATGTTTATCAGTAAACTTTGTAGAGCATTTTGGGGGTTTTCTTCTATGTTTTTGATTGACTGCTCTGCTTCCTGCTTGTTTTGGGTGGGGGATAAGACTTCATTATTTGCCATCTTTCTTGTGTTTCTTCTGCCCATTTGAATTGGGAATGCCAACCTACCAGCACCTGTGAGCACTGTTTAAGACCCAAAGCAGCCCTTACCAAGCACTGTTGTGTAAATCTTACAATTTCACAATTATAAACAGATAACTTGTATACCTGTCTATAAAGTTAGATTTGGTGTTCTAAAGAATACAATTTCAATATAACATCTGATCCTGGGCCCTGTATTCAGTAGTTACTTATTTACTGTTACAACCTTATACGCAATTCTTGTTTTTATATTAAGTTCTTTTAGGACTGGCTTTCTCTGTGAACCCCTTTGATTCACTCGTATTAAGCTGTGATATCCTCTATCCAATAACCAGAAGTCAATGGAACCTGGAGGTCCAGGCAGTAAGTCCGGAGGGTAAGTTGGAGGTAGTAAAGAGAATAGAGTCAACTGTATTGGGGGAGTGGTGGTGGTGATTTTGGTTTAGTTTCAGTGACGTGGAAATGTGGAGAAGAGTAGAATCAGTAGAAAGAACATTCATAAAATGACAGACACTGGAGAGTTAGCAGAAAAGGGTGTAGGTGTTATTTATAGGAAAGTAATTTTTATAGGAAGAGGACGCAATGAGAGAAATGAAGTAAAAATACTGGAAGACAGATACACAAAACAGAGAAAAATTATTTAACAAGGAAGTATAAGTAAATAAAAAGGAAAATAACCGAAAAGGAACAAACCTAGCAAATAAACAAACACACAAAAAAACTTGATACAACAAACCAGTAAAAATGGAAAACAAACAAACAAACCAAAAAAAAAAAAACAAAAAACAAAAGAAAAAACAGCCAATGATGTTTCAGGTGTGAAAAAATTAAAAAGAAAATTTAAAAGAAAAGTTAAAAAAAAATGTTTGAAAAGAAAAAGAAACCAGTCTCTCGTTTCCCTGCAATGGACTGCAGTCTATTTTCCTGATTGGCTGATTTGACTTGATTTCAGTTGGCAAGGGGTGGTTCTGTTCTGACTTTCTCCCCTGTTGGTGCAATCGTGGGTCTCTGAGGTTCGCACAGCTTGCAGGCAGGCCTTGGGCGTCCTCTGTCGATGGGGACGTGGGCAGTCACAGGAACTGTGGCTCCTCTGTCTGCTGTTGGGCCACTGCCTTTGATGCCTGGTCTTGACTAGACTGTGAACTCAGCAGAGCATGGCGCCTCTAGCCTGTTTTGCTCCACTAAGAGTTGCTTGCCTGAGGGAGGCGGCCTCCTTGGCATAGGTAGCTATGGAATGCAGCTCCGTTTTGGGCTGGGAATTAGTTTCCTCTGTGACGGGACCGTTTAGCTGTCCCCGGAACTGTTTGTTCCTCCTTCTGTTGTTTCCGTGCCCCTGGTAGCTGCTGGCAGCTTTTGCTTTAAGTTTAGAAGTTCCGGCGGGCAGGGCGGGGCTTCTCTGGCTAGGCCCCGGACTCGCCTCCCACCAGGGCAGGGGGCGTTCTTCTGGGCGGAGCTGGTTCTCACTGATTCCGCCCCTCCTGCCCTTTTCAAAGATGGCTTTTTTGACCTCGCTTTCCCCAGGCCCGCTTCAGTTTCAGTCTGGTCTGACCCTATGCCAGTGGCAAAGATGGCGCTTTGCTCTGGCGGTGGGGACAGGGATGCCTTCCAGAAGCTGGACTGTGGGCACAAGCGAAAATAATTTTTTTTTTTTTTTTTTGCGGGGTACTCACGCGGTCTCTGCGATGTCAGGTCCTCCGTGCTCGGCTGCCGTCTGGAGTATTTCTCGCTTTAGCTGCGTGGAGTGCTGGGGGCTGTGCCCGGCACTGTGCCGGAGCCGGCGCTGGCGCCGCGGCGGGACGCCGCCTGGAGCTCAAAACTGTGTTTTCAGACCAGCAAAGTCGATTTTTCCTTCCTGGAGAGAATCCCTGTACTGTTAGAAGTTACTTTGGCTGTCTTTCTCGGAGAAACAGTTTCTATGAGGTGAGAAAACTACCATATCAGAGGGAGCTCTGCAGGGCACAGCCGCTCCTCCGCCGTCTTCTCCTGGAGTGTGCCTGTTAATTCTTAAAGGCTGAATACGAGTCATTCAGGCTACTAATCTGGATATAGAAAGATACATGCACAGGAACCCAGCTGAGTGGTCATCTGTAAAACCCTTTTGGTTGTAGAAATGAGGAAGTGACATTTAGCTAGAGCACAGGATGGAGGAGGGATGGTGTGGCACAGAGAAAGCAGGGGACGCAGCCAGAGGGCCTTGTGCTAGGGGAAATGGGCGAGTGGAGGGTTTGAAGGCAGGAGAGGGACATTAGCTTGCAGTTAGATGAGAGCCCCAGTGGGGTTCTAATACAGGGGATGGAACTCAGCTAATGTATGGCTGGGGGGTGGCGAGATGCAGGTAGACTTAAGAGATCGTGATGTGGAGTCATACATATGGCAGGTCGGCACGCCGGGACTAAGGAGGGTGGCACCAAAGGGGATAGCATTCCCTGGCAGAAGGAACACAGGATGGGTGGGTTTCAAGGGCAGAAAGAGGAATCCCATTTGGTTCCCTCCCATGGGGCATTGCCCAGTCAGCATTAGATACGAGGCTCTGGTGCTCAGCAGGAACATCTGGACTGGAGATATCCACTGGAGAGTCCTCCAAATACAAATCACCACCGAAAGATGAGTGAGCTCTCAGAGAGAGCACCAAACCAGAAGAGCAGACTGCTGGGGGGAGAGCCCTGGACAGTAATGGCACTGGAGGGATAAGGAAAAAAGGTGAGCATGCAACGGTGGCTGAACAAAGATCCCACAGAATTAAGAGAACCCAATGAGGCCAAGGGAATAGAGGATTGAGAAAAAGCAAGAAAAGAGGTCAGGATTGAACTGGCCCATCAGTCAATCATGTGATGATTCTGGGGTTTTTTGGTTGCTGCTGCTGCTGCTGCTGTCATGGGTCATGGGGCTTACACTGTTCCTGTGCTTTTCTGCTCAAGGCTAGCACTCCACCACTTTGAGCCACAGCTCTACTTCTGGTTTTCGGCCTGTTAATCACAACTTTTCTGCCCTGCCTGGCTTTGAACCACAATCCTCAGATCTCGGCCTCTTGAAGGGCTAGGATTAGAGGTGTGAGCCACCACTGTCTGGCATCTGAGAATTTTTTTTAAACAAGAAATGGTTGTTAGTGTTCACCTGTCTGCAGCACAGTGTGTCTGAACGAGCTGGCTCTAACAGGTCTAAAAAATAAGGGAGAAAGGCATAGAGGGAGAGAAAATGGCAAATGAGGAAAAAGGGGAGGGATGGAATGAAAGAGATTGATGTGCAAATATTGTATTTCTAGGAGACTGAGCCAGTCGACAGAGAGGCTACAAGTTCATGAGCAGAAAGGGGTAATCAATAGGATGATAGATGTTCTAGAAGAGTTGGGAGGGCTGAGGAACTGGGGGAAAGGTAGACGGAAGCCATGTCTTCAACAGGGAACCAAGTTCTGTCGTAGCATGAGGGAAGCGCAGTTGCTGAAGAAATGCAGGATGGAATATGGTTTAATTAGAAAGGGAAGTTCTGTGGTTTCCTGGACCCTGCATTAGGAGGGGAGCAATGAGGGTTTGGAGCAAGGAGAAACAGCACAACAGAACCAAGCATGGCAGGAGGACATGGTATTGAAGACATAGAGAGAGCTGTATCTGTATCAGATGTTAGACAGTGGTAATTTAATTACAGCAATCTGGTTTCTTTACACATTTCCATTACAACCTAAAATTTATCCTCGCCCATAGTGATTCTTAAAGAAGCCCAGATGTCATTTTCTGGCCAATTCAAATTATTGGTATATGTTTCCATATTTCCTTTTATATTCACCAGGATAAGTCTTCAGTTATGCCATTGCCATTAAGAGTTCCCTATGTAGAAAAATCCATTCATTAGGAACACATTTATTGCTTCATTGAGTTACCCATTCAAAATGCACAGAACCACAAATTAAATGTGGTGCTTTTCCATTTCTGAAAAAGGCGGATGAATAAGTACAGTTTTCTTGAATACATCATATTTGTCTCGCATAATTAACGGTCCACATTCATAGCTGACAGATGCCAAGTCTTGCTGGGTTTGATCATTGTTCTTCAGTGGTCTTTACTGAAATGGAGGCCTCCCAAGACTTGAACACCCAGTGTTCAGCACACGGGGAATGGTGAGGCAGACACAATGACGGCAGTTGTTTTTGAGGAGCAGCTGATGGGCCCCCAAAATCTATTTCTGTCAACTTAAGCAAAGTATAAAACAGCATCTCTGTTGAAATGATCAAATGAAATTTCTCAAGTAGCTTTGATAGATTAGTCATTAAATACTACTGGATTCCTGTTATATAGCCTCTAGTCAATGTCTACCACATTTAAGGCTTTGGTGTTTATTTCAGATATATATTTTAGTGTTCTGTCATAATCTTTCTAGATTGCAAATACTGATGAATTTTAATACCCATGTGATGAATATGTATGAGCATAGACTACATTATAGTATAAGGATCCTGTTAAAGGAGAAGGGCACAGGCAATGCTGATCCAGTCGAGAGGGCAGGCTTGCCTATTTCCTTTGAACAAGGCCATGTGAGCTGCTTGCTGAGCCATCCCACACCTTGGCTCCCATTGTGTCTTCTGTTTTAGTTTTTCCATTGTCAATGAAGAGGAGTTTGGGTTCCATTGCTTTCTTTTTTTCTTTCTTTTTTTTTTTTTTGGTCAGTCATGGGGCTTGAACTTTGGGCTTGGGCACTGTCCCTGAGCTCTTCAGCTCAAAACTACTGCTCTGCCACTTGAGCCACAGTGCCACTTCCAGTTTTCTGGTGGTTAGTTGGAGATAAGAGTCTCACAAACTTTCCTGCCCAGGCTGGCTTTGAACTGTGATCCTCAGATCTCCAGCCTCCTGAGTAGCAAGGATTACAGGCATGAGCCACCTGTGCCCAGCTTGGGTTCCATTTCTTAACACATATAATAGATTTTCCTGGAAATCATTGAGACTATGACAGAATAACAGGAAGACCTTTGTCCTCAATGTCTACAAATCCCATCAGGCTCAGCCCCACCATCTTTGTTGAAAGCAGAAGCCCCTCCCTTCTCTCTGGTCGACACTTTTCCATTCCACTTATATATTCCGTCTCCTTTTGTATTCTTCCTCAGCCTCTACTTTTCTACCCTCCCAGCTTTTTTGAGAGCACCCTGGAATCCCTTTCTAGGTTCTGACCTGGACATTGCAGCTGCTCTTGTGTTTTAGCTGAAGTAGGGCTCTTCCCTGAGAGCATTTCCTAGACGGCCGGTGGAGAGGGCCCCGCTCTACAAGCTCAGTGCTGCAGGGAGAACATCGTAGCTCACCCTTCTACAGACTTACTCTTGTCACCATTCTCCTCGCACTGCCTGCCCTCCATGTCCTCCTGGGTCATCCATGTCTCATGGGTCCTCAAAGCCTTGCCATCATCAAAGCTACTCCGTACTTTAGATCTTCAGTTCTCAAAGTTTCCCCATCTAGTGACCTTCGTCTCTAACACTTCTGTCATCTGCTGCTCTCTTGGTGATAGCCTCGCTACAGAATTGTAGTCATCATACTGTCATGAGCCTAGCATCCTTTTCTATTCATCCTCTTAGGGCCCGAGCAGAAAATAGGATGTTATTCTAATACTTAAATTCAGGGGATGTTCATGAAGGGAATATTTGCAAAAGGATGGGCAGGCTATTAGAGGGATGCAGAAACTAAGGGTACACAGGGCTGTTTGGGAAAGTCATTTTAGGGTCCCAGGCACCTGGAATATAGATCCTGTAACATTCAGGTAGGTTTGATCTAGGCCTCTGGTCCCTTACTTAGTCTGCTTAGATTTTTCTCAGACTGTAAGACTCTGAGACACCCCCTCTTCTTTCCCTATCTAGTCTGGGGCCCACAGTCCATCACATTCTTAGCAGTGCCTGGAACGAGCTAACCGCAGGGCCCTGTCATCACCTCAACCTTGGATCAGCCCAGCTCTCCATATTCCTGCAGTACACATGGGCTGCTGAGTAGCTGCAGTACAGACCGTGTACAATATGTCGTCCCCGCTGGACCTCTGGGGACCAGGCATCCCTCTGTTCTCGAGGGAAGGTCTTTCCTCAGAAATAATTTCAAACCTCTGCCGCTTTCATCAGGCTCTTCCTCCATCTTCCCTGCTACTCTCAGCAAATGGCTTTTGCTTTCTAAAATTTCTCTAAGAAAAACAAAGCCATCCAAACAACAGGTGTCCTTTACTACCTGCTTCCTCTGTGGGTTTACCGCACACTGATGTCCTGCTTTATATTCGAGGAGATGGAGAGGAGGTGGAGATTGTTTCAGAGTATTTACCAATGATCTACCTATTCCTGAGGGAAGGGTACTGCCCCCCCCCCACACACACACACTCTGACTCAAAATCCACCCACCAGAGCTTTGTATTCTGCCTCCTCTGGACCTGACTCTGGCGTTATCTTCTCTGTGTAAAGCTTTATGTCTAAGCTGCATTCACTTCTCTACTTATATCCAAATCCCCTTCAAATCCACTGTGATCTTGTTTCTACTCCAGTCACTGCAGACGCTGCTCTGGCCTGGCTGGCCTTGGTAGAGACCTTTCAGTTGCTAAAGCCAGTGGGTACTTCAGCCCGTCTCTTCATCTCCTCAGGGTAGGCCTCTGAGCCTGTCTTCCAAGCATGCGTCTTTTCCTTGACAGCCCAGCCCTTTCTGCTTTTAGGACCAGCGTTCAACTCTTCTTCCTCTTCTCTTACAGGAAGTTGTGTCATTAAGTCCTCAGTGCCTGGCCTGTTAAAGGTGCGCAGGCATTATCAAATTGTATATGCAAATCCAGCTGTTGGTTTCTAATTCAAGCCATAGACTCCAAAGTTGAAGCCAGAAGGAGCAAACTTTTTTGAAGGCTCCACACGTGCCATTGTAAATGATGAATTAGTTAGCTACCAGCGGTGTTGGCTGGGGTGAGAGGAGAAACCGTAAGAGCTTGTGGAGAACGGCTGTGCTAGCAATGGAAATGTTGCTGCTGTCTCCTTCAGAGTATGCTGAAGAGGCTACTTAGCAGCTGTCTCTCAACACTCATTCCATTTTGCTTCATAATTCTCAGCAGAGAATCTGGAAAAGAAATAGTAATAATAGTAATTACACTGGGAGTTGGAGGCGTGGCTCTGTTGGTAGCATGCTGGCCAATGAGCGAAAGTGTCAGGTACCGAGTTTGAATCCCAATCTCAGACCTAAGAAAAATTATTTAAAAGAAAAACAATAATAATTATACTACACCATGTTCTCCTAGATTCAGTGATGTCTGTAGTTCCAAGAAACAAATTTTTTTTAAAGGGAGCAAGGCTTCTATGGTTATGGAAAATAGAGCATTACAATGTTTTTCCCCCCTAGAGGCTCTTGATGGAACATTGTCACCTTTGTCCTTCCCTGTCTCTTAGCAAAGTTTCAGTGCATGGTATGTTCTCAGAACTTTAGCATCAAACCCCAGACATCTGCATCTTGAAGGCTACTTTAGAAAAAACACATTGAATTGTCTACCCAACAAGAATTATGTTAATTAAATGACCACTATCACCTATCCGTCTACCTGTCTGTCAACTTATCTATTTATCTGCAGAAGCACAAGTCTATGACTTAGTCTATGATGGGTAAAGTGTGTAGCTAATGTGACAGTAACCTACTTGCCTAAAGTTATCCACATGTAAATTTTAAAACACGGTAATACCCAAACAAGACCAAACAATATCCAAACAAGAGTGAAGATGGAGAGTTCTTGGTCTCTGGCTTGGGCCTCCCTTTGCTGTGTTTCCTCCAGTCTCCTTGATGCCTGCCCTCTACCCCTCATGCCTCAGATGCCTGCTGCCTCCTGCAAAAGCTTCGGTGTTGTTAGTCCATGTCTGAGAGAGTTTGCATAGGAGCCAAGCATCATTTCAAACGCTTTCTCAGACTTGTCCATTTTGTTTTTACATTAAACACGTAATATGCCTTCAAGACCAGCTCATTCCCCAAGTTCCAAGCCCCCCATACATACTATCTATCTCCGTGTAAATGACTCAGTGGCACCCCAAATTTAACATATCCCAGTGTACTTTTTCCTATTAATTCAGGACAGGACATCGCATCCACCTAGTGACTCAAGCTAAAAACTGTCCAAAAATCTTCCTGGAGAAACTCCCTTCCCTTTATTGGCCCTTGCTGTAGTTTGGGTCTGGAATGGCCCCTAGAGACAAAGTGTTAAAAGACTTAGTCCCCAGCCTGGCACTGTCAGAACGTGGTGGAACATTCACTCGAGGTACATCTGGGAAAGGGACATGGGTCTCTTCCTTCCTTTTCCACTTACAAGGCAAGAAGCTTTGTACCACCGTATGCTAACCATCGTGATCTGTGGCTTTTCTATGGACTCGTGCCATAGATTGAAACCAGGAGCAAAAACAAACCATTCCCTTTTTTAAGTTGGTTATCTGAAGTCTATCACTACAGTTATGGCAAAGAGACTAATTCAGCCCTCATCATCAAATACCCTTGGTTCTATGTCTATACCAGCTCGTCCCAGTACTATTCAAAGTGTGGCTGGCAGCCTGGCACTGATCTGCGTGTGAACTGTTGATGACTGGCACATGGCTAGCTAGGTAGAGAAACTGGGAGAATTAAATCCTTTATGGCAACTTGACATTGGTGTGCTGGCCAAGGTCACAGGGGTGGACTTGGGAACAGGGTGTAGACATTCACTAAGGATGAGCCCCCAGGGTGATTCATGTGGTGCAGGCTGGGTTGTAAGTAATCACAGGCGACAGGGCCCACATTACAACCTGCCATATCTTACAGTTGATTGTCAACTGTACCCTCACAGTGTATAAAATCCATGAAGATGTAAGCATTCATATTTGATAAAGACCTAAGGAGTTCATCTTGGTTTCCTGAGTTCAGTTTGTAACTGTCACAGATATCGGTGCACTAAAATCAGTGTGGAGATGCCCCCACTACGAACAATGAAACCCTATGGGCTGTTTACTTGCAAAGGTTATGTTAAAAACCAGAAGATCTGGGTGCCCATGGCTCACACCTGTAATCCTAGCTATTCAGGAGGCTGAGATCTGGGGATTGTACTTCAAAGCCAGCCCAGGGAGGAAAGTCTGTGAGTCTTATCTTCAGTTAACCACAAAGAAGCCAGAAGCTTAAGTGGTAGAGTACTATTCTTGGGCAAAAGAAGCTCAGCGACAGCATCTAGGCCCTGAGTTCAAGCCCCAGGACCAGCAAAAATAATTTTTTTAAGATTATACATATGTTTGATATTTCTCATACAAATATTAGGACTTTACTAAACTTTTTCATAAGTATCACTCTAGGTAGGATTATAGACATGAGGCACTGGCACCTAGCTACTCTTATTAATTTTTATAGAGTATCAGCTTGCAGTAGACTGGAAATTTACAGGAAGTGGTCTTTTTTTCACAAATTTTATGGAGCATTGATTTATGACTTGATGGCATATAGGATTTAAAGTGAAGCTTTTCTCTAAAACCTATCACCCTGAAAACATATCTTACAGAAGAGCTCCTACTATGAGACATACTTTCAGTTCTTTATTCCAAATGGAGAATAATAGTTGAAAACCTTAAGGAGGTAACCTGAGAACATAGGCAAATGAAGGAAGAGGAGAAGAGGGAAGGAGGGAGGGAGGGGGGAAAGGATAGAGGAAGGAGGGAAGGAAAGAAAGGAAGGTGGAAGGAAAGAATGAAAGAAAAAGAAGACATTTAATCCAGAGCTTAGGCTTAGTTTTACAAACCCATTATTGCAAATATTCACTATGATTATAAATAAGCCTTTAAAAAATCATTCAAGAAAGCAACTCAGTAAGTGGTCACGTATTAGAGACCACAACTATTGCATCTCAAATTGATTGAAAAAATAATTAAGATGTTATGTAACTAGCTCTATATGGCTTAGTCCCTTCTGTAAATGCTATAACAAAGTACTTGAGATGGGATACCATATAAGGAAAAGAGGTTTATTTTGGTTCATGGTTCATGAATAGTCCAAATTTGGGTCCAGGGCCTCATTCTGCATCCCGTGACAGAGTGGCCCCTTACGATGGGAGCACGCGTGAGAGCTACAAGTCACAGATGCCGGGAGACCAAGTGTGTACGGTGGCCTCGCTCTGCGGCAGGCTGCTCTCCTAAGAACAAACTCCGTCACTCACCACCCTCTCCATCAAGATGGACATTCATCTTTTCTGAGTGTGGTGCCTGTTGGCCTAATTTCCTCCCAGTGGGCCCGTGTCCGAAAGGTTCCACACCTCTCAGTACAATCACCTTGGGACCAGCAGGTGACTCTTTTTTTTTTTTTTTTTTGCCAGTCCTGGGCCTTGGACTCAGGGCCTGAGCACTGTCCCTGGCTTCTTTTTGCTCAAGGCTAGCACTCTGCCACCTGAGCCACAGCGCCACTTCTGGCCATTTTCTGTATATGTGGTGCTGGGGAATTGAACCCAGGGCCTCATGTATAGGAGGCAAGCACTCTTGCCACTAGGCCATATCCCCAGCAGGTGACTCTTGACAGACGAACCACATCCAGACGACAGCGGTAGCCTGAGGATAAAGTTTCTTGTATCAATCCCAGGCATAGAACCAAAGTCATGTCTTCCAGGCTTTACCGGTATGGTGATACCATGCTGTAGATGGGACTCCAGTGATAAAGGCAGCATTTATAGGAGAGCATGTGACAAGGGTCTCCAGCAACTGTCTGTTCTGAAGCCATTGTCTTCCTACATCAAACCCAACTTTGATGTTCTGTGTGCGGAGATCGAGAGCCACGGGTCTCCTTTACTGAGGACCTCTCATTAGATCTTCTCTCCTGGGGGGAAGAGGATACGGGACCGGAGGGAAAGGAGAAGTTGCTCCTTACTGTCCACTTGCTGGGCTGTGACAGCCACTCCAGTCACACATCCACACTCTGGCTCTCAGTGCCGGCTCTGACTGCCTAGTTTTCCTCACACGCTCCTCCATTGACTTTCCGGCCCTTTCCTCAGTGGGTCCGGGCTCCAGCTTGCTCAGACCCTCCTGCACCTTTGTAAGTTTGCCTGACCTTGGGGTCTTTCCTTTGTTTTTTCAGCCCTAAGGATGATAGAGGCTTCATAAGATGATCTTCCAAAGGTTGATGCTGCCTTTTTTAGAATTATTTTTTATTAGCTGCAGAATTCCCTTTTTTTTTTTTTTTGCCTTTTATTCCTCCAATCCCTGTCTAGGTTGTTTCTTATATGAAACACTCTCCCTCCCTCCCCGATCTCTCCCCCCCCTCCCTCCCTCCTCTCTGTCATCTCTCTCTCTCAGTAACTACTGTCATTTCTGATTTCCTGACTGGATCCCAGCTGACATAATAAATTGTGCCAGGTGTTCTGGGAGTGGTTTGGTAGCATCGTGTGCCCTGAATGCCATACAGAGCAGCTTGCCAATGCAAAATAGAATGTCCGTAATCCGTGTCATGCAGTGACATCATGATTAATCAGAGGTCCCCTGGAGTTGATGGTGATGAAGTGCTGGAGGCAGGTAGCTTGTGGGACCATGTGGCCGCTGTGGGTAGCAGTGACGGTGGTCAGCTAGTGTTGGTCATGCGGAGGAGTGGGAATGAGGTGGCTCGTTCCACCCCTTCTGCCGCGCCGTGAGAAAAATGGCAAGCCCATGTCCAAACACACAGCTCGAATTATTCATCTCCACCGTCACCAGCCCACACTTCCCACAGCCTGAAGATGCGCCACAGACTCCCAGCTGCCACTCCTCCCACCTTAGGATCCATGGCCTGGACAGTGACCAAACACCCTCCCACCTCCAATGATGCCGTATTGCACTTGAGATCACCTCTTCTCCAGCCATTTTCCTCCGCTTTATGATCTCCTCTTTCTAGCCCTCTCTGGCTCCCACCCACGGGTCTTGGTGGTTTCTTAGATTTCAGCTTCTCATGTACGTGTGACTTCTCACTACGCCTATCTGATTCCCCCCACTTCCCACCCCCTCCTGGAGCCAACCTGCCTCTCTTTCCGCTAGTGCCTGGATGTTGTGGAGTCATTGCTTTCCTAGTACTTTCACAACCTTGTTGTACGGGTGTGTGTTGTCTTCTTTGTTGTTGTCTACATTTTGTTTTCTTCTTCATCATACTGCATTTCTCAGGGACAGAAACTTGCCTGTCTTAGTCACTGACTACCATTTTTCTAGAACCTAGTACCAGTACCTGTCACAGAGTGGATGGCCAATAAACATGGTGTTGATTGAGTAATCCTGGGAAATAATTCTCCCTCGGTGAATTTACTTTTAATTATGAAGCACTCTAAGTATCCAGAAAATAGAAGAAACATCCAGATAACTGCCAAACAACAGATTTTGACATTTTGTCCTATTTAAGTCCCATTGAGTATTCTTCTGTCTATCTCTCTCATGTTTCAAGAAATAGAATGTAAAATAATTTTTTTTCATTTTCAAGTGCAAAATCATTAGGGTAAATTATGTACAGTATTCTCGTGTGATATTTTAAAGACTCTAAGGTCTGTCTTACTTTCACTCTTGATACAGATTTGTGAGTACCCTCATCCATCCATCTATTGATCTTTTAAAAGAACTACCATTGTTTCATTTATTTTCTCTATTGTGTTTTCATTTTCTGTCTCATTGATTTTTCCCCCTGTTGTATTTACCATTTCTTTATACTTATCATAGTTTACTTGAGTTTTTCTGTGGCCTTAGGGTGGGTATTTTAGCCATTAATTTTAGTCTTATTTTCATTTTTATTTATTCTTTTCAAAGGTAGGCATTTAAAACTCTTTCCATCTGTGTTAATCAACTGTCATTGTGACAAAATACCAAGGAAAGGTATCAAAGGAAGATTTATTTTAGATCATAGTTTCAGAGATTTCTGTCTTTGGTCAGTTGGCTCTACTTTTCTGGGCTTGGTAAGGCAGAGTATCATGGGTAGAAGGTAGAAAGCTGCTCACTGTATGGCAGCCAGGAAGCAAAGACAGAGAGACAGGGAGTGGCTGGGTAAGATACAACCCTTCTAGGACATGCCCTCCAGTGACCTGCCTTCTCCAACTAGGTCTACTTCCTACAGTTCCCACAGTCTCCCAAGTCTATCCTATTATGAACCCAACAATGGATGAAACCATTGATGAGGTCAAAGCCTTCCTGGTCCAGTCTCTTCCCCTAATCCTGTCCTCTGAATGTTGCTGATTTGAGGGCCACACCTTCAACACATGCATTTAGGGGCCATACCCCTAATTTAGACATACTGCAACACTGCCTTAAGCACTTAACCTTCCTAACAGATTTTGATATGTTGTGTTTTTCCATTGTCATCCAGCTCAGAATTCTTCCACCCATAGGTTAAGAAATGTAATTTTAATTGTTCAATATTTTTTGAAAGTTCAGATTTTTTGGCTATTGATCACGAATTCTATTTTATCTTTTTCATTTTAGTCCTTTTGAGTTTACTGCGATTTTTCCTCTTTTTGACATCCCACTGTCTCTCTTGGTGAGTGTTATATGAGCACTTGAATGGATAACAAATGTCTATTAGGTGTCAGGAATAGGCTCTGTGAGTGTCTTTTAGGTCCAGATGGTTGATGATGTTTTTTAACCGTATTGTTGATAGTGATTTTCTGTCTCTGTGTTCTACCATTTATCAAGAGAGGAGTGTAAAAGCCAGCAACAATAGTGGGCTCATCTGTTTCTCCTTTTAGCAGTCTCTTTTTGCTATGTATAGTTTTGGAATTCTGGGTTGGTTTGTTTGGTTGGTTGGTTTTTGTTTATTTGATTTTTTTGCCAGTCCTGGGGCTTGAACTCAGGGCCTGAGCACTGTCCCTGGCTTCCTTTTGCTCAAGGCCAGTACTCTGCCACTTGAGCCACAGAACCACTCCCGGCCTTTTCTGTTTATGTGGTGCTGAGGAATCAAACCCAGGGTTTCCTGCATGCAAGGTGAGCACTCTACCACTAAGCCACATTCCCAGCCCAGAATTCTGTTCTTTTGATACAAATAGATTCATTGTTCCCTCTGTTAACTTTAGGAAATCTTTTTTTAGGTTCTCATTTCTTCAATGACGGTGTAAGCCCTCCTTCCTCGATTGTGATTTTTTTTTTACTTTTATAATTAGTCTGTCTATATTTCAAGTTGATAGTGCATAGTTAGATCTGTATGCTTGTCCTTTCTAACAGTTTGTGATTTTGTTATATATAATATAGTTGATTGATAAGGTGGGGTTCAGTTTACCATCTTCACAATTATTGTCCTCTTTGTCATTTGTTTCCACTTTTCTCTTTCTTCCTACTTTTTATTCAAACATTTCCTGCATAGCTAGGATGACAGGTAGATATCACCCTGCGTTGCTTATTGGGTAACATGGAGTCTCACTAACTTTTGAGACCTATTCTGGCTTCAAACTGCAATCTTCCTAATCCCTACCCTCCCAAGTAGCTGAGATTACAGACATGAGCCATCAGACAGATCTGGTGATGCAGTCCTGAGGCAGAGTTGCTTCTTCTTTGAGAGAACTCAGTCTTTCCTCTGAGGACCTTCACATATTTGAGGCCCACCTACATTGCAGTGGTCAATCTACACCCTACCCCAATTGCTTCTGTGTTAATCACACCCAGAAATTTCCCTCACAGCAATAGGTAGTTGTCTGGTGCTTGACAGAATAACCAGGCTGGCCATAACCTAGCCCAGTTGACACATAAAACTGTCTTTCTTGATTGTTGTATTTCCAATTAAACAATTAAATTAGTCCAAACTATAATCTTCGGGATATTCTCAGGGAATTTCCTCACCATTGCCCAAAACTCAAGTTTACATCTCTCTAAGTAGTATTAATTAAAAAGGATTTCATAATGCAGTTCCTCTAATTATGATACTAGTGCTTCTATTAAACTCAAAATTTGCTAAGGGCTCTTTTCTGAAGCACAACCCAGCATCTGTGGGGCAGAAACATAATTAAGATCTTCACTGGCAAGTTTTCAAATGTATACTTATATTTTGAAGCCCTGATATTTTGAGATGTGTCTGTGCTTTCATTTCCACCCCTTGAATTTCTGGAATGGGCTCTGGTGTTTTTTGATGGCCTTCTGAGGATGACATTGGCATGGGGTTTTTGTTTTGGTTTGGTGTTTTGCCAGTCCTTGAACTCAGGGCCTGAGCACTGTCCCTGGCTTCCTTTTCCTCAAGGCTAGCACTCTACTACTTGAGCCACAGCACCACTTCTGGCTTTTCCTATATACTTGGTGCTGAGGAATCGAACCCAGGGCTTCATGTATACGAAGCAAGCACTTTACCTCTAGGCCACATTCCCAGCCCTGGCATGGGTTTTTGATGGCTGCATTCCAGGCCCAGAACTTCATTTCTCCTTCTGCCTGGAGTCCATCATGGTAGGGGAAAGCTTCAGGCTGTCTGCACAACAAAGTGAAACGAACCGCAGTTTAACGTCATGTCCTGACATTAGCCGTAAACGATCAGGAAGGTAGACAGGATGATGGAAGGGAGTGACACTGATCAAGATGCACTGTACACAGAAATTGACATGTTGAACTGAACCTCCTTTGTACAACTAAACTAGTCAAAGGTAATAAAAGTAAATTTATATTTAAAGGAGAAAATGGACAATGTGTGTCTGCATGGCTTATTGTAAGCACTGCATTTAGTAGATGGCATGGCTTTCAAATGGCAGTGGTAACATTTCTTTCTATGGCAAAATGGAGTTTCCACTAAGGCCTTCAAGATCTAGAAAGCCTGGAGTTATTTTTAGCTGGGCCCAGGCCTGGGCCATGAATCCAGACACCTGATTTTTCTGTCCTAGTTATGAAAGTCACTTTCTGCTCTTCAGCCTACGTTTCCTCATCTAGAAAATGAGAAGAGTGGGTAATTTTCATAGTCCCTTGAAGGAGAACATGACTTGTGCATTGTTCTGGAGAGGGCATGAGAATATGGAAGCAGGGTAAGCGGGTTAACAACAGCCTTTCTCCCGGTCCTAGGTGGGCTGGTGGAAGGCAGATCTGATGACTCAACAGCTTCCTTAACCGAAAAGTGGAACATGGGAGAAGAGAAGCAACAGGGGAAGAGAGAAGACACAAGCTTGTCTTATCTCAGGATGTTATTTCCAAGATGCTTCAGAGACTATGGCACCAATAAACAAAGTCCAGGACTATCTTATACCTATCGTTTAATTCCAAGTCTGGAAAACCATTATTTTTCCCCCTTCCACCTAGAAACTATTTTTAGGAAAACTTCCATATATGGGGTTATATTTATTGCCAGAGTGTCAAATAGTCAGACCATGCAGTCATGAGGGAAACTGCCACTGAGGAATGTACAGACCTGGGTCTGTCGGCATTACTTCTCCTGCCCAGAACTCTCTTTCCATTCCTTTTGTATAAGCTCATGTTCTGTAAGCCCTGTATGTGCTAAATGCTTTTCCTTTGTTGGCCGTCACTGTCTAGATGATTGTGTCCAAAAGGAATTTTCTCTCAGCAGTCAACTGCAGGCACTAGTAAATAGGCAAAATAAGGCCCAGGTAAGGGTGTGTGTGTGTGTGTGTGTGTGTCTCCCACACATGTGTCTATGCTTGCCCATGCTAAAGATGTAGGCATTTGGTATACAGGAGGACACTAAGATGAGTATCTGCTAAAGTAACATACTTCTGACAATTTTCTGAAAATTAAGAAAGGTCTGAAGAAGAAAATAACCACCTATCTTCTGACTGAACTAAAGACCATTCGTTTTAATATTCTGGGTTTTATTCTTTTCTGTTTCTAAATATTTTTTGTGGTTCACATAAGCGAGAGTCTTATATCCTAGGTTCTCCAATCACTTCATAAGTTTTGCTTTATAAATAACCTTACAATAAACATATGCCTCTGCATTTCCAAATTTGTTCCGTAGAAGTTCCTAGATGTTGAGGTACCACTCTCTCTTGAAGACAGTGAACTTACTCTCTCTTTTTAAAATCGTTTTTATGACTCTTTATCATTTTATAGGCACCCACTTTCCTACTTCATAAATTACACTCCCCTGGCAAAGTATGCTTCACTGTATCTTTGCTGATGACATAACATTATTTATTTTTCAAAGTGTTACAAGTCTAGTAAGGGGGAAAATAGTATCTCATGTTTTATTTTAGTGATTTAGTGATTGCTAGTAATACTTAACATTTCAGTGCATGCTTCCTAGCTCTTTCTAGTTCCTTTTCTGTAAATTAGCTCTTCTTCTTCTTGGCTCAATTTCTTTACTTAGTAGAACTTTACTTCTTCCTATTTTTATTACAACTATCTTTCCAGGTTATTGTTTTCTTTTACAATAACATTATAGTGCAGAAATTTTAAGTTTTCATTTGCTCACATCTGTGCTCTTTGCTTTCACAATTTCTTCCCTTTCATATTAAAAAAAAGAAGTTTTCCATATCTTGAGATGAATACCTATATGAATATCTACTTCAGTTACCTTGGTTGAATCCTGAGACTGTTTGGCACCTTTGATATGCATTTGGAAATTACTTCAGTGAGTAACATGGGGTGTCAAACATTTTTGCTTCCAAGTAGCTCGCCGGGTTTTTCCATGATCATTTGTTAAATAATCTGCACCTCTCCATAACATGCCTTCACTGTCCTATGCTGAATTGAGAATTTCTTCCTCCCATGTGTGGTCTCATTGTGAAGTTCCTTGAGCTCTTTTCATAGGAGCTCTTGTCAGACCCTTCTGCCCTCCTTGCTCTCTGGTTTCCCACTCCAGAGACTCACTCCCCCTTCCTTGCCAGTTCTTAGAATATATTCCCAAACCTGCTAGTTCTTGTCTTCAATTTGCTCTCCGCTCTTCTTGCTTGTTTATTTTCCAGATGAATGGTAGAATCAGTTTTTGTGGAGTTCCAAAAACTCCCATCGGGGTTTTGATGAAAATTGCATTCAACCTATAAATTAATTGGGAAGGATCTGGCATCTTTACAATGTGAGTCTTCCCATCCAGGAATACACATATGGCACGTCTCTCCATATTTTCAAATATCCTTTTATGTGTCTCCGTGGAATTTTGTCATTTTCTCTCTACAAATCCAACACATTTCTTATTAAGGTATTCCCACATTATTTTATGTCTTGAGTACTTCTAAAAAATGGAATCCTGTCTCCCTGTCCCCACCCCCCTTGGTTTAGATCACTATTTTTAATATCACTTTTTCCCCCACGTTTGCCAAGAATGAACAGGAATGTGAGTGGAAAGTACATTCATTCCTTCACAAGCTTATAAACTCTGAGATTTAGAACTGGAACCAACCTTTAATGTATTTTTACATATTTTTTTTCAAATGAGGTCAAGAAAAGTCAAACAATTTTTAAGCATATATAACTTGTTAGGAGGTCACTTTTAGATGACTATTTCCAAAGGTTTATATTCTTTCTGCCAAGGCCTTATAAGACTTAAGATATCCAAAACCAAGCTCAGGAATCTTTCCTCCTTCTATGAGTTTGCTGTGGCAGTTAGAACAAATCACCACAAATTTAGGGGCTCAAAGCAATACCAATTTATAATCTATCCTGTGTGAATGATCAGTATTATAGACCACCAACCTTGCATGGCTCTGTCAGTTTCACCTGAAGTTGGTCCACAGCAATCACAACTTCTTTGTTCCATGCCTATTCATTACTACTATCTATATCACCCAACTCCATATATCACACTTTACACAGTTATCAGTAGGTTACAGGGAGTTGGAAAAGAGCAAATAGTTTATAGGAGTTAAAGGAGCAATCTAAACAATCCAGGTGGGTCAGATACTAGCTAGGTTAGTGAAGAAATGGAGACACCAAAGACGGGCAGAAGGGAGGGGACTGCACAGCCCTGAGGTGGGCAGTGTGGTCATTGGAGGACGGCACTGAGTCTAGGAGCAGTCCGGAAGGCACCTGGTGATCTCCTGGGCAGAGGTCATGGTGCATGGACCCGGGCTCAGACCAGTGTGCCGTGCTGCTCTGCAATGCCTTTCCTTATATGTTCTCTGTGTCCCTGGGTGTGGTCTGATGAGTCCAATACATTGATTGCGTGCAACACCTGGCAGTTGTGTTTCGCCCCATCTCATCCCACTGTGTGTCCTGATCATTCTGATACGTTCAAGTCTATCTGGGTATTCCCACCATCTCGTGCTTGCTTCCACTGTACAAACAAGGGGATGAGCCATCCCACCTTGACATTGGTTCCCAGAATTGAACGACTCAGGGGTCTGTATATCACCGTACAGTTCCAAAATCCAAAAGGAGTCTCACTGGACTAAAACCACAATGCCGTTAAGTTCTGCATTTCCTCCCCTGGAGTCTCAAAGCAAGAATATATTGCCTTATTTTTTTCCTCTTGCATTCCTTGGCCAGCACAGTTTAGCATCTTTACACACACACACACACACACACACACACACACACACACACACACGCACACTCCTATTCTCTCTCTCCTTGTCTGTCTGTCTCAGTCTCACTGACTGCCCTTCTCTTCTTTTAATAACCCTAACAATTACATTGGGCCCACCTAAAAAAATCTAGGATACTTATTTTTAAGGACAGCAAACATCATTGCACACCTGATGCCCTTTCTTATGTTCTATACAGGTTCTGGGGCTCACACATAGATGGCTATTTTGTGTGTGGGAGTTAATTTTTCTGCCTGTCCAGCATGGATGATCTTCCAGAATTATCTCTAAGAAAGTGAGCTCCTTCCTTGAAGAAGTACTCTGGTGGCTTCCCATTTGTCTTCCGATCATACCCAGAATCCATAAATGAATGCCAGTCCCGTATTGCTTCATTTCCTTCACCATCCAACCTCATTACCCCCTGCGCGGCCTCAGCCTGTGCACTAGCCATAGTCGCCTTCTTCTGGTTCTGCCAGTGCTTCCTGCTCGCTCCTGTCCATCCGCAGGCCCACACCCACACTGTTTCTTCTTCCTGGGAAGCTTTCCCCTCACCTGCATCTCCCTAATTTCCTCCTCAGGGGTGGCTGCTCTGATCTTCTGCCTGGGTCAGCCTCCCTCGGCCCCTCTGTCACTCTTTCAGGACACAGAGCACACCCATCACTTCACTGTGCTTATAGAAGAATTTACGCCTTTTCCCAGCTGTACTGGAAACCCAGAGATTCTCTGTTCTCAGAACATAATGCAGGCAGTTCATCGTGGCTCTTCTTTGTCTGCTGAATGAATAAATGAGCTACAGAAGGTATTTTTAAAATTTCTTTATCTTTGTGATCTTGAGGTGGTTGTACAAGGCAATTTCAATTCAGTGTGTCAATTTATGAAAACAATGAATCTTAATAAGTATTCTCCCTTCAATCAAATCACCCCCATCTTCCCCAACCCCCACCCATTCCCTCATGTTGCCGGTTCCGTTTTCATATACGTACATTAAACAGCATGATTGTTTTTGCCCACCACGGAAAGCATATCATTACTAACAGATGTATTCATTGGCACATTTATACCAATAAATAAGACTGGAGAAGTCAAAACACAAGAAATGTGATAAAACTGTTCAATAAAAAGGTATGTAGCCATTAAAAGTGAAATTTACAGGCTGGAAATGTGGCTCAGTCATAGAGTGCTTGCCTAGCATGCATGAAGCCCTGGGTTTCAAGTCCTCAGTACCACATACACAGAAAAAGTCGGAAATGGTATTGTGGTTCCTGCAATAATAGTCTTGAGCAAAAGAAGCTCAGGGACAGTGCCCAAGCCCTGAGTTCAAGCACCAGGACTGGCAACAACAACAACAAAATCTAAATTCCAAACTAGGCTGTGGTGACACATTCCTGTAATTCCAGTGACTCAGGAGACTAGGATAAGAAAGATCACAATTCCAGACCAGCCAGGACAGAAAAATCTAAAAGACTCCATCTTACTGGAAGTAGCTAGGAGTGATGGCCCACACCTATCATCCCAGCTACGATGCCAAGCAAAAACTGGGAGGATTCTAGTCCAGGCACACCTCTAGACAGGAAGTGAGGTCCTGTTTCAGAAATAACCAACTCAAAAATGGGCTGGAGGCATGGCTCAGTGGTAGAGTGCCTGCTTAGCAAGCACAAAACCTTAAGCTCAGACCCCCAATACTAAAGGAAAGTAGACAGAAGGGAGGTAGTAGAGACAGAGGGAAAGCAGGGAGGGAGATTACCACCTAGTGTGGCCTGCAGGCTAACAAAACACTTCATAGGCCAGATTTGTCTCTATTATGACACTAAATCTTTAGGTCGGGAGTTCAGTACCAGTGGCTCATGCCTATAATCTTAGCTACCCAGACAAATCCCAGAGACTTATCTCCAGTTCAGTGGCAAAAAAAGCTGGAAAGGCGGAGGTGTGGCTCAAGTGGCAGAGTACCAGCCTTGAGCAAAAAAAGCCAAGCAAGAATACGAAGCCCTGAGTTCAAGCCCTAGTACTCCCCCCCCCCCAAAAAAAAATGAATTACATTTGCAGGGAGATTTTGGGTATATTATATCCACCTCCTTTTGTCTGTAGGATGTAAGAGATTTCCTAAATGTTCTCTCTAGTAAAAGCAGTTCTTACCAGGAAGTAGACTACATAGTCTATTAGGAAACTGGAGACTGGGGGAAGTTTTAGGCAGAGGATGTGGGAATGGGGTAGAAGAACTTTCTCCATTCCATTCAGACTTTTCCTGAAACATCCAGAAGCCCCCACTTCCAGGAAATCAAAGGAGCAATCTGTCCACGTGTAAACTCCCTTGCTTTTGTCTTATACTTGCGCTCTCAATGACTATGTGCCTCTGTGCTCGAGCATAATGTAAATACTTAATTTGTTTAATAAATATCCTGAAATAGCCTCTTTGAGTTGTTACTAGGAGGGCACGAACCTTTTAAGTCACTTAGCCAGCACAGATCAACACTTAATGTCTTTAATGATGAGCGTGATCCTTTTTTAGTGGCTGAAATGCTCTGTAATCAATGATGTAGCTCTGCCTAGAGGCAGGAGAAACTAGATAATGGGCAGAAAATGTCATGCTGGATGGGGCCAGTAATTTGAATCCCTGAAATCGGTATTAGTGTGGCAATTTATAGGAGAGCAGTTTCTTCCCAGGGCTAGGAAAAGCCCCCCACGTCTCTAATGTCCCTGGAGTGATTTACGCATTATTGAAACCCCTTGTGAGCCAGTGTCTGGAGCCTCTGCCATCTCAAGGCCTCCCTGCCTGCTGCACCAAGCTTGGGCCCAGGCCCCGCCCCCTCCTGGGGAGGAAGGTTTAGTGCTGAGCTGCAGGGAGAGGCCTGTCTGCAATGGAGATGCCCGGATGTCATATGCAATCTGTGAGATGGCCCTTAGATCCATTTGCTTTTCTTCCCCTGCCCCCATGCCATCTTTGAGAATTATCATAGTCCACTCTTCTAACTACTAAATGGAGAAGTACGTGCAGATTTTTTTTTTCCAGCCTTCAAATGTCCCTTCTGCCCTTTGACTTGGAGTCCCTTGCTTTAACCCTGGAATGTGATTGATTTGGCCATGTCCCCATTCCCTGGGCATTTTATAATTTTCTAAATGCTTAAAATGCCCTCTGAACCTTCATCTCTTTAGCCTGAGAGTCTCTTGTTAAAAGCCTGTGGTCATTCCATTTGGGGTGACTTTTTGATTATAGGTAAGACTCTTATTAATAGAGTGCTTCTGATAATTTGAGGCAATTGTTGCATTATAAAATATTATTCACTTTTTATGTTGATAGTCATTGCCCACAGGTCTAGAAGTTTTAAATGCTAGGAATTTACTATAAATGAAGCATTAGCAATTTATTGTAATTATGTTGATCTAAAGCCAGATTCTCAGTTGGCTCAGTGATACATATCAATGAGAAATGGGATAGATGGAAGATCTGTTTTCCCCAAGTGGATTATTCAACACTAAAATAAAAACTGCTAAAAATCTTAATTTCTATAAATTCCTGCATTCTCGTTTATTGGGGGAGGGGGGCAAAAGGACTACACAGGATTGGGGGATGGGAGATGGTACCAGTCCTGGGTCTCCAGCCAGGGCCTAGGAGCTATCCCTGAGCTTCTTTTGCTCAGTGTTAGGACTCTACCACTTGAACTATAGCTCCACATCTGGCTTTTTTTTTTTTTTTGATAGTTTATTGGAGATAAGAGTCTCACAGGTTTTCCTGCCTGGACAGGCTTCAAAGTATGATCCTTAGATCTCAGCCTCCTGAATAGTGAGGATTGAACCACTGGCACCCAGCTTCACAAGATTTTAAAATCACTTTTCTATGACCAAGACATAAAGAGTAAATGACTGGGATTTCTGCTGAGTCTTAGCTAATCCCAGATGAGAGGCTTTTTCAGAATTTGACCCTATCTGTCACTGTCCCTAGAGCGATGATCATGTCCTGTATCCTCCTTTGAAATACTATGTTTCTAACTAGTGAGAGCCACACGCCTACGTCATTATGTTGCTAACGTTGCACTCCCAGAACTCCTCGCTGCTCTCAGGAGACTGGGAGGTGTCCAGCTACATCTTGGGAGGAGATGAAAGTAAAGCTTCGTTGAACTTGTTTGGTCATATACAAATTTCTGGATTTTATTCTTTTTTTTTTTTTTTTGGCCAGTCCTGGGGCTTGGACTCTGGGCCTGAGCACTGTCCCTGGCTTCTTTTTGCTCAAGGCTAGCACTCTGCCACTTGAGCCACAGCGCCACTTCTGGCCATTTTCTGTATATGTGGTGCTGGGGAATCGAACCCAGGGCCTCATGTATATGAGGCAGGCACTCTTTGCCACTAGGCCATATCCCCAGCCCTGGATTTTATTCTTGATCATTAGTTCTGAAGTCATGATTATACTTTTGATTTCTGATGATTTTTGACATCATTTAAAAAATTAATTGTCCAAGTGAAGCACAGAGGGGTTACAGTTTCCTATGTAAGGCAGTGAGTACATTTCTTATCCAACTTGTCACCTCCTCCCTCATTTTCCCCCCTCTCCCTTTCCCTCCCCCCCCCCATGTGTTCTACAGTTGTTTACACCAAATGGTTTTCTAAGTATTGCTTTGGAATGGTTTATCTTTTTATCCTTTTTTAAAAATTCTGAATCTTGTAGCTTTCAGATCAACTTTAGACTTACTTGTTTCAATTTTCCTTGAAAGGGAACAAGTAGCTGTGTACCGGTGGCTCACACCTGTAATCCTACTCAGGAGGCTAAGATCTGAGGATCAAGATTCAAAGCCAACTGGGGTGGAAAGACCATGAAACGCTAATCATCCATTAAACAGCTCTACCACTGAGCCACAGCTTCCCAACCATAGGTAGTGCTGTGGCTCAAATGGTAGAATACCAGCCTTGAGCTAAAAAAAAAAAAAAAAAGCTAAGGGATAGTGCTCAGGCCCTGAGTTCAAGTCTTGGTACACACACACATACACACACTCACATACAAGTAATCAAATAATCTCTGCAATTCTTCTATCACATCTTATTGGGGGAAAAAATTCTACTCAAAAACATTACAGAGAAAAGTAAGCATTATTTGACAATTGGTGTTTTCTGACTGCGAGGCACTCTGCTTTTTAAAAAGCAAGCTTCCTTCCAAACAGTGGCTAACAATGTTATTAGCAGGGCATTCACAAATGGCTTAATGTTTATAGTTCACATTTCAACTTCAACTCTATTTGTTGCATTAGCAAAATGAAGCTCGTTAAGTCTTATTCTTTTAGCCCATCTCTCCAAGCCTTCCTGAACCCACTAATTCTCAGCTTTTTTGTCTAGAAGTAAGTCATCTTTCCTGCATTACATTTGAAAGTTCACCTCATTCCTAAACCTCCAATCAAGGATATGAACTTGTTGCTTTCCAAGAGGCCGCATCTGTGTACTGAGCCATTACGCCATCTGTGAGAGTGGTCAGAGTTCATTTTATTGCCTTCTTTGTGGACGGACTTGTGCTGTAAAAGCATGTGTCGTTGAAAACATAATTTTCCTCATCATTATGCTTTCTTTCTAGCCAGATCATAACCTGCGAGAAATCTATTGAGCCCAGAGTGAAAAGCTCTTCAGAATAGCTGTTCTTAAGAGATTAAATGATTGCCATCTCTGTCCCATTTCTTTTATCTCATAATCAAGTTCAAGATGATACTGGGTATCTCAGCAAAAGTGATTATTTGGAATAGAAATGGCCTTATCTCTGTTCATATTTCACACTGCTAAAGCAGGATCTTTTTTCTTTCCACTTATATTTATACATGTTTGTAGTTCCACACGATCGAAGACTCAAAGTACGGTTTTCAAAAGGATAAAAATGGCTTAAATGGTGAACAGGAAACGGTATACATTTTTAATTTTCCTTTTCCTTTTTTTTTTTTCTTCAATGCCAGTAGTTTGGCTCGAACTCAGGGCCCCACATTCATGCTTGGCTTTTTCACTCAAGACTCATTGTATCACTGAAGTCTTCTGGGTTTTTTTTGGCTGGTAAGAGTCTCCTGGACTTTCCTGCCAGTGCTAGGTTTGAACTGTGATCATCAGATCTCAGCATCCTGAGTAGCTAGGACTGCAGCCATGAGCCATCACACCAGTCTATACTTTTAAGTTTTCTGTATACAAAGTCACTAATTGTAAGACATAGCTTGGTGTCATCAAGTTTTAGAGCTTAATCAAATCTTAGGAACCATTCAGCCTGACAAACTGAAAAATTACAAGCAGTTAAAGGACTTACCCAAGATTCCAAAGCCGGGCAGCAGCCTGAGACCGAAGCTCCCCGCTGGGCCTCTGCCCCTACCACTCTGCGCCGGGGCCTGTAGTAGTTGCACAGATAGGCCATGGAAAGAGACTGGGAGATCCAATGACCCAAAAGTACAGGAAAGATTTTTTTTCTAAAGAGCAAGTGCCAAGATGTTTGAGTTGACTTGTATTCCTCATCCTTAAAGCTGTCTAATCTGTTTCCTTGTTGTCATTTCTCTACTGTAGAATGAAACAAAATGAAGATCGCATCACTGTTTAGTAACAGCTCTGTCAAATCAGTGCTAGAGAAGAAGTAGCCAGACTGTTTGGCAGAAATGAGACTCGGGCTATCACTGGGCCCGCACTGGGCCCTGGTGGGGTACTGAGACTTAGGCATGCCAAAATTATACTCTTTCTTCCTTTTAAAATATATCTAGCTTTTGAAATAAGATTCCTCACTCTTCAAATGTACAAAATAGGAAGCATGAGTCATTACTTATGGGTAATCATTTTTCCACCGATGACTGCATTTTACATCTCATTTCCCCCTTCTCCTTTTTTGGGGGGCGTGTATGGGGGAAACTGGACAATCTATTCAGTCACTCTGTAGGGGCAAAAAACCCATATTGGTCAAGAATCACAATTACAGACACTATGAACAGAAATTGTTAATGGATACAAGCAAGTTTCTTTTTGTGAATATAGAACTAAAGGGAAATAATTCAGAATCTTGGGATCTGAGCAGAAATCTGAATTATCTTAGGGTTTCTTTCAAAATTAAATCATTACCCTCCCCTCTCCCCGAAAAAAATTACAGCCAGGGGTTGGTGGCTCACAACTATAGTCCAAGCTACTACACAAGAGGCTGAGATCCAAGGATCATTATTCAAAGTTATCCTGGGTAAGAAAGCCTGTGAGAGTCTTATCTCCAATTAACCACCAGAAAACTGGAATTGGAGCTGCTCAAAATGGTAGAGCACTAACCTTGAGCAAAAAAGCACTGGGGGATAGCACCCAAGCCCTGAGTTCATGCCCCACAGCCAAGCCAAAAAACAAACAAACAACACAGTCTGTCCCCTCCTTACTCGTCTATGGTTTTGTTTTCCTCAGATTTGATTACTCAGTCAAAATGGAAATTACAGAAATTAAAGTTTTAAATAGCGAGCACATCACTGTGTGGAGCGTTCCATCTTGCTCTGCCCAGTGTGGTGTGGGCATTTTCCTTTGCCCGGCAGGTCTACACTGGCCCTCAGGTCCCTTACTGACCCTTCAGTCACTGAGCAACTGCCTTGATGATCAAATCTACTTTCAGAGTATCATATTGCTTATATTCACCAAACCCACATTTTGCTTGCTTACGAATGGAATTAACGATGCCAGTGATTTCATTATACTATGTTTTTATATCCTATTTTTCATCATAGTTATTATTGTACCTCATTTATGTGTTAGACATTATCATAAGGGTGTGTGCATAGGAAAAAGCAGAGTATCCATAGTCTTCAGTATTATTCGTGGTTTCAGGCATGCACTAGGGTCTGGGAACATACATTTATTGAGCTTCCACTGTCTCGCTATCAAGTTGCAGGTATAGCAAGGTCTCAGACAGGATACTTGGTATGTTAGGATGATTTCACCTTCAAGAGCAAGAAGTGCATTGCAGATTCCTTTAAATAACACAGGTGATTGATTGGGCCAGTGGCTAAGAGTCTTGACATAGGACAGCTTCGGGAATGGTTTGATTAGACTGCAGTTCTCCCAGCTATTGATAGCTTTTCCCTTCCCATGTGCACAACTCTGACTGAGGCTGATAATTACCCCCCTTGAAAGCCTGTGCCCAGGTTATTGGATCTGTGTGCCATTGGACAGGACTGATACAGAAAGGGTTTCTTGTGGGAGGAAAAGGCAGTTGTAAAACCAACACCTAACCTTTGCATCCCACATGTCCACACTGAAAGAGCTTCCTTCTCAACTTGCAGACAGAATCTACGCACTTGATTATGTTTGGACCAACTCTTTACCCATCATGAGGGGCCAGAGAAGGAGTGCTAGGTATTCATTAGCCCAGCAGTCTTTAGCCATTCACTGTGGTAAGGAGGTGGGATTAAGTGATTGACAGGATGCTGAGATCCCAGATCTTTAGCCAGTCACTGTGGTAAGGAGGTGGGATTAAGTGATTGATAGGATGCTGAGTTCCCAGATCTGGAGCTGCTGCACAGCCCAGAGCGGGTGGGATGGAGGTTGAGGAAGTAACTAACAGTGTCAACCAAAAATATTCACTGCACCGTTAGTCTGTGGCTGCATCTGGCATTACTGCAGCCAGATTTTGACCGCTTGTGTCATTCTTTTCTTGGCCTGACCTGGACATCCTTTTATTATTTATAGTTCATCCTAAACAGGCAAGACTAAACTTATAGTTAGTCAGCTCTTAGCTGGACCTCTGCACCCAAAGGGATCCTATAAGGAAGTTACATTCAGGAACTTACTTTCTTCACACTATAGAAATACTTAAAGTCTAGTCTACCTGTTGATGACTTACTAAATATTAGTAAGTAAGACATGTGTATTCAATGGTGAAGAGAGAAATTAACTTTGACATTTCAGTTGTCTGGAACCTCAACAGTTTTTTTAGGAGGAGTGATGGGCTCAAAAACGTAAGAGCCTAGGCACTGACCCTTAGCTTTTTTACTCAAGACTGGAGCTCTACTAGTTGAGCCACAGCTCTACTTCAGCTTTTTGCTGGTTAATTGGAAGATAAGAGCTTCCCAGACTTGCCTTTCTGAGCTGGCTTTAAACCACAATCCCCAGATCTCAGCCTCCTGAGTAGTTGAGATTGCAGGCATGAGCCACCGGTGCCCAGCTTCAACATTCTTCTTAAAGACAATGTTTAACTTGCTTTAAAAAGCATTTCACAAATAGCTGAAGACTCCGATCTATTTCAGATAGTGAGATCCCTGTTAACTGAGCGAGAATACGGTGTGACGTGCTGTTGCTGGTGGCTATTTAAATTCTCCGTGTGAACTTCATCTCTCAGAATAAACTTTCCACCGTGTTTGAACCTGGGTTCCTTTTGGCAGCAGAACCTGTGATGAGGGCTTGTGTGAAATAGAATGAGGGGGGAAATCAAGTGTCTGTTATCAAGTTTATTACAGCTATGAACAACTAGAGTTTGATCCTCCATTGAGTTTGAAAGAATGAAGTCAGAGCTGTCTGCCTGAGGGACTGAAGGAGGAAGCCGTTGTCCGCTGAATCACAACCTTGTTGGCCAAGGGTTGCCCTTTGGGGTCTTAATGCTGTCTTTTCCCTTAGTTTCTCTGAGTGAGTGTGTGTGTGTGTGTGTGTGTGTGTGTGTGTGTGTGTGTGTGTGTGTGTGTGTGTGTGGAGAGAGAGAGAGAGAGAGCATTCCCAGGAAAATAGCATAAGTTGATGTAACTGGAGGGGTGGAAGGGTGGGTGGGGTTGAGAGAGATGGGGAGGAACATGGTAAATTGTAATCATAAATTGATATGTTCATATAAAACTATTGAAAGATAATGAGAGCCTGGCACCCTTGGCTCATGTGTGTAATCCTGGATAGGAGGCAGATATTGGAGGGTCACAGTTCGAAGCCAGCCCAGGAAGAAAAGTCTGGGAGACTCTTATCTCCAGTTAACCACCAAAAAACCAGGAGCAGAAGTGCGGCTCAGGTGGTAGAGTGGCCAGTCTTGAATGAAAATGCTAAGGGACAGCTTCCAGGAGGCCCTGAGCTCAAGCTTCAGTCTCAGCACCAAGATAAATAAATAAATAAAAGGAAGACAATAATAGAACAGTCGTCACAGGACGCAGCCGTGGCAAGGAGCTCTCAGCAACGGCTGGGGGCCAGTGTGGAGATAGAGTAGGTGAGGTGACCACAAAGGAAGCCCGATGCACCGGAAGGGGCGCGCCTGCGCCGCAGCGGGAGGAGAACTGGGCATCACTGGTCTTCCCTGAGAAGCCGAGGGGCAGCCGAGGGGCTCGTCTTAGCATGCATCTGTGAGGAGGTAAACATTAAGCAACCGCATTAAGCAAGAGCAAGGGGGTTCCTCGGTGGGAGAGGGAGGGCTGCACGCGGGGTGCTGTCCTAATGGCTTCTGCACTGTGGGTCCCCTCGTCCCCAGCACCTTGCGTGTAGGGTAATTTTTACTCTTGTTTTCTTAATCACGGTGGCCACTTTCCCCTTCCTAGGACCCTAGATAGGAGTGAGGAAGAGATTCTTTTTTTTTCTTTTCCGCACTACAAAAATCCCACTGGCAAAACTTTCCTCCCTGAAGTCCTTGCCTCCCCCATTAAGTTTTTCGCTGATGTGTCAGGTGCATCGAACCGTGTCAGCTCTTCTACCCACGGAGTGGCGATGCCAGCAACTCATCAGAATTCTGCCTCTCTGAGGTTGATGAAGACTTTGCTGTTGTCCAGGCAGGACGCAAGGACCATGATCTGCAGAATCCATGCAGCACACACGTGCCCTAAGCACCCTGGAAGTCACTTGTTCAAAAAACGTGTCTTTAAGGCAAAACAAAACTTTTAAAAAAATTTTTTTACTAGAATATTCCCAAGGATTGCCTCAGCTCATGGCTCCTCTAGCTGGGTAGGTCTTCCTGGAGATATTTTTGGCTGTCCTAAGAGGGGTGGAGGGTGCTACTGCCATCTAGCGGCCGAATACCCCACCGTGCCTGCTCAGGCTGGGAGCCCCTGACCTAGCTGTTGAGGATTCGTACCGTGAGACACAAAGCCACTTGTTTTCGAAATTAAGACTAAAAGAAGAAATCTGTCATAGGAAGACAGAATTTCCCATAACCCAACCATCTCCATCCTCGCTGACATCTAACCAGATGACTGGAGATGTTGGATGGCCTTGCACTTACATTGTACATGACAGCTTGTATTCTTGTTTCCACATAAAAGTGGCATTTCTAAACATTGTAACTAAGATTTGTCCATCATTTTAGTGTAATAAAATCTATAAGCTATTCCCTCTTTATTTTTCTCAAGATGACTTGGATTAAAAACCATTCTCTCTCCATCTCTTTCTTCGCTCATCTCTTTTCTCTCTCTCCTCTCTCCTGTCTCTTCTCTCCCTCCCCTCTCTCTTCTCCTTCCTCTCTCTCCTCTCTCATTCTCTCTCTGATCTGTACTGGGGATAGAATAAAATCTATAAGCTATTCTTCATTCTATCTTTCTTTCCAAACCCTCTCCTCTGTCTCTCTCTCTCACCTGCAGTGGGGATTGAATAAAATCTCTAAGCTATTTGCTCTCCTCCCCTCTCTTCTCTTTCCCCACTCTGCTTTCTCTCCTCTCTCATTAGTACTGGGGATTGAACTCAGGACCTCAAGCGTGCTAGACACATGCTCTATCCACTTGAGCCATTCCTCCTGCCCCCATTTGTATTGACTGTTTTCAAGGTATGGTCTCCCTCTGTGCCCGGGCCAGCCTGGCCTGTGAACCTCCTATTTGTGTTTCCCCAGGTTGTTGGGGATGACAAACATGCACCACTACACCCAGCCATTGTGCATCTCTCATGGCTGGGACAACAGACCCGTACGGCTGCACCCACCGATTGGTTGAGGTGGAGTCTCTCTGTCCAGGGTAGCCTCAAGATACCTCCCCCCCCCCCCACCTCTGCCTCCCAAGTAGCTAGGATGACAGAGCCGAGCCACTGCACCGTGCTAAAAGCCAATGTATTTCACTCTGCCTTTGGAACCTTGGCCGTGTGTTGCAAATGATTTTACAACAAGAACTACCTTCCAAGAAGTAAGCGTGTGTGGAACATTCTAAGAAATCTGTTCGGATTGAAACCTTTTCCTACAAGAAGCGGTTACCACTTTGGAGAATAGCTCACAATGTGCCTAGTTTGTCACTTAAATAAGGCAATCACCCCACGTTTGGCTGTGAGAGCCTGGCGGGGGGGGGGGGGACTGTGTGTCCCCCGCTTCCTGCGGGGGTTTTACCAGCATGGAGTCCCTCGGGGTGGGCTTGGCAGTGAAGGCAGAGCAGGACCTGGGCTGTTGAAGACCATGCCACATCCGTCACCAGGAGGAGAGGACGGCTTTGTGTAACGAGTCAGGTGAAAAGAGAAAAACCCCGTCCCTTGCGCTCGGTCAGAGTAACTGTAGCCGCTTTGGAGGTAACGGATCTGGAAATGTGTGTGCTTTCACAGATAGGAAGCCTGCAGGAAGTGAGCGGAACCGATTGTCTGGTCCTGACGGAAAATCTCGGGGTATCCAGGTGTCAGCCAGGGCCGTCCTGCCCTGGCGGGCTCCCACAGTGCTGCCTGGAACCGCGGGGTGCTCGTTTCAAGCTCCTCACGCATTCCTAGAGGGATTGAGGCTCTGGGTTCTTCCTGCTGTCAGCGGATGGGGCACCGTTCTCGCCTCACCTGCTTTCCCTGCTCTCTTCTGCTTCTGCTCAGAGAAAAATAAATAAATAAAACGTCTCTAACTCGGGCCTCAGCTCCTGACAGTCACCTCACGCGCGTCCTCTCCCCATGGTGTGCGTGGCCGTCGTGCGCGCTCCGGGGATAGGCGTGGCCACTGTCACGCACAGCACACGCAGCACTGAAGCACCCAGAACCCTCTGCTCCCAGCCCCCCCCCCTCGCCCCCCGCCCCGGGATAGCGGGTCTCCTCACTTAGCTTCCCTCTCCCCCTGCTTCTGGTCCTCTGCCGCACTGGTTCATGCTGCCCTCCATGGAATAGGACAGCTCTTGGGAGACCCTACTCCCCAAAGCCAATCCCAGGCCTCCCTGATGTAGCTCAAAAACACATCAACAAGCAAACACCTTTAACTTGAATCGGATCTCCTTTATCTCAAAAACAAACACACACCTTTAACTTGAAGGGGGCGGGGGAGGGCTGTGTTTTTAGAAAGCAGTTTTCATTGCTAATGGCCACATTATTTTCAAATCGGTCTCACTTTTTACCCAGGCCAACCTAGCCTGTCATCTTCCTATTTACCCTTCCCATGCAGCTGGGCTGACAGGCGTATACCACCATGCCCAGGTTTGTTGTTGTTGTTTACTAGTTTTGATGGGATATTGAGAACTTTTTGCCCAGGCTAGCCTTGAACCATGATCCTCCTGATCTCAGCCTCCCAAGTAGCTGTGGTGACATCTATGAGCCATCAGGCCCAACCCATCGCCCCATTCCAACAACTTGCCAAAGTCGTCAGCAGATGTCTCCTGCACACAGTCTGTGTTTGGCAGGTGTGGTTGAGTAGAGAGGCCACATTCTGAGATTTCCTGACTGGCGGTTTCAAGGTGGCATCTTCTCTGTGTTTTCTCTCACTAACTACTTTTTTTTTTTAAGACTCTGTAGATGGGATTCACTTTCTTTCATTCCCAGAACACCTTGGGAAGGGATACGATTTTCCTAATACTGTCCCCTCTTCTCCCCAGAGTCACGGATTCCAGTGCATTCCATTGCCTGCCATGGGTTTAGAGGTGGGCACGCTCTCCAGGATCTTATTTCCGGTTGGGGAGAGGAGTGGCAGAGTGTTTTGGCACTGATTGCATATGACTACGTTCTTGGACTCTGTAAACAGAGGCGATGAGACACTTCCTGTTTACCTAGCGTCACTGTCTTCCTGTGCTCGCAACTCCAGCTCTGCCCACTATCCACATCTGTTCCTCCCTCTGACTCCGTGACTGAGTGTTGGAGCTCGGAAATCTTCACGGGCATATTTCTGTCTGTAATGACAACCATCTCTTGTTACAATTATAGCCCTGAGACTTGAGTTTCCTCTTTACCTGACCAGATCTGCTCCTCTCTGGGAAGAAGAGTCACAAGTCATAAAATAGTTCACCATAGTTTGTTCTTCACAAAAATAAGACTTCCCACTCTACGTGACGTCAATAGAACGCCACGCCAAGTCATATACGTGCACTTTGTGTGCTTTCTTGAGCATAAGGCGCCCATTTTCTGATTGCAACTTTGATGAACACAGAAAGCTGAATCGGAGCTAAAATTTGAGCTAAATACAGTGACAACAGAGGTTATTTACAGAGAAAACAGACATTGGATTCCCTTCTCTGCAAACACTCAGCGCCTCAAAAAAACAGCAGGTTCTTAGAAGCAGTTTATTTGAAACATTACCTTTTCGAGGTTATTCACTTGACTCACCCTCTGAAATTGATAGTTCAACCTTAGCAACTTGGAGTAGAGGAAGAAAAGGCCATTTATCTAATCCAATTCCTTGGGAAGAAAATACTTACACAATATTAAGAACCTTCAATTTGCTAATTTTATAAAAGAGATGATTTATATCCTGTAGTCAGTAACTTGTGATAGTGATTACTTCTAATCCGTTAGAAGAGATCTGACTTGCTGGTCCTTAAGATATAGCATGAAATCGTCATGTATATTTCACCAAAGGAAGTAATAAGAATAATGACCCCTTTAGTCTACAATCATTTTACTCTAACACACTGCAACATGGTTTTGCCGTGGGGCAGAGAAGTAGGGGTTTTCTCTACTTCAAAAGAAATGAAAAATAATCATCACTCTTATCCAGCACCATTACAGACTTCAGAGACTTTGGCATGAAATATTCAGAAAGTTTATTTTAGAATTCAATATTTTAAAAGCCTGCTTTAAAACTATTACCATGATTAGTGGCTCTCTTGCTTGGGCTGGTCTTTGCTTTCAAAAGCCCTGTGTCATGGCTGATGCTATTTGTTGCTGCCACAGAATGTAATTTTCCTCAACCACAGAAGCTCCGCTGAAGGCTTGTTATACATTGTTTTAGAATGTCCCCCTAGACCACTACCCATGGCTTTTCCTTTCAGACGTACTCGTGTGTGTGTGTGTGTGTGTGTGTGTGTTCGTGTGTGTGTCTGTCTGTATTGGAACTTGAACTCAGGGTCTTGTGTTCTTACTTAGCTTTTTCACTCAAGGCTGCCACTCTACCATTTGAGCCATACCTCCAGTTCTGGCATTTTGCTGAGTAATTAGAGATAAGAGTCTCACAGATGTGTCTGCTTGGGCAGGTTTGGAACCACGATCATCAGCTCTCAGCCTCCTGAGTAGCTAGGATTATAGGAGTAAGCTCTCAGCACCTGGCTTATTTCTTACTTGTTTATGGCACATTTCGCTTATAAAATGTGTATGTCTTTTATCATAGATAAGTGCAAAACAACTAGAGAAACAAGTATTTCTCCTTGTGTAATAATTACAGTTGGCTTCATCTCTAAATAGGCTCAGAGTATTGTTTTTGTGGATTACAATAATTTCAGTAATTATTATTCAGAAATTATGTTATATAAATCATTATCAAATTATTATCAATATAGACAAAATCCAAGGCATCAGCCTTAGTTTTCAAGTACTTAAAATAGGTTTCTGCCTCCCACAGAAACCTGCAGAGAAAGACTCTAATGTGCTCTTGAAATCATGGATGAGGATAACATGTAAATAATTTTCTGTTTCATATTTCAGGGAGGCAGATCGAGACTCAGATGGTCATGTCAGCTTCAGAGACTTCGAGTACGCCATGAACTATGGACAAAGTGAATCTTAACATGTGTGAACTAGGGTGGGCATTTGTGGGACTTTCCATAGGTTGAAGAGCAAACAGACTGCTCTGCCAACCATGGGATGCCACAAACTGGTGATTAAACTCCACGTTTTGCAGTTTTTTAATTCATTATTTATTTATTTTGTCCGTTGTTGGGCTTGAACTCAGGGCCTGGGTGCTGTCCTTAAGCCTCTTTGTACTCAAGGCTAGCGTCCTACCACTTGAGCCACAGCACCACTTCCTGTTTTTGATCGGTTTATTTGAGGTAAGAGGCTCATGGGAACTTTTCTGCCCTCCCTGGCTGGCTTGGAACTGCAATTCTCAGATCTAGGATTACTTCAAGTTTTTGAAGGCCAATAATATTCTTGGTCTCAGAATCCTAGCCCTGGGAGGAACTGGGAGTCTTCTACTCCACCCACTGCTTTTGTCACCCCCCCACACCCCCTCCACACTGCTGATTACAGAGCTCCCCTTACCTCATTTCCTAGTCCTCGCTATCCACCTGGATCCCTGGTGCTCATCAACTCCAAAGGGCTGGGGAGGGGCCCCCTTTATCCTGCCAGTAGCATATTCAACTTTGGTTGAAAAGGAGTAACATTATTCCTGTTATTGCTTACTGTGTTCAAGCAGTGAACAATGTATTGGGGAAAGAAAGACTTAAGAGTTCTCTATACCGCTTGCCAGAGTGGCTGAACCAGTTTACATCAGCCACTCTGGCAAGCGGTATGGAGATTCCTCAGAAGGCTAAACATAGAGCTCCCCTATGACCCAGCAGCCCCACTTTTGGGCATCTACCCAAAAGACCACAAACAAGAACACACTAAAGCCACCAGCACAACAATGTTCATCGCAGCACAATTTGTCATAGCTAAAATATGGAACCAACCCAGATGTCCCTCAGTAGACGAATGGATCAGGAAAATGTGGTACATATACACAATGGAAGTTTATGCCTCTATCAGAAAGAATGGCATTGCCCCATTCATAAGGAAATGGAAGGACTTGGAAAAAATTATACTAAGTGAAGTGAGCCAGACCCAAAGAAACATGGACTCTATGGTCTCCCTCATAGGGAATAATTAGCACAGGTTTAGGCAAGTCACAGCAGAGGATCACAAGAGCCCAATAGCTATACCCTTATGCACACATAAGATGATGCTAAGTGAAATGGACTCCATGTTATGGAAACGACTGTTATATCACCGTTGTAACTACTTTCAACATGCTATGTGTCTGTTATTCATGATCTTCTTGTATCCCCTTCCTATGGTGTACCTGCACTATCTCTGTATCTTATCTGAGTACATTGGAAACCGTGTATACTGGTATTAGAACTAGGAAACTGAAAGGGAATACCAAAATCGAGAGACACAGGGTAAAAAAGACAAACGACGACAAAAGCAATACTTGCAAAACTGTTTGGTGTAAATGAACTGAACAACTCATGGGGGGGAAGCGAAAGGGGGGAGGGGGCGGGGGGAATGAAGGAGGAGGTATCAAACAGTACAAGAAATGTATCCAATGCCTAACATATGAAACCGTAACCTCTCTATACATCAGTTTGACAATAAAATTTTTTTTAAAAGATTTCTCTAAGAAAATACACACAGAATCCAAATCATGATTATACACTGGGTCCAGCAGATTGGCTATAAAAGAAAGGGAAACTGTAGTGGGAATCCTAGAGTACGAGGTGCATTTGCAGAACTCTAGAAGGCCTGGCCTGGCCTGGGTATTCTGAGAAACAGAATGCCTTGGTTGCACATTTCTGGTTTTTGGTATATTCTGCCATCAAACACGATTCAAGCTCTCCACAACCTCAGCCATCCATCTTGGGTTTAGAGTCTCGGTGCCTGCAGACCCAGTGATAGCTGTGCTGGAGCAAAACCTATGACCTTGGACATGGGGCATTTATTTAAAATTATTCCAGACTAGGGGCTGGGATATAGCCTAGTGGCAAGAGTGCTTGCCTCGTATACATGAGGCCCTGGGTTCGATTCCCCAGCACCACATAAACAGAAAACAGCCAGAAGTGGCGCTGTGGCTCAAGTGTGGCAGAGTGCTAGCCTTGAGCAAAAAGAAGCCAGGGACAATGCTCAGATCCTGAGTTCAAGCCTCAGGACTGGCAAAAATAAAATGCAATGCACAAAATTATTCCAGACTACAGGGTTCGGTTCATAATTCACAACATTTAACAACATTTGTGAAACAATCTTTGCTATAATTCATACTTTAAAGTATTAAGCATTTAAAGGTCAAGTAAAATGTAAATGTGTAAAACAGAAATATTAAACAAGTTCTGTTCTCATAGAGATTATTAGCAGATGATAGCTTTAATAAAGTTTTAAAGTGTGATTAGCCAGTGGAGTCCAAGGAGGTAAGACAATTAAGTGTAATTTGGTGTCCTAGAGTAGAAAAGAGACATAAGGTAGAGACAGTGCAAGTATTGAGCTTCAATGAGGTGTTGATAATGATTCATCAATTGCAACAATATACTTCACTCCTATCAAATGTCTTAATAGGAGAGACGAGGTGAAAAGTAGAGAATTCTCTATATTAATTTCACAATTTTCCTATAAATACTAAAATTATTCCCACATGAGAAGTTGGTTCAAAAAATAAGAGCATATTCAAATATTAATAAACTGAATTCACCCAAAGCTGAAGAAACACTAAAAAAATCATTAAGCCCTGAAAATGAAATATTATTGCAAATACAAAATGAATTAATGATATCATTGAGTTAACCTGTATGGGTTGGTTTTTTTTTTTTTTTTTTTGGTACAAATTGTTCCCACTGATGGAATGTCTTCTCTGACTTTGAATAGGATTTAGTTCAGCAAGTATTTCCATCATACAGTGAATAATTAGGTCATTGATCCTGATCTCAAGACAGAAATGACAGATTTTAGATCTTTTAAAATATAATTTTATTGTCATTATCAAAGTGTTGTACAGATGAGTTATTATTTCACAATTCAGGTAGATTTTAGATTTTTTTTTAAATACAAAATATTTTAGAACGTACCAACAACATATCATTCTTTCGGCCAGTGCTGAAATTCCAGTAGCCTATCAGATCTCATTTCTCCTAGGAAATATAACTAGGACAGGGGGGACCGGGGGCGAGGGCTCTTCCCACAGCAGATGCGGGAGGCAAATGCAAAGCTGGACACCGGACAGCTCCCTTCACCCCGGGTCAGGCATGGCTCTTTGCTCTCCATGACGGAAAACGGCCCAAACTAGCTCAGACGGCAAGGGAATTTGCTGGGAAACATGGCTAGCTTATGGAACCTAACAGAGGGAAGGCAAAATTTCAGGAGCCGACAGCTGTAGCACCTGCGGACTTCCTTCCTCCCTTCCTCCCTGGCAGCCTGACACTACCCCCAGGGAACTGGCCCCCTGGCCAGTCTAGAGACCCCCCCAAAAGAGACTGCGGCCTGCCCGGGGATCAGTCCACTGTGACTCACCCACGGAATATGGACCTGGCCACTGAGAACTCGTCCAGCTGTGCCCGGGGCTGGTTGTAGACCCAGGCAGCCATCCCAATCCTTTCTTAGAAGAAAGCACAGCTGGCACCTCACGTAGGAGGGAGAGGGCAGTTGGGATTTGCTTCTTAGGAAGATCCAGCTCCTCAAAGTTAAGGCATGAAGAGGGAAAACAAGACGCTGCTCCTGCCTCTGTCCTCTTCTTATCTCTTTCCCTAGGCACCATCCATAATCTGCAGCTCTTTTCCTCAGCTTCTCACTCTCAGACCCCAGTCGCCAGTCCTGGGGGTGTTGTCAGTTCAGCGGGACCTTGTTAGTCTGTCTTAGTTGGATGGTTCCGAGAATGGGCATCTAGTCACCTGGAGGTCAGTGAGGCTGGACTCAGTGGCTCAAGTCTACACCTGAGCGTCTCAGGAGGCAGAGGTGTGAAGAATCACAGTTTAAAGCCAGCCCAGCCCTGCCCCCAAGTGTCTTAACAAGAAAGAAAAGAGGGAGGGAGGAAGGAAGAAGGGAAGGAGGGAGAAAGGAGAGAAAGAGAAAGAAGGAAGAAAGGAGAAAGAGCTGGGCATGGTGACATGTGCTTGTCACCAGCCCCATGAAAAGTGTAAATTGGAAGGTTGTGGCCCAGGCAAAGAGTAAGACCCTAGCTCAAAAATAACCATGGCAAAATGGGCTGAGGGGGTGTGGCTCACACGGGAGAGCCTCTGCCTAGCGAGTAGATAGAAGGCCCTGGCAGAAGCAGGCTCCTCGGCATAGCTGGCTGAGCCTGACTCGGGAGCAAGTGGTGGACATGCTCTCTCCCACATAGCCTGGGAAGCAAGGCAGCTGCTTTGCCATGAGAGCAGAGAGAAACAGATGGTGAGAACGGAACAAGCAAGGAGATAGAGTAGCCTTGCAGTTCTGGTGTTCTTGTTGAAGCTTCTGTCCACGTCTCAGTCATTACCCTTGGGGTCCTGCAAGGTAACCCCTGAATCCATCCAATAAATCTTTCTGCTCCAGCCAGCTGCAGTTGCTTTCTGTCATTTGAAACCAAGAGAATCCTCTGTGTGGGGCACCTACAGCCAAGGACAGAGTCCTCCATGACATTAACCTTTCCCAGAGCTGCACAGAAGAGTTCTAGAGAGCAAGCAGCAGCCATTGCCGATGAAGAGGAAGCTCAGGCTGCTCTGTCCCCCCTGCCTTTGTCCCCTCACTGGGATCCAGCTCGGTCTTCCCTATGCTAGCTGCAAGCTAGTAATAGCCTCAATCCACCAGCCCAATCTCAGGCCTCACCAGGGCCCCTTCTGCATCTAAGCCGACAGCTGCCCCTCTGGGATCCTTTTAGCCTCCATGACGTGGGTCTAGTGTGGCATTTCTGTGTCCCTTCCTCCCATCTCTTTCAGTGTCCTGTCCCCCAACAACCTCCTAAGTGGTTGTTGGTATTTTCCAACACATTCTCCAAAGCTGATTTCACTCAGCGGAGACTTCAGCGCTTGCTGTGATTGATAGGACCCCACAGACAAGTCTTTGCCTTTGATCTTGACCTCTGCTCAGCTCCAGGCCTATGTTTTCATCTGTCCTTCAGGCATCTCGCTGAACTAAAATCAAAAGACTCCAGGCTCCTCTCGTTTTCCAAATTGGCTTCCTATTCTGCATTTTCTATTTTTAGTCATGGCAATCTCTCCGTCCACCCTCAGCCCAAACCGTCATCCCAGCCCGCAGCCTCTAAGTCTTTTCACATCTCCATCCTCCTCGTCTGATGCACAGCCGCTCCCCGAGCCCCCCCGAGCCTGCCCCGGGAGCATCCACAAGCTTCTCTTCCATGGCCTCCTCATCTTTCTGCCAGCCTCCCTCTTTCCCTCCAGCCCTTCCAGCCAGTCACTTGTTCTCGGAAAGAATCATTGCTCCTCTCCTCCTCATGCATGCATCCAAGGATGAGTAGATGTGTGAGTGAGTAAGAAACAGGCTCTGGTGTTGAGAAACTTTAGTCTGTGATCTTCCCAAAGCACAGACAAAATTACTTCTCGCTGCTCAGAAGTTCTCAGTGGCCAGCTTTTCTATTGGATAACGTCTAAAGCTGGAGCAGGCCAGCCAAAGCCCTCTACAATGGGAGGCCAATTTACATTTCCAGTGTCTTCTTCCCAACTGCCTCCATCTTACCACGCAACCAGGATATACACATGCGCCCCGTGGTCCATTCACTAAAAATACCCAAATGGCAGGCAATAAAAATTGGAAGATGTCATCATACAAAACAGAAAATGTATTTTAAAGAACATATTGGACTACCTCGTCCTAATAAAACACTTCCATTCCTAGTTGTCTCCTCAAGAAGGGGGCGGGGGGAGGACTGGTGATGCTGGATCTCTTTTAGATTTAGTTTACTCTACCACTTGAGCCACAGCGCCACTTCTGGCCATTTTCTGTATATGTGGTGCTGGGGAATTGAACTCAGAGCTTCATGTATATGAGACAAGCACTCGCCACTAGGCCATATTCCCAGCCCCTCTTAAAACTATCGAGAGAAATATTTGTCATTCTTCCTTTCCTTTTTCTTTTGAATAAAGGAAACTGTCTCAGCGATCTTAGTTCAGGCCAGGTGTTGGGAAGCAGAGTGTGAGGGTAGTGATACACACCAGCCAGTGTGATCACAAACAGACCCTTCTTCCTCAACCCTGACCGCCATCTGCATTTCCACTCGCCTTGGGATAGCAACACAGATTCCTTCACCCACATTCACGGACCAACCCTCAGGTGCACGGTGGCTGGTAATCACTGGTTTCATTTTACACATCACCAAAAATTAACCAAACTTACTTTCATCACACAGGGAGACTTCTTGGCTAGTTTCCTCTTCACATACTTCCACACATCTGTGAAGAGAATAACCTTGCACATGTTGCATCAATGATGTGAGCTGACCTGGGTCTCATTCTCTGAGCTTCTCCTCCTCCTCTTCCCCCTTTTACTGGTTCTGGTGGTCGATTTCTACTCTCATTCACACCTAAGGGAATGCGAAATGGCCCAGCCTTTGAAAGAAAGTTTGCCAATCTCTTACAAAACTAAACATAGTCTTACTGCATGAGCCAGAGATCAAGCTCCTACGTGACTCAAACCAACTTCAAAAGACAAAAGATTAAAATATGCAACAGGCTCTTACAGGCCTTATTTGAAGAGATTGAGTTTTAGAAATGTCTGAATAACAGAGCCATCTTTGAAGAGGCATTCATTGTCAGTGAGAAGTACTCAGGTGCAGAAATTCTAAACGCTTTCCTTCACTGATCATTCAGCTTGAAGTTCACTATACTTACACACTTGGAATTTCAGATTGATAAAAATAAACTTAACAGCTTTTGCTTAGCCTGTAACTTTTGAAGAGTTTGTTTGGAACTGTGGAATTCAGCAGTTAAAACACACAGACCCACAGATTCCAATTCAGTGGCCTTTGGGTTAATCAGCTTACAAAGCAACCTACTTACAATACAAATTGAAGTTGTATTGGCCACATGGATTGGAAAGTTGCCTAAACATTTTAACGCAATCAAATACAGAATGCCCAGTCTAAATTTCTCTTAGGTTAAGCTGAAAGTAAATACTCAGAAATGTGAATTAAAAAAAACAACAACATTGTTCTAATCTCAGACAAAATCAGGTTAATTTACATGAAAAACATACATTGAAATTCAAACATATTCCCTAGGTTATGCTTTATTGATCCTTGAAAAAGAAAACTCAGAGTAAAACAGTTAAGTTGGCTAAAATATGTGACTTCAGAAAGAACAATCCCAATAATATTAAATTTATGGGGAAAACGAATTTGGCCAAGGGGCTAGAAATATATTACAAATATTGTCATAGCAACAGTCACTGTAAGGCAGAAGTCAGTTTGGGCATATTTTTTTAAAATTTTGAATAAGAAAGCCAAGCTTGATTTTTAAATGACTTTTCTAAGGTCAGAGGTGTCAGAGATAGTGCTTGAATCAATTTCTTTACCAATTTTTCCCTACTGCTACTGAGCTTGGAATGCTCATAGCATATGGTTTGTCCAATTTCCTTCCTTCCTCCCTCCTTTCCTCCCTCCCTCCCTCCTTCCCTCTCTCCCTCTCTCCCTCCCTCCCTTCCTGCTTTCCTTCCTTCCTACCTTCCCCCCTCTCTCTTCCTTCTTCCCTTTCTCCATTCTTCATTTCTCCCTGTCCCTCCCTTCCTTCTTTCATTTCATCTTTTCTTCCTCTCTTTCCTTGTCTTCCTCCCCTTCCTTTCTTCCCCTTCCCTTTCTTCCTTTTCCCTTCCTTCCCCCTTCTTCCCTTTTTTCTTTCCTTCCTTCCTCCTGCCTTATGCCTTCCTTCTTTTCTCCCTCCCATGCTCCTCTCTCCCTCCCTCCTTCTTTATTCCCTTCTGTCATATCCATAAAAAGAATCACATGCGCTGGGGTCATTTGAGAGTCGGTCTGACCTGCTTTTTGGCTGATATCCAAGCATGTATTCAGCAGAATTTTTCTTTTCTTACAACCCAAATTCCAGAACCCTTGATGACTTTGATCACACACGTGTTGGCCGTCTTCTCTTCAAATACTAGGTTCACCACATCTGTGAAGAGAATGTCTTGTCAGACTTCCAGTTGCACATGTTTCGTGTCTATGATGTGAGCTGACACCTGTCTCATTCTCTCTTCTCCTCCTTTTCACACTCCTTTTCCTCCTTCCTCTCACTGGTTCCAGAGGGTTATTTCTACTCTCATTCACACCTAAAGAAATGACCATGGCCCAACCTTTGGGAAATGGTTTGACAATCTCTTGCAAAGCTAAACAAACAACAGTCTTATTATATGATCTAGAGATCAAGTTCCTAAGTATTTTACCCAGATAACTTGAAAACGTATGTCCACACCAAAACATGTATATGAATGGTTATAGCAACCAACATACCTTCTCTAAGAAGTGAATGATATTCTACAAAATACTTGAGAAGTGCTCCTCAAAACTGTTAAGGTCATCAAAAGCCAAAAAAAACGTGGTTTTGAGAGGAAGCTCAAAGCCTTGATGACTACGTTTAATCTGATGACCTGGATGAGATCCTAGAACAGAAAAAGGACCTGAAAACAGGAAATGAGTAAAATACAGACTTCAGTTAATACTAATGTAACAACATGAGTTTGTTCTCTGTAGCATACTAAGGGAGGATGCTAATAATAGGGGAACTTAGTACATGTTACAAAGGAATTCTCTACATTGTCCTCACAATTATTCTGTAAATCTATGACTTCTAAAATTAAAAGTGAATTAATTATATATATATATATATATTTTTTTTTTTTGCTGGCCCTTGTGGCTTGAACTCAGCATCTGGGCACTGTCGCTGAGCCTCTGTGCTAAAGGCTAGCACTCTACCTCTTGAGCCACAGTGCCACTTCCAGATATTTCTGAGTATTTTATTGGAGATAAGAGTCTCAGGAACTTTCCTGCCTGGGCTAGCTTTGAACTGCCATCCTCAGATCTCAGCCTCCTCAATAGCTAGGAATATAGGCATGAGCCACCAGCTCCTGGCTAAAAGTTAATTTTGAAAATCCAAGTCTCCATGGTGGAAATTTAATCCCTTGTCACCACTTAAATTTATACTGAAAGTTAACAGGTCAAAAAGTTACAAAAGTAGGGCTGGGAATATGGCCCAGTGGTAGAGTGCTCGCCTCATATATATGAAGCCCTGGGTTCAATTCCTCAGCACCACATACATAGAAAAAGCCAGAAGTGGCACTGTGGCTCAAGTGGCAGAGAGCTAGCCTTGAGCAAAAAGAAGCCAGGGACAGTGCTCAGGCCCTGAGTTCAACCAGGAATGGCAAAAAATAAAAAAATAAATGCAAAAGTAGTACATAATTGTTCAAAGCCTTTGTTAAGCACGACTCTCCGTGACCTTTCTGGACCTGCTGGCTCTGTGTGTGAGCTCTTGCGGACGCCCTCTTGGAGTCAGGCCTTCGGTGGGGACGTGTTGGGCACGGGCTGGTGGGTGATTGGATTCTGGTACTGAGGCGACCTCATGTCGTTGAAGTCCCTGTTTGTGGATCCCACTTTAAGAATAGTCAAAACAACCAGGGAAATGTTCCCAGGCTTCTGTTATGGACTTTTCAATATGTATTTCAAGAGAAGAAATCCCTTCGCTTCAGACCACTGAAAGGAAAATCTTTCCTATTTCTTTTGACCCTCGTCATTGCCTCAGTGCTGAGAACACCGTATGGACCGAGGAGCCCGGGGGGTGCTGTCCACAGACTCCCTCTGGCACTGCTCAAGTGTCCCTTGGCCCACGCTCCATTGCTCTCCCTGTGGACGTGGCGGTTCTACCTCAGCTCTGCCCCGAGGGGCAGCATGGTTACTCGAGGACTAGTTTGGTTTTACTCGGTTAATGTTCTGTTCATGGAAGTTATTTGGCATAAGGTCTAGATTCCCTTGAAGCTCTTATTTCATATACAGATCATAGTATTCTGTTTAAAAGTCTAAACAACCATATTGACTCCTGCAAAGTGACTTTTACAATTCTGGCATCTTTCAGACATACTTAACTGCATATGAAAAATAAGTCATCTTTTTAAAAATTGTTCTAGAGACTTACTAGTCTCAAAATAGCAACATGTCAGTTTTCTTTGTGTTTGTTTGTTTTATTATTTTGACCCTTTTTGTGACTGTATACTATTTCTTTAAATTTTTTTCTTGTATCTTGAGAGGCAAAGATTTCTTTTATATCCAGAAGAGATGTGTGTGTGTGTGTGTGTGTGAGAGAGAGAGAGAGAGAGAGAGAGAGAGAGAGAGAGAGAGAGAGAGAGAGTGGGGGGGACAGATAGGTAGATAGATGATACAGATCTAGTTAGCGGGAAATTTTTCTGAAGCCATGATATGGAGCCTAAGAATCAGAAGACATGTTTGGTGACTTTTAATTCAGCACCTACTTCTTATGCTCTTTAGGAAGGTAACCCCCTCTTCTTGGGCCCCAGTTTCCTCTTTGTTGTCAATTTCACTGAGGAGATCCACCTAAATAAATGTGGCTCATGGTCCCGTGTGCTTTAGTCCATTCAGACTGTAACAACAAATTGCCAGACCGAATGGGTGTAAACCATAGGCGTTGATTTCTTCCAATCAGGGAACCCCAACTCAAGGCAGCGATGGAGCTGGTGTCGACGGAGGATGTGCTTTCTGGTTCACAGGTGAGCTTCCAGCCACATCCTCCCGCGATGGGAAGGACATGAGAGCGCCCTCTCAAGTGCTCTTCCATGGGGGTCCCACCCCCGTGACTCAGTTACCACCGCGGGGCTCCCCCTACCCCGTGCCATCACAGTGGGGGCTCAGATTTCAATGTATGGGTTCAACATACTTGATGTGTTGCACCTCAGATATAAGCTAGTATTCTATGCACAAAGCATGCCATAGGAAGTTGGTAATTACTTGGTCAAAGATGATAAGTGGGGACTGGGGATATGGCCTAGTGGCAAGAGTGCTTGCCTCGTATACATGAGGCCCTGGGTTCAATTCCCCAGCACCACATATACAGAAAATGGCCAGAAGGGGCGCTGTGGCTCAAGTGGCAGAGTGCTAGCCTTGAGCAAAAAGAAGCCAGGGACCGTGCTCAGGCCCTGAGCCCAGGTCCCAGGACTGGCCGGAAAAAAAAAAAAAAAAAAAAAAAGATGATAAGTGGGCTTTTTTTTCCCTTAATATTTCCTTAAAACACTCATCATTATGTCTACCCAGTTTCTCAGACTGATTTGATGGACCATAGAACTATGAGAGAAAGAGAAAAAAACCAAACACAAACTCATGCTCCAAGCATCAAACCTTGAGAACTGATCAATTCACTAGTCCCTACCAATGTCTTATAATCCATGATTTTATGACTTTTATGAAAATACTGCCCAAAGTCGTACTGGGAAGATATGCTGACTTGATGTTATAGAGCCATCCGCTGCCCTTCAGCCGCCCCACCCCCATCGCCCCCTTTACTCACTGCCCCCACTCCCCAGAAGAAGACATTGGAACATCTCTACTTAAGATTCCAATCATGGAAGCAGGGGTGGGGTGTGCACGCATTTAACGTTGACCTCTGATAATGAAGTAACGCCAATGCTAATCTAAAAGAGCAGCTGCGTTGGAAATCGAAGCATAAGACAGATGATTTTCCTTTAATTTGAAATTGATTTTTTTTCAGTTCCTCCATGTTTCTTTCATGCTATCATGGATGTCACTGTTTAATAGATCTCATTCGGAAACATAACTGAATCCACCAAGCTTTCATACACAAGACTTCTTAAAAGCAGCGACAGATTATTAACATTTGGTTAAGAAGAAAACAATAAGGAGATGTCATACAGAGTTCTTATTCCACATATTATTAAAGAAGGCTATGTCTTGGTGAGTCAGATGTGATTACTGAATGGATTCCAAAATGTTCCTGCCTTCTCAGCAGCAAAGCCTGGAAACCAGGCTAGGTGATGAGAAATCTTTGCAACAGGTAAGGAAAATGGTCATGAGGCATTGGTGAAGAGGAGGCAATGAACTTAATTTCCATGCAAGGTGTCCTAGACAGCAATGTTCTCACTGCTGAAGAGAGAGACACAAGTCATTCTGGTGGTTGCTTTGCAAAGAAAAGGCAGGAGAAGCAGGGCTTCTCCTCGAAGCCAGGTGCTGTGTTGTGTTCAAGTGCCTTGTGCACTAGAACTCAGTCACAGCAATATGAAAACACAGGGTTCTCAGCACTTTGCATGCACTGTCACATTTGATTCTTTCGGTAAAAACAAAGCAGCGACAGAGTTTGGATACTCACCAGGAAGGGAGCCATTATTGCCAAGTGACCAAGGTGGGCTTTTATATCTGATTAGTCTGTCCCTGAGGCTGACTTTAAACCCTTAGGCACCAAGAGAAGGGAGATTCCTGCCCTCCCCCGCCCCCCAAAACCCGATCTGGATTTGAGGAGATACTAGATGCTTCTCTGGAGCATCCCCAAAAGATTTGAATATTTTCAGGAATGGAATCGAGGGCCTGAACCTCTGGCATCACGGAAGACATCTTGGTAACGATGAATGGGACCTGGGGGTCGTAGTCCAGATGCACTTTCCTGCCACATCAAGACTCATCTTGTAGAGCTGACCAGAGTCACACACTCAACAACTGTCTTCATGGATAAGGACCCCAGGCATGGAGACTCGTAGACAATTGTTCCCACACCTGCTTCCCCCTGGACACACACCTGCATGTGTCTCCCATCAGTCATTGAGTTACTCTCTACCACTGTCCTGGTGCAGGCTGGTCTCCTTTTCCCTGGGCAATGCCCTTTTGAAGAGCTCAGGCACACATTCACCTCCTCGGGATGCTAGTCAGACCCAAAGCTGTGTGAGGTGCAGGCAGGGATTCATCCGCTCCGATCAACAGGAGAAGGAGGTCCTATGACCCAGAGATTTCAAGACCCAAACAATAATCCATCGCCACTTGGCTCTTCCCACATCGCTGGGGTTTGCCAGACATATCGAAAGGCAAAACATTATTTTCTCCAAATGATTTGATTTAGAAAATGGGACAAAGGGCATAAAGTGGAAGTATCCAGAAATGATCCAATGGTGACTGATCCAGAAACAATATAAAGTTAACATGGCCAGTGCTTTTCCATGGAGGACACCAAGTTTAACGAAATTATGATTTAAATACCAGTGGTGGCTCGGTGTTCATTGTAAAGGGTTTGGGGGGGGGGGGTGATGCTTGTCTCTTCACAGAAGCAGTCAGGAAAGTGACTAAAAGCTGATTCATTTGCAGGGTTTTTCTTTGGGAAATGAACATTCTGGCACGGTTTTAATTGGGTTTTAGTTGTTGTTGTTTTAATTCTCACAGTGATGGCTTGGCTATGTCTTCCGGGACTGAGGAGGGAAACTGGCATCTGGTGTTTGAGGATTCTGGGGATTTGCACCATATTTATGTGTAATAACTATACAGTAAATAAACAGAATGAATAATTAAGTGAATAATGAGTTTCCTAGAAAAGAGGATTCCTCTGAAGACTTTGACAGAATACCCTCCCCTGGCCTCCGTCCTGTGTGGTCTTTCCAGAGCATCTTTCCTGTGTCACTGTCCTTACAGAAAGCAGGAGGATGTTTCTCAGATTGAAATCAAGTGTACCATTAATCAAACGAGAACATTTCTCTCACTTGTGTATTTTCTTCCAATTGCAACAGTGTTGAATTTACATTTCTAAGAATGATCCTTTTTTCAAAAAAAAATATATAACCCCAGAGAGATATATTTGTCTCTTTAAAGACAAAATCCATGAGATTAAATTTCACTGAATCGTGTTTTTCTGAGGGACTAAAATCTTGGAAGTTCCAGGAATTCACTGTATCTAGCGAAATTATATAAGTGAATGCTAAGGTGGATTCCCAGCCAATCCAAGGTATCCTTGCCTGGTGGGGGGCAGGCGGGGGGGGTGAGCCCAGGCCTAAAGTGAGTCTCCCAGGTTCATTATTCCATCAAAGCTTTTATCTATCCACTCATTCGCTTGATATATATTTGGTGAACATTTATTACATGCCAAGCACTTGGGCCCGGCTCGGGACTCCTGGCTGAGGGAAAGCAGGCCACAGTTTCAGTCTTCTCAGCTCATTGGCCATCGGATAAAGAAGCAGACTGTAAACAGGAATAGCATCGCTGAGAGAGAATATTAGAGTGTTAGGCTGCTATAACAAAAGACCACACGCTGTGAGACTCACACACACACACACACACAACCTTCATTTCTCAGAGTCCTGGAGACAAGAAGACCAAGAGCAAGATTTCTTCCTAGTTCTCTCTCTTTGGCCTCCTTCTCAACGTGTCCTCACATGGTCTTTTTGTCTGTGTCTACCATGCTTAGAGTCTCAGATCCAAACCTCCTCAGATAAATGTAAATCCAACACGGTTGCAGTTGGAAGAAATCAATACACAAGTGAGAGATGTGTGTTTCTTCAACAGAGGGGAAAAAATATGACCACTACCACCCAACTAGAAAGTAACTAAGTTTCCAGCTTATAATGGGACAAAACAATAGTATCACACCGGCTCATGACTGTAATCCTCGATACTCAGGAGGCTGAGACCTGAGGATCATATTCAAAACCAGCCCAAGCAGGAACGTGCAGGAGACTCTTAACTCCAATCAACCATCAAAAAGCCAGAAGTGGAGCTGTGGTTCAAGTGATAGACTGCCAGCTAAAGAGAACCCCTTGGCCCTGAGTTCAAGCCCCAATACCAGCACACACACACACACACACACACACACACACACACACACACACACACAGAGTCACAAAACTAAGTTTTACCTGACCATCCATCGATTCATTGATTTATTCATTCTTGGGTCCCTCCTTCAAACACTTCTGGAATCCTGCCTGGGTCAGGGTATTATTTTGTTACAAAGTCAAGTCAAATATTGTCATTGTCCTCAAAAAGCTTAGGGTCTAAATAACATTAAATTAGACTTCAAGTGAGTATTCACCTGGCCCAAATCAAACAAATAAAGAAGGAAAGAAGTGCTGTTTTCTACCCTGCGGATGGTGAGCTCACCCCTCCCCCTACCTCACTCTGTTTTCAAGGGCAAAAACAAAGCTCATTAGTCCCAGCTGAAGTTATTTCATGGCTGCTACTCTATCTATTAAGACAACTCCTATCTGGTATCTCCTTTTGCCCAAAGAATTCTATTTCTGTAATTTATTGAAAAATTCAAGGCCATTTCATTAGGGGGAAATGCGCCATATCATTATTAGAACAAGTCTCTCTATTTTTGCTCAATTTCGAAACTGACAATCTAAGGACTATTTTTAGCTCAGTCATGTGAGATTATTTGTTTCCTGATTATGAGAAGTTTTGCCTTCGGACTAGTTAACATGAATTTTATGCTCACTTACTATGTCAGATGCTCCAATTCAATTTATTTGAAAGTAGATTCTTTGGGGAAAACTGTAAAGCTAATTTGAATTGATTCTTTAGAGATTTCATTTTAAATGAAGTGCTAGGAAAAAAATTGGCAGACAAAGTGAAAAAATGAAATTGAATTTTCTTCTTCAGCTATTCACTGGATTCAGAAAATCTTGCCTTTTTTTTTTTTTTTTACACTGCCAAGGGTTTTGATAGAATGTTTGATGCAATTTTCCTTACACTTATCTTAAACTTCACTGCCTTTGGTTCGGTTGTTCAGCTGCAAAATGGTTTCCTGATATTTCAATGGGGAGAGGGACTGTCAGAGTTCTTGCTTAAGGAAGTATGTCACACTTTAGTACTAACTTCCTACCATCGGTAATGTCACCTCTCTCTCAAATGTCTTGTCTAAAGCAGGTGTTTTGATTAGGGAGCGAGGAGGCGCTATTTGTGGACGAACTTGTGGGGGGAGGGGTGGAATACAATCAGATTCTCAAATTCCTCTCACTTGGCCCGGTTACTATTGCATCTTTTTGTACCTGATGGAGTTACAGCTTGACAGTTGTATGGAAAGAATAGGCAAGAGCTCTGGTGGCTAATTTCCTGTCCTCTACCAACCCCCAGAGGAACTCATTGGTCTCCAGGGTGGTGGGTCACTGGCTAATCAGAAACAGCTGCCATCAACAGAGGACTGGGCCTGGAATTGGTCCACCTGAGGCCCCCAGGTGATTTACATCCTATCATTGACAACCGAATGGGAAATACATAGAAAGCACATGCCTGTAAGTTCATTGGGAGCTATGGTCTTTTTCTTTTGGGTATGTCTTCAAAAGGGTTTTTTCTTCCCCCAAACTGTCCATTTCTGCTGCTTATCACAAAATAACTGCAGGCAGAGTATATCATAAACAATAGCAGTTTATTTGATTCACAGAGCCGGAGGCAGGAAAGCACAAGGTTGAAGGGTTACACCTGGGGAAGGCCTTCTTGAGAGACAGACAGACAGACAGAGAGAGACACAGAGAGACAGACAGAGACATACAGAGAGAGAGAGAGAGAAGAAAGGAGTTGGGGAGGGGGGGCAGAAGAGGCCAAACTTATACTCCTGGTAACTAACACACTCCTGTAACCCATGTTAATCCATTCTGAGGGCGTCACAAAGCTTTTTCCTCTTGCCATAAGGGCAGCTGAATTCCAGCATGAGTTTTGGAGAAGCATCCGCACCGCTGAAGCCCCTTTCATCGCCATGGGCTGGGTGTGTGATGCGGCTGAGAACAAGCTCAACGAGGATCTTCGACCGCTTTCACTCTGCCCCATGTATATCATAAGCAGGTGGGGGTTACTCCCTAAACCCAGGTAAGTCTTGAAAGAAGCCAGTCATGGCTGTGTGTGTGTGTGTGTGTGTGTGTGTGTGTGTGTACGCGTGTGTGTACTGATTACAGGGCTGAGTGTGATGTGAAGACTCATGGAATTGGGTTTGGGTAGAAGCAGCAGACTCATCCAGTTAGGGACTCAAGGACATTTAACAGTGGCCCACGGCAGTCTGAATATAAGTACATTTATGGGTATGTAACTGAGCCTACATAATATTTATTTTTATACTGGACAGTCATGAAATAGAACTTCTAAGGACATGATGACAAAGTGGGGTGGGGGGCATGAAAGCCAAGTACCTCAGCCCACCGGAATCCTAACCCACCCCAGTGGAACCTGGCTACCGCGGAGAGGATTGGTGGTAGACACTGGCTGGCTGTGGCAGTGGGTGCCGGCAGGAAAGGCAGCAGCAGAGCCCCTTGGATCTCTCCATGTGGGGATGGGCCTGAAGCTGCTGTCAATCACAGCGTCCATGGTCTCTGGGGACAGCATGGGGTGGAGGGCTTGGCTGCTGAATGGCTTAGGTGAGGGCCAGAGAGGTCACCAGATGTCCTGTCACACCCAGGCCAGCCCCACCACAGGGAGCATCTGGCCCCCAGTGTGCGTCGCGCATCAAATGGGACACGTGTCAGAAAGGCTGCAGTCTGCGAGGCCAGTTGGAGCCAACCTGAACTTGAACCTGAGCTTGACCATATGCTTAGAAAACATAGTTGTAGCTTGGCAAATACTGGCAGATCCACCATGCGGATCTCTGCTCACTGGGGTTTCCTACATAGGAAGTAGCGATGTCTTCCCTTCCCTCCTAACCTTGCGTGCATTTCAGTTTGATAGGATATTTGCTGTCCCATTTGGATGCCTGTGTCCCAAGGCCCCGTGTGTTACGGGCTTCGTCACCAGCCTCCAGTGTTACTGGTGGAATGGTGAGACGGTGGGCCCTACTGGGCAGAAGTTAGGTTACTGGGGCCACATCCTTAAGAAAGAGAAGCCCTGGGTTCAATTCCTCAGTACCACACACACAGAAAGAGCCCAAAGTGGGCGCTGTAGCTCAAGTGGCAGAGTGCTAGCTTTGAGCAAACGAAGCTTAGGGACAGTGCCCAGGCCCTGAGTCCAAGCCCCAGGACTGACAAAAACAACAACAACAACAACAAAAAACAACAACAACCCTCAAATTCACTTAGCAGAAAAAAAATAATATATTTGGAAGAGTAAGTTAAGAGTTGCAGGTGTAGATAGATGTAGGGGTTCAAATAGTTATATACCACTAAGAGATATCTATTTCTCTCGATATCAGCTGTTGTGAAGGAATGCAGGGAGGAGGGACCCGAGAAGTGCTATGCTTCCAATGTCCTTCTGGCTCGTGGCCTACACAAAGCAATAGTTTCTCCCAATGGCTCCTCCACTCTGCAGAGCAAAGGCAGAATGGTCCTGCTGTGGTCACCCACTTACGCCTGGATCAACGATGGCAAAGCCCTGAAGAAAGGAGATGGGAATCGACTTGGAGTCAGGAGTGGCTTGTCTCACTCAAAGTTAACCCAAAATGAGTCAGGACAGAGCCAACGAATGGAAAGGTCAGGACGTCTCAGTCAGTGTTCAGGGGAACAAAAACACTCTCCACTGGAGAAGGCAGGAAAAGCTTCATAGCAGAGGTGGGATTTGAACTCAGATGTTGCAAGGCAGAGCTTAAGAATGGATAAAGAAGGGCATACTTAGCACTAGTGATTCACACTTAGAATCTTTGCTACTCAACCGGTTGAGATCTGAAGACCATGGTTCGAAACCAGCCCAGGCAGATAAATCTGAGAGACTCTTATCTCCAACTAAGCAGACATGGAGCTATGACTCGAGTAGTAGAGTGCTAGCCATAAGTGAAAAAGCCAAGCAAGAGTGCCAGGCACTGAGTTCAAGCTCCGGTACCAACACACAAAAGGACCTACCCTCATTTCATTCTTGGCTGTTTTCAAAGCAAACTCAGCAGCAGTTGTTTTTCTTCCTCTTGTCATCAAACTGGGATGAGAAGTTTCCCTTTAGGTATGAAGCCCTTCCAGTCACAACCAACAGAGGAAGAATCTGGCCAGGAGAACTAGGATCTATAGCACAGACATTCCTGTGGAAGACAAGCAAGAAGCAACTCCATACCTCTCCACCTGAAGAACGGCTGCTAAGCGTAAGTGGCAGTTCCCCTAATCAGTACAGAAAGGCTCATTATGTAAGTAAATGATTCAAACAAGAAGTGACGTACCCTAGGAAACATGTGTTGCTCCTTTTTGTTTCTCATATTTCTAGAATGGCTTCTTTCAAGCTTGAGGTGGAATCGCTTGTAATGTTCATATATTGTTATTAATTCTAAAATAGTCTAGTGTCAGGATTTTAGAGATACATTTTTTATGAGCATTCAAATAGTTGAATAATTGTTCAACCACTCAGGCACCGTGCTCATCATAGCATTTGGTCCTTTCTTATGTTAATGTCTTTCTAGCCAAGTAAGGCTGCTCTTGGCTGGGCTTGGGAGAAGAAGGGTAGCTGGCTTGCACCTTTCCAGGTGGAGGTGGATAAGGGTGGCAATCATATTTCTCCTGCTGCTCTTGATGCTGATGAACTAGGAGGAGAAGGAGGAGGAGGAGACAGAGGAAGAGGAGGAGGAGGAGGAGGAGGAGGAGGAGGAGGAGGAGGAGGAGGAGGACATAACAAGATTATATCAATCTCATGGGCAATGCAGCAGGATGTACATATCATCTTCACTTAAGGAAGCCATTGCACTCTTCCACACAATGAAGGTTCCAGGCTGGGTGTGTGGTTCAGTGCTAGAGCACTTGTCTACTATGCATGAAGCAGTGAGTTCACTCCCTAGCACTGCCAAAGCAAACATAGAAACAGGGTGGTTTGATGCTGCTATAAGAACTTTCTTAGATGTTTGATTCATGGAATGATTTCTTTGGGTAGAAAATTCTTTCCCTGGCCCACTCAGTTGGCCTCACGTAGTCTCTCTGCACTTGACCCTAATGGACCAGCAGTCCAGTTGGGTCTTCACAAGTGATCCTGACTTCAGTGGGTACAATGTAATGGGGTTGACTTGACTGACAAAGTTTTGTTATTGTCTCAACCCCCGCCCCATTTCAATTCCTACACACTGCCATGTAGAACTTGGGGTTCCCAGTGTCATTCTTGGTAGAAGTATACTTCCCTTATCCTGGCTTTGGTGCCATGACTTGGCTAAGGAGGTATGTGCCAAAGAGACCACATGCAGGTAGGAGCAGGGGCAACGGAGCCTCTGTTTCCACTTGGGCTCACCTGGGTTCTCATGTGTACCATGAGTGAGAAACACACACTGATTATTGCAGGTTGCTGAGATATCCGTTATTTGTTACAATGGCATACCTGGTTTAAAAAAAAAAAAAGCCTGACTGATAAAAATGGTCACTAATTGTCCAGAATATCTCAGTGAAAAATGGTTCCACTCTGGGGGCATGTGGATATTGACTGAGTTTATGGCAAATCTACCCAAGAAACATGAATCTGAAAAATATAAGAAAGCTAATGGGCTACAGGTAGGTTAAACCAACAGTAACAAGAAGCCAATGTTGCATGTGGATTCTGAAAGGACTATAAGAATCACAGCACTGGAAAGAGTGTATGAGAAACTGGTATTCTCAGACCTTGTTGATGGGGATGTAACTCAGAACAAAGATGCTAGAAGTGAATCCATATTACTAACAGTAATAATTAATTGCAGGTGGCATTTAGAGAGAGCTTTATTGCCAAATACCACTACTTTAAGTTTTATTAACTCAACTTGAATTGCTTCCTTTTGAACTCGAACTTTACTAGAATGGCTTGTGTGTACTAGCTCACTTAATTCTCCTAACAACCTTGTAAGGGGTGTGTTATTATTGAACTATATATAATTTGGCAGTGTTGGGGTTTAAGCTCAGGGCCTCATGCTTGCTGGCAGGCCCTCTATCATTTTAGTCACATCTTAAGCCCTTTAGCTTCCATTATTTTTAGGATAGGATCTTGAGATTTTACCCAGGCTAGCTTGAATTATGATCCTCCTCTTACCCTCATGGGTAAAATGACAGGTGTGCCCACCCATTGGTTGAGATGGGATCTCACTAACTTTTTGCCTGGGTTATCCTTGAACAGCCACTCTCCCTGTCTCTACCTCTTGTATAGCTGGGATTACAAGTGTGAGCCATCATACCTGGCTAAACGATATATTTTAAAAGCAATTAAAAATGTATATATGCGGGCTGAGAATATGGTTTAGCAGTAGAGTGCTCGCCTTGCATGCATGAAGTCCTGGGTTCGATTCCTCAGCACCACATAAAACAGAAAAATCCGGAAGTGGCGCTATGGTTCAAGAAGTAAAGTGCTAGCATTGAGCAAACAAGAAGCCAGGGACAATGTTCAGGCCCTGATTCCAAGCTCCAGGACTGGCCAAAAAAAAAAAAAAAAAAAAAAAAAGTATGTATGCTCCTTGAAGCACATCTGGAAATTTATCTTCAGGAAATAACTAAAGATGGAGTGTAAAATTATATATAAAATGTTCATGACACCATGAGGCATAATTATGAAATTTGGATGAAATATAAATGTCCAGAAAATAGGGATAGAGTAGAGTCATTAAGTAGAGTGATATATAAGCAGCTTATAAGAGCTTAAACCTGCATCATCCAATACTGTAGCCACATAGCTTGTGAAATATTGTTAGTCTAAATTGAGACGTACTACCAGTGAAGACTGAGTCTGAGGAAGACAGAAGAATGTGAGCTGTTAATGTCTTTTGTATTAACTACAGGGTGAAAATGACAACATTTTGGATACATTAAAATTCATGTCCCCTGCTTCTTCATACATCTAGGCAGGAACCAGTGGTTCATAACCTGTAATCCGAGCTACTTAAGAGGCTGAGACTTGATGATCAAGGTTCGAAGCCAGCCTGGGCAGGAAAGTCCAGGAAACTCTTACCGCCAATGAACTACCAAAGTCCAGAAGTAGAACACTAGACTTGAGTGAAAAAGCTCGGGGAAAGCACAAGACCCTGAGTTCAAGCCCTAGTACTGGCAATCCATCCATCCATCCATATATACATCCATACATTGACAGACAATAAAAATTTATATACACTTTACATTTATTTTAGGCTTTATGGTCTCCCCGTTTCTCTTATTCAACTGTCTTATAAGACAATAGCAGCTACAGACAATAGGTAAATGAATGGGTTTGTCTGTGTTCCAATAAATCTCTATTTCTAAGGCAGCCAACCAGATGGCTCAGTTTGCTGAAACTTGGCCTAGACAAGAGTTTCCTAACGTTGGCTCTTTTGGCATTTGGGACTAAATAACTTGTTGGGACTGTCCAGTGCATTGGTATTCAAAATGTCCCCTGTGTCTACCACTAGATGCCAGTAGCACTACCTGTGCCATTTTTGACAACCTCTACAGAGGTTCCCAAATGCTCTCTGTAGGGTCAAATCTCTGGTTGACAACCACTGGTCTAGCAGATAGGATTATATGATTTTATTTCCAGGAAAATAAAAGTTGTGTGGGCGTGCATGTGAGTGTGTGGTCACATATCTGCATGTGTAGAAGCGTGTGTCTTACATGTGTATAAAGGGAGTGGACTGGAAGGATACATACCAAACTTTATTTGCTTTTCTCATCTCTGCTTTTTTGTCTTTAATAAGGCATAGGTTACGTATCTAATATGTAAAAGAAGAACAACTGTGTTGGCAAAAAGCAAAACAGGACAGAGATCAAATGCAGTGGCAGAGAGAAAGGGGGTAAGGGAGAGAGAATACAACTTTATTTTTATTTCTTATTTATTTATTTGTTTTTAATCAGTCGTGGGGCTTGAACTCAGGGCCTGGGTGCTGTCCTTGAGATTTTTTTCCCCCTCAAGGCTAGCACCCTATTACCTTGAGCCACAGCTTCTCTTCCAGTTTTCAGGTAGTTAATTGGAGATAAGAGTCTCATGCACATTCCTGCCTGAGTTGCCTTCGAACTATCATCCTCATATCTCAGTCTCCAGAGTAGCGAGGGTCACAGGTGTGAGCCACCAGAGCCCAGCTCAAATTTTCATCTTTAAATGAGTAAAATAGAGCTCCTTTTGGTGTTTGGGAATAAGTCTTTGGTTGAAGATGGAGGTGGTGCTCACCTTTCTCCTTGGTGGGGGGGGGGGGGTACTGGTAGGTATATCAAGTTCGGGTGCACATTGAGCCTCTTGATGGCTAAGGTCCAGGCAGGAAACAATCTTGAAAGCCCCAGAGTTGGGCATTGGGATTGAGTCCACAATAAAAGATCATCACCTGCGTCAGAGAGAAAGAAAGCCCAGAAGACAGAGCAGGGAGTCCAGACTCCTGAAAGAGGGCACTGGCAATATCTAGATAGGAAGAAGGATGCTGGGGAGAAACTGAGTCAGAAGTCTAGCTCTCGGGCATGCAGCCACAGAAATGCCAGGCGGAAATGCAATGACAGTGGCCACGGTGGCGCACTGGTGGCTCTATGGGAGTGTTGGTCAGCAGGGGTAGGGCTGAGTGGGCAGAGGGAGCTTAGTTCCTGCTTCTTTCCCTTGCTGTCCTGGATCCTAGTCTCTCCTACCTACCTTGGAACAAAGCCTGCCCATCCCATCTCCTGTATAGGAAGCAACCCCTTATTCTCCATGAGCCCTTGATCTTGTTTATATTACCGTTGTGGGGCTATAGGAATTGAGACAGATGTTGGCGGGGTGGGGTGGGGTGGTGGTGGACGTGTTTTGGGAAACAATCATGACAGAATAAAGGAAGATACACCAGGCTGAGAAAGACATTGAACCCCAAAGCAGTTTCCAAGGAGACCTCTCTCCACCCCCACCCCTGCGCTCCAGCCCTCTATCTGACAATACAGAGCAATCGCCAAAAGAAACACAAGCAGAGATGAGCAAGACAGCCTCGCGATGGGGCTGGAAGAGGCTCGGAGGGGAGAATGTCGGCTATGTAGAATTTTATTTTTCTATTCTAAATATATATTCCCTGCGAAGTTGGAAAGCTATGCTTAACTTCACAAGTCACCTGGCAATTAATTATTAATTGCTCCGGATTAATTATTAATTGTTAATAATAACATCAGGTGAGAGTAGTCTTGGAATGACTTGGGGAAGTGAGGTGACATTTTCATACTTAGGAATGGAAAACGTAACTTCTCTCTTCTCCCAATTTCAGAGCTTGTCACTACCAAAATGAACCATGTCTCCACCAACACATGAATACATTTGTTGGACTCCATTCCCTTACTCACTTCTCTTTTATGCCCCAACAAGATGAAACAATGTGAATGTCATCTGACTTCTCCCAGAGAAACCTATTTCAATCCTTTCCATTTTTTGGCTCAAAACAGGGAATAACTTGGCTGTGGGTGTAACTCAATGGTTATGCTTGCCTGGTATGTGAGACCTTGGGCTTGATTCCCAATACTGTATATATATATATATATATATATATATATATATATATATATATATATTAATTTTTAAAAGAAAGCTAAGTGCTGGTTGCTCACTTGTATAATTCTAGCTACTCAGGAGGCCAAGAGCTGAGGATCAAGGGTTGAAACCAGTCTGGGCAGAAAAGTTAGTCAGCCTCTTCTTTCCAATTAACGCCCCTGAAGCCAGAAGCAGAGCTGTGGTTCAAGTGGTAGAGCACCAGCCTTGGGTGAAAAAACAAAGTGAGAGCTCAAAGCCCTGAGTTCAAACCCCAGTAGCAGCGCAAACATGTGCACGCACACACACACACACACACACACACACACACACACACACGCACGCACGTAAGCATGGAATAATGAGAACAGGGTTCCTGTTACCTGTGACTGGATATTAGACTGCCTTATAGAGCTTCAAAAACATATCCTTGTTCTTGCCCCACCCTGGACCAATTAAACCCATGGTCTAGCCTTTGACATTGAGAGGACATTTTCCTAGGTGCTTCGGTTATACTACTAGAACTAAGACTGGATGGTCCGTCATCCCACGCTTTGCTCCCCAGAGCACTGCAGCAGGTCCCCTCGAGGTAGCTCCTACCTCCTCCAGCATCACACAGCTCCCGAGAGCGCTCATTCTCTGCTTGTCTCCAGCCTCTCGCTTGCCCATTCATGACCACATTTCTGTCATATGACAACTCCAGCGCCTGGTCCTTATCTGCAATGAACAACCAGTTATCATGTCCAATGTGGGCCTTGCGCCCCTCTTCTCCGCACGGCATTTGCTCATGGACAAGTCCTGTCTCTTTCCGTATGACTCCTTCTCCTCGACTCTCTTCTCTCTTCTCTGCTGACCCAGCCCAGCCTACTTCTTGGCCTTTCCCCTGCCCATTTAGGATTCTCCTCTTCGTTGATTCCTTTTCTAGATGTTTCCAGAACCTTCTTAGTTGCTGTTACCCTCTCATTGAGGTTATCTTCCCAGGTCTATCTCCTGAACTCCAAAACCAAATATCCAATTGCTTTTGGAGCATATCTACCTTGATTTATTACAAGTACTTTAAGCAAGACCTACCCCCAAATGGAAATCATCATCTATTGCTCCAAAGCTCTATTCTGTGTTCCTTGTTTTATTGAATAACACCACTTATTCATCTCTATTCCAGGAATCTCCTTTTCCCTTCCTTTGCCTCCTTCTACCAACATATACGCTGCTTTACACAATCCCTTACACTTCATCTTTACTCCCAACTTCCAGTCAGGCCTTAGTCATTTCCTCCCTATGAGAATCTTCTCCAAGGTCTCCTTAACTTAATCATGTCCCATTTCAATACTCACATTGATTGGAGTGATCATTCCAAAGCACGGATATGATTGTGTCACTCTACTGCTTAAAATTCTTCCAACTCTTCCCCATGGATTTCCAAAGCCAAACTTAGAAAGGTCCACCAGACAATAATAACTCACCCCTCCCTGCCTCTCCAGTTTCAGCACCTGCTATGGTCAACAGATGATGCCCAGTGAGTCTCATTACTCTGTGTACCCCCCCACCCCCCACCCCAATCTGCCAGCCTGCTTTCTCTGCCTCCCCTGCAGTCCACAATGCTTTGAATGGCTTCTCTAATTTTCCATAGTTTCCTAGTCACATTTCAAACTTATACTCAGAGTTCACCATCCTCAAGCCCCCTCGTCTTCCTCCTTGGGGCCCATTCTATAGCCTGGCAAATAGCAGGTGTACAAGGAATGTCTACAGAAAGAGTGAGCCGATGGTGCTGTGGATTTTTGGAGTGAGGAATAGTATTACCACGTATACAAGGTGCAAAGGACAAGTACAACTAATCTCGAACGGACTTGAAGGAGGGTTTTTTTCCATGAAGAACCCTGGCATTCCCTTGTTGGTTCTAACTGACAGATTCTGGGGCAATGGATGAAGAAATGTCCATGTCGTGATATCTCCAAATATTGTTTATTAAATAATGTTCCAATGACCACCATGGGCTGAGGAATGCATTTAATCCACACATGTAGTTAAGCTAAAGTTCTCTCTCCCCCCCCCCCACCCCCGGCCTTCTGCTTTAGAATAAATGTTCACATTAGCCCAGAGGAAAGTTAAAGGATTTACAAGAAAATAGACACAGGGCACATTCAAGGGGTAGATGACAAACAAAAACAAGAACAGAAAGCACTTGGGCAGTTCCCGTAAGGGATCCAGAAATTTCCTCATCGAGATAAGTATATACAGGGACTTCTCCTGTCTTTTGACAGGAATGAGTGCAGAAGGTTAAACACTCATACGCTTGTGTGTGTGTTTGGACACACAGCCAGGATTTTCTACTGCAAGTCCACTCCCTCGGCCGCCGATCCCAGCGAGCCCCGGATTCCCTCCAGAGGGTCCTCATCCGAAGCAGAAATACTGTCGCTTCATCCGTCTTACATGCTGGTCTTCTGAGTAATAATAACCTGGTTTAAACAAAGTATTTTGTGCCTATGAAATACTTGAAAACGAATGACTTAAATTATGTGAATGATTGAGGTAATGTGTCATTTCTAATCTTTCTGCTGTTGACTCCTCCTCCTCCTCCTCTTCCTCATTCTGTTTGAAGAATGGTACCAAATGCTTCTTTTTTCCTGAATTTTCCTCAGTGATATGTCAGGGTTTGACTCTGTCATCACTGTTGTTTTGGCTTTTGGGAAAAGTATTCTTTTGCACCAGTTTTAGCAGCATCTGCCCCCAGACAGCTGTGGGAAGCAGGGAAGGAGTATGGTGCTGAGCACTTGCTCTCAAGCCCTCCACCCCATGCTCCGGAGACAACACGGAACTCCAGCCTGTGCCCCCAGAGAGCGCCACTCTGGTGGGCAGCAAACACCTTCCCTGAGGGGACAATGAAAGGCTAAGTCATCTCCCCAGAGCCACCCACACAACTCAATGGTTCCAAGCTCAGAGCCGCCCTGGAAGACACCTGGTCCTGCCATCCAGCACCTGTCAGGAAGAAGGGCTTCGCGTCAACTCTCCCAATATGAAAACCAGTGTTTGGCAGACACCCTCGAGCATCTGCCTGGCTTCTCTCCAAATGCCCATTTAGGTCAGATTGCTTACCTGGGGTACATTCTTCTCCTAAGACATTAGGGAAGATTTATCTGAAAATCACACTACCTAAAAATAGGATAGTCTGTGAATGCCTCCGTCTTTTTCTAATGATTACAATACATATTTGAAATCTTAGTAAATGATGTTAGGACAGTCTGCTCGTAATTGGGAAAGAAAAGAAATGAAAATTCCTACTTATCTTCATCATGGAAATGAATTAAAGATATACCAAAGAGGTACACATACTTTGAAACTACCAGAAGAAATGAGAGAAGAGCACCTTTTTGAATTTTGAAGAGAAAAGGCTTTCTTTTACACAACACACAAATGCAAACTATTAATAGAGGTCCATCTGATTATCCCTAATTAGAAATCATTTTCCAAAATAACACATGAACAAGAGCAAAAGACAAGCAGTAGCTTGCAGAAAGTGATTTGAAGACTATCTAGCAGGTAGAGGATGACCATTTAGAATACATATTAGAGAAAGCTAGACAACTCAGGAAAAAAACGATATGTCAACCAAGAATGTATAGAAGAGAAAATAAGGACAATCTATGTACTTAAAAACTACTCAAAATGATGCTGGGTGCTGGGGGCTCATGCCTGTAATCCTAGCTACTGAGGAGACTGAGATCTGAGGATCACGGTTCAAAGCCAGGCCAGGCAGGAACGTCTATAAGACTCATCTCCAACCATCCACCAGAAAAGTGGAAGTGGAGTTGTGGCTCAAAGTAGTAGATCACTACTAGCCTTGAGCACAAAAGCTCAGAGACAGTGGCCAAGCCCCTGAGTTCAAGCCCTATGACTGACAAAGAAAGAAAGAAAGAGAGAAAGAAAGAAAGACAAAAGAAAGAAAGAAAGAAAACCTACCCAGAATGATAGAAAGGGTGATGTTGATAAAGATGCATTGATGAAGAGGCCTTGTACTCATTAATTTACATGTTCAATTCAAACCTCTTTTGTACAAGATAATAAAACAATAAAAATAGTTTAAAATAATAAAAATAAACACTCAACTTCACATGTAATGTTGGAAATGCTTTCAAACAATAATATAATTGCCACCACCCCCTATCCCCCCCCCCACCCGCCACATTGCAGGAAACAAAGTCTGAGATTATCAAACTCTGGGGGAGCTAGTGCTTGTTTAGCTGCTGTTGCTGAGAGTGTGAATTAATACAGACCCTTTAGAGAGCAGTTGGGCAGCATCTTGCAAATTTGAAAATGTGTATCCATGCCCATCTACACATTTCATTTCTACAGGTTTCCCTTGGGGAACTGCCGGGCATGGGCACTGGGAACCGTGTGCGAGGAGGTGTATCTGTGCTTAGTGTGGATCTAAATGTCTACCATTGAGGAGAAAGGCCAAAAATACCATGGTATTTGAATTCTAGAGAATTCTTCACTGCCCACGATAAAAACAAAAAAGTACCATGGACTGGGTGACTTGAGAAAAACCTATTTTCTCCTAGTTCCAGAGTCCAGAAGGCTAAATCAAGGAATCAGCTGGCTGAGTGTTTTGGGGATGACCATCTCCTTTCCGTGACTTCACAAGGTCATCTTCTGTGCACATCTGTGTATACACACACACACACACACACACACACACACACACACCCTTCATGTAAGCACAGCAGTCAGACAGGATTGAGGCTCATTCTAGTGACCTTTAACCTAGTTATCCCTTTAAAGACCTCGGGCTAGCACTTGAACACAAAAGTTAGGAAGGGGGCGCTGTTTAGCATAAAACACTGCCCCTAGACAGAATGAGTGTGATCTATGAATAACATTGGGTCTCCATTTCAGAAAGCAATGTTGGACTGAAGAAGCATGATATATAATGGCACATGCCATGTCATTGTGAGCACCTATGAGCATGAAAACACACACACACACACACACACACACACACACACACACACACACACACACACACACACACAGCTTCCAGAAGTACATAAGCATAATGTATGCTTAGTTCAAAGTCATTAGATGTTGCTCCTATGGGGGTTAGTTCAACAAGACTTAAAATGGGAAGGAAGTATGGTTGTTGTTGAGTAGTAGCTATGTAGTAGGCTTTGTATTTTGTGTGTTTTACTGTGTTTAAAGAAATTAACTTGGCGAGGTGCTAATGGCTCAGGCTTTGTAAACCTAGCTACTCAGGCGGCTGAGAGCTGAGGATTACAGTTCAAAGCCAGTCTGGGCAGGAAAGTCCATGAGACTTTTATCTTGAATTAACCACCTGGAAACTACAAGTGAACCTGTGGCTCAAAGTGTTAGAGAGCCAGCCTTGAGCAAAACGCTCAGGGACAGCACCAAGTTAACTCATTCATACATGGGATACTTTAAACATACTTGAAGTGAAGTTAAACTATAAAGGAGCCTCACAGTGGAGCTTATTTCCTCCCAACCTCTCTAGAAAAAGGTTACTCTTTCCTACTGAGTTTCCAAGTTATACAATGTAGGATGCTTTAGGAACTATCCATATGAACTCCCTTTTGAATGTATTATAGGAAAGTGGTTAATGATTACTTTGACTACTTCATACTATTTCCTCCTTAGCAGGACTAATTTATTCTGGAGATATGTTTATGTGCTTTCTAAAAGCCTTTTTGCATGAAAGGGAACATAAATAAAGGAATGAGGATAATATCCAAAACAATGAACATTTCTGTGCAAGTGACTAGCAGGCGTGGGCTTTAGAAAGATAGCAGCAACTTATACTGAACTCCTAACCAGAGTCTCTGGACAGAGGTCATCGAAGTGTTCGTTTTCGTAGTCTTGTGAAGCAGGTAACAATTGAATCAGTGATTCTCTTAGATATCACTTCCTAAAATGATCTGTTAACAGGGGCGAGATCTTCCTCAACTACACGGATTGACTTCCTGTTTCTGTGGAATGCAAATCTTCCAGAAAATTCCTCTACTTTGTTCAACATGTAGGCAATCTAGGGACCATCTCCAGAGGGCCCTGAGCTTCTTGAAAGTAATTGGTGTCTGTTTTTTACATCATTCAACAGGAAAGAAAAATCTTACCCCCAACAACTTAAAACACCAAGCAAAACACAAAACTCGGTTTCAAAAGTAGCACGTGGCTTGGGCCATTGTTCTTTGTTTTTTATTGACTTTCTCTCTTGGCATAGTTTAACTCTCACAGCTTTAATTATCACTTATAGACAGATGATATTCAAATTTACACTTCATTTCCAGCCCTTTAGATGATATCACCCTTCGCCTTGCCCCAAATTTGGCTCCCGTCTTGTCTTGGATGAGCCACAATTTTCTCTGATTGAATATGGATGAGATTGAAGCTTTGCAGTTTCGTTGTAAACAAACTCCGAATGCATGGGGTTCATTTATCTCATTGATATCCTGCTGCCCACCCCCTTCCAGTTAAGGCAGGGGTATTCAATGACTCTGAATTATTTCCTCCATTCATTACAGACTCCTCAACCCAAGGGATTCATCTCCACAAAATATCCCAAGACATTTAACAGTTGCGATGACTCCCAATTTTGGCTAGAATTCTGGTTATCTCATGGCTGAAATCCTGCCATGATCTTTTGAAAAGCCTTCCAATAAACTCCCTGTTGACCATCCACTTGGAACATGGCTTCCCTTTGGCCCTGTGCTCTGTACATAGTCTCGGCACATCTTCCTGCAAGCAGCTGTGCTAGCTTTGTATGTACTGAATAAAATGCAGTGTTGTCAGGATCTGGGCCAGATTCTCTGCTGTCGCATAAACTCGCTTTTGCAATGACTTAAAAAATGATCTCTTCTTTTGAAGAGTTGTTCGCTGTTTTGCTTCAACATGTGGTTGAAGATATACTCTACATAGCTCTTCGATGTGCTCAGAGCATGCTGTCTTATCCAAAACCATGTACTTAAAAACACTGGGGTGATTTCATCCTAGGATTTAGCCTGCAAACTAATAAGCTTATTGCTCTTAATAAACAAGAAGCACTCAATATGAACTCTTTAGAATGAGGACCAAGAGAGTGAATTTGTAATTCATTGACCCATTTGTGGGTTTTGCTGTTGTCGTTATTTATATTTGTATCTACCTCTTAGATGATTATGTAACTGTGTTGGTGTAATTATTATTTCAACAAGAACATATTGGGACTCTCCATTAACATTAACTGAAGGGTATAAAATGGAGTGTTTGGAGTTGTCAATTAGCCCATTTGTCTTGCGTTGTTTTTCTTCATTATTTCAGGGAAGCTAACGGGTTCATTCAGCACATTTTAATTAAAAACAAACATATGCGGGGCTGCTAAGAACTCTCATGTCTAGGAGTGTAGTTAGACAGGGGCAGCAAATACCCCTTGTAGTGACCATTGGATAGCGTCTGTCCATCTTAGCAGCGATCCTTCAGATGGAATGATTGAGGGGATGGCAGCTGCACTCCATTTGGCTTTTCTTTATTTTTATACAGATGTATGTGTTTTTAGCCCACTGTGTTGGGGGGAAAAATCAGCTTCTGTTGGTGTCCTTTCCAAGGACGACAATCACAGCATCGACGAGACTTTTGCCTTGTTGTTTTCCATTGGCCTGTCACTGGCTTATCCCTGGCGCATGCGTTTCAGAGGATGGTCTTAGGAAATGCTTAGTCTTCTGACAAGATCTCTTCCCTCTGTTTCTATAGGCAAGCGAGGTTTATTACCGTAGAGCCCCAGTTCGTGGGTCCCCAAGGAAGCCTTGTGGATGGGAATGCCATGCCTTGCCTGGAGCTGTCATGTGTCACAGAGTCTGCTCTTCAGCTCTGCAGACTCGAAGCAGGATTCTGTGAGGGCTAGAAGTGTGCTGTGTCATAAAGTCTTACTGACAACACTAAGGAGAATGTATTTATTCAAATGGGAGAATGTTGGCCAGACACAATGGGGCATACCTGTGATCTCAGCTTCTTAGAAGGTAAAGATAGGAGGATTAACGTCTGAGAACAATCTAGAGGAAAGGACAAAAATCAAACACATGAGATCCTGAGTAAAAACAAACTAAAGCAAAAAAAAAAAAAAAAAAAGGCCTGGGGTGTGGCCCAAGTGGTTAAAAACACTTATCTAGCAAGTGTGAGACCTTGAGTTCCACCCCCCCACACACACAATTTTAACTACACTAAATTAAAATAACAGGGCTGGGGATATGGCCTAGTGGCTAGAGTGCCTGCCTCGGATTCATGAGGCCCTGGGTTCAATTCCCCAGCACCACATATACAGAAAATGGCCAGAAGTGGCACTGTGGCTCAAGTGGCAGAGTGCTAGCCTTGAGCTAAAAGAAGCCAGGGACAGTGCTCAGGCCCTGAGTCCAAGGCCCAGGACTGGCCAAAAAATTAATTAATTAATTAATTAACTAATTAATTAAAATAACAAAATGAGAATTTTAGCTGCTTAAAAAGTATTTATTCACCCATGTGCTGGTGGCTCACACCTGTCATCTTAGCTACTCCGGAGGCTGAAATCTGAGGATCATGGTTTGAAGCCAGCCCAGGCAGGAAAGCCCATGAGATTCTTATCTCCAACAAACTGCTCAGAAAAAACTGGGAATGACGATGTGGCCTCAAGTGATTGAGTACAAAAAGGCTCAGGGACAGCGCCCAGGGCCTGAGTTCAAGCCCCAGAACCAGCAGGAAAAAAAAAATCATTCACATGGATTGGCACTGGAGGGTAGTAATGGAAGTCAAGTAGGTCAAGTCACACAAGCTGTGTGGCCTACACAGTGTTGCTATGGCTGATGGGCTTTGAAGGAGGCCAGAATCCCTGGGGGAAGAAGAGAAAGGCCAAGGGTCTCTCTCCCAGGATAAGGTCTAAGCTCTTTGGCCTGGCATTCAAGGCCTTCTGCAATCTAGTCCTACTTTCATCTCGAAACTTCTCTCTTCACTTTAAACATGTCTCTTAATAGCTATGGAAATCAGCCCTGAATCTATTTGATTCATGAAGACAGAGGATCTGCCTCTCAATGTGTACCTTGCCAGTCTAAGGAATTTGAAACCAAAAGAAAGAACAATTAGCAATTTATACATAAACAGAAACACGCCAAATAGCCACACATGCACACATATACACTTACACACAAAATAATTTTAGAATCACACCATCTAATCTATTTGTCTTTTAAAAACACCAACAAATTCTCTAGTAGTAGTGAATATAAAAGCTTCTTGTAGATGATTTAACTTGCTTCTTTGTCCTTGTGGCTGGCTAGACCAGAGTTAAGCCCCAGTGTGATCTTAGAAGCTGTCTGTTCAAGGCAGCAGAGCAGCTCGGATCCATTCATGACTCGGTGATGTAGTCACCTCACAACCAGGCTCACCCCTGCCAAACTTATCTATGCAAGAAATAAACTCCCGATGTGGTTAGCCTTTGTTTTCTAATAGCAGCTACCATCCATAGACAATTTATATTCTATGTGAAAGCAATATGGTCAGTGAATATAAAGAAATGGGGTAAAAAGTTCTTAGAATTAGCTTCAAAATGGACATTACCTACTGTTCTGATCGAAGTCAACAGAACAGGACACATCGGATGTAAGATTCTGGGCCGGGCACTGTGGCTTGTGGCTGTAATCTTAGCTACTCAGGAGGCTGAGATCTGAGGGTCACAGTTCAAAGGCAGCCCAGGTGAAAGAGTCTGCGAGAGTCTTATTTCCAATTAATTAGCGTAAATCTGGAAATGGAGGTATGGCTCAAGAGATCTTGAATTTAAGCCCCATTACCAGCATTAATAAAATAAAAATAGAATAAAAGAAGAAAAAATATGGATGATTGCACCAGGTTACAAGTTTTGTAGCCAGTTCTACACTTGGTAATTATATGTTCTTGGGCAAGTTTGTTAAGCAGGCTCTATTTACTTCTACATACATATGAATTAATGTATGTCATATAAATTAGAATTAAATACATTCTGTTAAGATAAACGCAAACACCTATCAGTCTATCATCTATGTGTCTATGGAAAGAGATTTATTTTAAGCAGTTGGTTCACAAAATTATAGAATCATGGCAGTAAAAAATCTAATAATAGCAGGCTTCCAGGCTGAAGACCTTGGAAATGAAGGCAATCCAAGTTCAAAGGAAGCATTCTGGTATAGTAGGAGGGGTCAAGGAGGCAGGCAAGGTCCACAGACCGACTGCTGGCAGAAGTTCCTCTTGCTCAGGGGAAGCTAATCCTCTTCAGTCCCTCAAGTGATTGAATGAAGCTCACTCACAAGATAGAGGGCAAATCTGCTTTACTCAAAACTCTCCTGATTTCAACGCAAATCTCACCCCTAAATACCTCACAGAAATCTGGGCACTCTGGCCCAGCCAAGTTGGATAGGGACAATTCATCATTCCAGATCTGTCTGTGGTTCAGTTGGCAGCCATGTGCATCTCAGAAGGACATTCCGCTGCTCAATCTAACCAGCTGCTTCCGCATTGCAGGACACATCCTGTGAATTCCCCGAGCCAGGGCTCTACAGCCATACTTCATCTGCTGCGGGAAGAGTTCCTTGATCAGTAACACACACTCTGTGGAATAAGTGATGGCAGATGAGGCCTTTTGCAAGCTCGTAAGTGGTGGTTTGGGCAGAAGCATTGCATTCAGGGAAGGAAAACGGCATCGAGAATGAATGTCTACGCTAGTAAGAACAACAAGTGCTGCTCTTTTCACAGTAAATGACGCCTAATGTATTCAACCTGCCACCGGCTGGGAGACTGGCTCCAAACGGGGTTTAGCCTCGGTCTCTGCTGCTCGTGGGGTAAACATCCAGCAGAGGCTGTAGCCACATGTCTCAGTGAGCAGAGGTCCATGTTACTGAGTTCGCGTACCACCTCCATCCTTGCCACTGCTGCAGCTTTGTTTATGAGCAGGAGCTCCTGCCGTGGCAGGAAGGCCTTGGCGGGGTGGCTGACTGTTGCCCTCAAAGCAGATCATTGGGTCCACTCGATCATTATCATCTTCCTCTGCTGGGATCACCCTTTTGTGAGCATCCCTGTAGGACAGAAGATCTTCATAGTCTTCCCCCATTCCAGAGAGATCTGAGACATGCCTCTTCCCCAGACCTCCTTGTAGCCAATTTTTCAGACCCCCCCCCCCAATTTTCTGATCATCCAGCCAAAACAATGGCCACACCCCGTGCTGAACATGACTTCTGTATGAATCAGAGCTCTCCAGAGAGTCAGAACCAGTATGGTGTGTGTGTGTGTGTGTGTGTGTGTGAGTGTGTGTGTGTGTGAGAGAGAGAGAGAGAGAGAGAGAGATTATTTAAGTAATTGGTTAATTGGCCTGAATATGTGTAGAGGCTTGGCACGTCTTAAATCTGATCCGATTTGGGAGATTGGCAGGCTTGAGACCCAAGAAAGAGTCACAATTGAAGTTCAAAGGCAGTCTACTGGTGAACCAGAGAAGGCTGGTGTAGCAATGCGATCTGAAGGGAGCCCTCTGGCAGGATTTCCTCTTGCTCAGAGAACAGTCTTTGGTTCTGTGCAAGCATTCAACTAACAGAATGGGGTTCGTGCACATTATGGAGATTCATCTGCTTTACTCACAATCTGCCGACTTAGAGCTCATCTTCCAAACCATCCAGAATCCTGTTCAAAAATACCATCCCAGAAATATCTAAAATATTTGGAGGCCAGTCAAGTTGACCTATAAAAATAAGCATGGTAGAAAGTTCAAGCTCTTTGTGCCTTATTCCTTTCCCATCAAATGGAGCCAGTGGCAAATCCCATCCTCCTGAGGAATTTGAAGAGGAGATGTGTCAGTGCAAGTGTTTAGCATAGCATTCAGTGTTTACTCTTTATTATGATGACGATTGCAGTCTCCTGCTGTATGCTTCACCCTGACAGAAATGCTAAGAACAAGTTCAAGCAGGACCACAAAGAATAGCAGAGGTGTTTGGTTGGGAATGTCACTAATCTGACGAGACATTTCATACATTAGAATGCTTCTACAGTAGCAAATAGAGACCAGAGTCCTTGTGGTGTTTTACTGGCCAGTGCTCCATCAGTTAATGGCTATTTCTTTCTGGTTGTTACCCTATGAATAAATTTTAATATATTCCATTTTCCCCATAAACTGTTTATTTACTGCTCGTATGAATGCAATATGGCAAAACCATTTACATGGCTGGAATCTTTTGCAACCTACTAGAGCATTTACTCTGGCTTTGCTCTCCTTTCAGTTCTGATGAGAAAATTCATTTTGCTCAACATGTTCTTAAATTAACTGGCCCTTCTTAGTGCTGCAGCATCAGCATAACTGCAGAGGCTGATGGAGAGCAGAGCAATGAAGAATCTGGTTGGGGTTCGCCTGCATGGGAGTGGAGCTTTTCCAAGACGTGGTTTCTTCCTGTAGCGTGATGGTGCAGAACAAATGAGATGTCTCGACACTGCACAGTGCCTGCTCCTGGGGAAACATTGCACGGTTACGGAGGCGGGTGATTCCTTTCACAGTATTTCCCTAGATGCTTGCTTTGGCATTTCTCCTTGCTCTGGACAGACCTAGCAGCCAGGGTCTCTGAATGACTGTGTGGAAAGGCCTGATACAGGATCCCCCTTGCCAAACCATCTCACATGCAAGTAGCGGGCATCTATTCAGGTTTAGCCTTTGACATTCAGGGGTTATGTATTCTAGCAGCTACCTTTTTTTCTGAGTACTTGGCCATCACCTTGACCAATCAGTTCATGGCAAGGAGGTCACTGGCCATTGATAAAATTCTCCTTACTCCACAGTCTTCGGAGACCTGGACCTCTTACAGAAAGGGTCTGCTACATGGGTCATTTCCCCTCAGTCAATTATCCGTGCTTCTATTTTGTGGACCAGCCCTTCTTCCCAGCTATACAGTATCGTGTAAACACTGATTTAATAAAGAACCTAATTTTTAAGGCGAGAATAATTCTACATTGTGGAGTTTGCAGAAGTGGAGCTCAAGGCTAGTACTCTACCACTTGAAGCCACAGCTCCACTTTGGGGTTTTGGGGTGGTTAATTAGAGATCAGAATCTCAGGGACTTCCTGGCCCTGGTTGGCTTTGAACTATGATTCTCAGATCTCAGACTTCTGAGTAGTTAGAATTATATGTGTGCACCACCAGAACCTTATCAGGGAGGAGTGTGTGTGTGTGTGTGTGTGTGTGTGTGTGTGTGTGTGTGTATGTGTTTATTTGCAACAGCAAAAGTGATGGTTTATTGCATGCATGTCACATTCAACCACAACTATGCACAGAACTAGTCTAGAATGTCACAAGTCTCAGACACAGAACCATCAGGGGCTTATTGGTTATGGCAAGATGTATGTCTTTACAATGGGGTCTTGGCGATGGAAGTCCTAGACCCATTGGGAAATCGTAGACAGCGGCATACAGGCTCCTGGCCTCTGGCCTTCCTTGTTTCTGCTCCTCTGGCCTCAATGGGTGTGCAAGCTGGATTGCTTGGACCTCTGCCTCATCTTTCTTCTTTTGAACTTCAGCCTGCACGCTCAATTCTTCCTCCACTTGTCTCTCATGGCACAGTGGTTTCTAAGGAGATGTGCTAAGGGAGTTATTTCTTTTTTTTTTTTTTGCCAGTCCTGGGCCTTGGACTCAGGGCCTGAGCACTGTCCCTGGCTTCTTCCCGCTCAAGGCTAGCACTCTGCCACTTGAGCCACAGCGCCGCTTCTGGCCGTTTTCTGTATATGTGGTGCTGGGGAATCGAACCTAGGGCCTCGTGTATCCGAGGCAGGCACTCTTGCCACTAGGCTATATCCCCAGCCCGGGAGTTATTTCTTAATAGGTCCAGAGTGTCATCTTCCCTAGACCCCTGCTGGTGAGCATAATGGCTGCACATTCATGTGAATGTATTTAATCTGTTGAATTGTGCACTGAAAATGGTTATAGTGGCAAATTTTACTTGTTTTACTGAAATAAAAAGAGTAGAAGAGGTTAGTGGTTCACACCTGTAATCCTAGCTACTCAGGAGGCTGAGATCTAAGAATTGTGGTTCAAAGCTAGCCCAGGCAGGAAAGTCCATGAGACTCTTATCTCCAATTAAACCACCTGAAAACTAGAAGTAGAGCTCTTGGCTCAAAGTGGTAGAGTGCTAACCTTGAGCAAAAAAGCTCAGGGACAGTGCCCAGGCCCCCAGGGTCAAGCCCTACTGCCAACAAGAGAGAAAGAGAGAGAGGAAGAGGAGATATAATAATAGGAGGTCTGAGGAGGGAAACCTTAGCCTGTGTTTGAGTTGATTTTCTTTTTCTTGTCTTTTCCCCAGCAGAGGGAACTTCTTCCACTGCAGGTTGGCCCAGTTCCCCAGTTCCCTCTTAGAGAACTCCTGTGTGCTAGAAATCTCTGGCCAAGTGGGCCTGTGGATCTGTGTCTGGCATGGGAACTCGATTTTTCTGACTTCCCAGTTTAATTTCGGGGAAGGCACTTCACTAAAGTGCTTAAACAGGAAGGAGAAATTACCAACACTGTTATTTTCTCCCGCGTAACAGCCTCAAGATACAAGCTAAAGCTACCATTAGCCTGTTCCTTCAATTCCTCTAAAAATACTCAGCTCCCTCTTGCTTTCTGAGAAGGGAACTTCAGCTGATTCCAGGGGTGCGGATGGCCCTGTGAAGGCCTGGGCCTGATGGGCTCTGTGTAGTGTGGTTAGAGACAAGGGCCCAGAGCCCCAGGGGTCCAGAGTATCCACAGACCCCGAGGTCAGGCCTAGCTGAGTCTTGTCTCCAAGACTTGAATGATCAAGTCAACAAGGAATAAACAAGCTCCATGGGTAATGATCTCAACGTGATATGGATACAAAGCTGTTCAAGTGGCATCCTCACATAGAGCAAGAGAATGCAGGCATTGACCTCATAATGCTTCAAATGGAATAACAGACCATCAGGCACCAGTGGCTCAGGAGGCTGAGATTTGAGGATCGCAGTTTGAAGCCATTCTTGGGCAGAAAATTCCATGAGACTCTTATCTCCAATTATCCACCACAAACCACCAGAAGTACATCTGTGGCTCAAGTGATAGATAGAGCACCTGTCTTTAGTTAAAATACTAAGGGACGGTGCTACTTAGGCCCTGAGTTTAAGACCCAGTATTGGCGAGAGAGAGAGAGAGAGAGAGAGAGAGAGAGAGAGAGAGAGAGAGAGAGAGAGACAGACAGACAGACAGACAGAGAGACAGAGAGAGACAGAGAGACAGAAAGACAGATAGAGAGACATAGAGAGAGAAGACAATAACAATAATAACAATCACTAGATTGGGTGACATTTGGAGGATGTTTTCATGTATTGATTCATTGAATTCTCACAGTAATGCTGTAAGGCAAACTTTATCATCATCATCATCATCATCATCATCATCATCATCGTCCCCATTTTACAGATGGGGATGGTCAGGCACAGACAAGGAGGCAAGGCGGCTTTTCCAGGACAGGCTTGTCCATGTATTTGGACTTCTTTTCTTGCTGACGATTTTCACCCTGGGATGTTCTACTGAGCTGCTGATGAGCTGACACTTACCCTGTGTTGCTGCTATTCACATTATTCTGTTGTCAAACCATGGGAAGCCCACTCACATTTGCCAAGTCAGGAAATTACACCAATGACCAAGAGAATGTGGCTTAGGTTTCAGGCACAGCTGAACCCAAGGGCTACCCCCTCTTTTTCATGCTCTCCTCTCTCTCTGTCTCTCTTGCTCTCTCTCTTCTCTCTCTCTCTCTCTCTCTCGCTGTCTCCTTCTGTCAAGTTGCTTACATCTCTGCTGACATCAGGCTTAAAACCTGACAGAAAGACTCCTACTTATACTCCTAGCTACTCAGAAAACTAAGATTTGGGAATGGTGGTTCAAAGTCAGTCCAGGAAAGAAAGTTTGTGAGACTGTTATCTCCAATAACTACAAAAAAAAAAAAAAAGGCAGAAGTAGAGCTGTGGCTCAAATGGTAGAGTGACAGCCTTGAGCAAAAATCTCAGGGACAATGCTCAGGCTCTAAGTTCAAGTCCAAGGACAAGTATGTGCACACACACACACACACACACACACACACACACACACACACACACACACACGGAGTCTCCTATGTTGTCCTGGGGTTGCGTTCTGTGGACCTGTCTTGGTATTCCCAGCCCATCTCTATGGTCAATGTGGAAGGTCAAGACCCCCTCAACCTTGCTTGACCTGTACCACAGGCCCATCTTCATGCCTGGTGTAGAAGAGAGTTTGGCTTCATCTGACCCATGTTAACTGAGTGTGGAAAGGCAAATCGAGGTGCCATTACCCAAAGAAGGAGGAAACACACACAGAGTAGGTCAACCTAACAGACCTTCGCTGCCTCTGCCCAGGGCACTGGCAGCCACAGGATATTTATCTGATTTCTGTTTCATCTGATTGGATGGCAGGCAGCCAGGTGTTTGTTTCCCTACAAAATTGTTGACCAGGGAAAGTCCTTGTAAAGATTTTTTTTTTTTTTTTTTTTTTTTGGCCAGTCCCGGGCCTTGGACTCAGGGCCTGAACACTGTCCCTGGCTTCTTCCCTCTCAAGGCTAGCACTCTGCCACTTGAGCCACAGCGCCGCTTCTGGTCGTTTTCTGTATATGTGGTGCTGGGGAATCGAACCTAGGGCCTCGTGTATCCGAGGCAGGCACTCTTGCCACTAGGCCATATCCCCAGCCCACCCTTGTAAAGATTTTAATAGCTTTGAATACCTAACTCATGGATTATGTGAGAAACAGAGACCTTTGGTGTGTGTCATCTCTCTGGAAAGCTGGCATGTGCTTGCTCATAAGTTCACATTCATTTCTTCATTCCACAAAGATTAATGAGCACTGATTACATCTTGGATTGTTGGGAGTTATGACCCTAGTTTAGATTTCCAGAGTGGGGCTTGCTACCCAATACTAGTTGCTTGCCTAGATCAATCACGGGCAGCTTTTGCATGTACGGCTGGGTTTTCATAGCACACCATGTATACCATGGATAGAATCTCAAATAGTAACAGGTAATCGATATATAGTTGCTGATTTATTATGAGCGTAAAGTTTCACCTGTACGCATGATTCCTTTCCTCCCATGCTTCTCTGCTCCTAAACTAAGCAGATCGTGAGTGATGGAGTCCTCCAGCTGCATTTCTAAGAACAGTGATGTACTGTTCCTCACTACAGGGTTTAGAAATAGAAAGGATTCTGCGGGGGCACCCTGTGTCTTCTCATTTGCCTGGTGCTAAACGTTGTGTGAGAGTAAGTCTCACAATTGCCATGTCTCCCTTTCTATAGTTTTCCTAGCTTTGATCTGGAATTTTCATCTTATTTGGTTAAATTATTTCTAGTGAGATGTTCAAAGACTTTTAAGTATCACACTGCCTTTTGAATAGTAGCTTCTTTTTGGTGTGGTCCCCCCCCTAATTATTCTAAATATAGTATAATGACCATGAAAGCAGGAGAGAGAGGGAAAAAACCCACATTTTATGTTCTTGAATTTGATTTCATATTCACAACTTCCACTTAGTACCTCTCTAGTTATTAGGTTTATTTGAATGTCATTTATGAGGTGCCTCCAGGATGATAGTCATTCAATATATGTTACTGCACATTTAGGGAATAAGTTGGTTCATTTGATAAAAACACAGGACCTAAGTATCCTCTCAGAGCTTCTCAAAGTTCCTGTTGTGCTAGTTTTACAGCCGATCTACTGTGCATCATTTAATATCTCTGTAGTATTTTTAATCAAATATTTATTGAACACCTACTATATAAGCATCAGTAGATGTACTTTATTTTCATATATTTTGAGGTACTGAGGGTTGAATTCAGGGCCTTGTGGCTTGCTAGGAAGCACTCTCTACCACTTAAGCCACCCCTCCGGACCAATTAGAGCCAATTAGGATTCGAGAAATGAGCAAGACAAAGTTCTGTTGTCAGGAGTTTGCACTGTAGAGAAGTAGTATAGGTAGGTGTAGTGTAGCTTTATAATAAAAATAGGTAGCACAAGGGAATAGCTCTTACATTGGTGGGGAGGATGTCAATAGAGTTTCCATAATAACATATTACAGTCTAGGGAGCTTACATCTATTGTCTCTCAGTTCTGAAGGACTGAAGTCCAAGATCAAGCTGTTAGCTGAGGCATCTCGTTGGAAGAGGGCTGCTTTCTCTCTATGTGGCCCCTTATGTGTGTGTGTGTATACACATATGCTAAAAACCCCTCTTCTTCAAAGAACATACTGGATTAGAGCCTTCCCTAAGGAACCCCAAAAAACCACCTCTTGAAAGACACTGTCTTCAGATGCAGTCCAGGCTGTTAAGACTTTCCACTTAGGAATTCAAAGGGACACAATTCCATACCCAACTATGGGTCCAGGAAGACCTTTCTGGAGAGGGGCAACATCTGAACAGAGGAGGGAAATGGCCGCTGGAGGGGGCCATGGAGACAGAGCCAAGCAGGGGAGGAAGGGTACCCCGGTAAGAGCAGAAGGGGCTGCCCAGAAATGGAAGAACTCGGAGGCATGATGATGTTATTTCCTCCTGAATTTCATAGGAAGCCATTGTAATACTTTGGACAGGGATGTCATCTCAGATGCATTTTTAAGGGATAATTTTTAAATTCATGACAGAGTTCCACGTAGGCATTTGAGAACTTGCTGGTAAATTCTCAGCAAAGGATCTTAGCAAGTTAGGATATCAGGTAAGAATTATTTGAACTACTGGATTCTTGTCAAAACTTTCCTTGCCATGTTTGATTACACTGAGCTTATGACAAAGAGTGATACAGGGTTTTATTTGCATATATGAAAGCAAACACCTTCTCGTTGGGGTTTGGCTGGTCTATAGTTTACGCCTAAGAAATGATGTTCAGTTGACATTTCTTAGGAGAGCTTGGATCAGGGAAAATCTCTGAGGTGTCATTTTCATTTTTGATGCCATTGTAGATGGCACATGAAGTAACGCGAGAATGAATAGAAATTTGAGCAATTCCTTGCCAGAAGATAAGAAATCTCCATAAAGCCATTCATGCTCATCACATCCAGACCCTGTTCTGAATTAAGCAAAGATTGTCATTCTAAAGCTTTACATCTAAGAAGCCTGTAGACACTGGGTCATGCCACAAACTATCAGTATGTGTGTGGGTGTAGGTATGGATGTCAGTGTGAGAGACAGTACACTTGAGGGATGGTGGTACGAGGGATTGTACTCAAAGGCTTGGGTTTAGTAGGCAAGTGCTGTATCATTATACCACATCCCCAGTCCTTTTATTCTCCTACTTGTGTTTCCTGAGGAGCTGAGATTATTGGCATGCTCTGTAATGCCCAGCTCTGTATTTTTAAATGAATATGGTTATGTCCGTGTTCACAGAATCTGTATGCTGTGTTCAATCTGAGCACTGTACCCAAGAGGAAGCATATTTATGGAAGAGGGTGGCAGGGGATTCCCAGCTTTGCTGGCAATGTGTAAAAAAATATATAAACTGTCAGCCTTCTCTCTTGCAGTCCCATTAAATTCTGTCACTGGAGTTGCTTTCCCAAACCTGGAGAGCTTCATCATGTAGAAGAGAATGATGTTCTACACACAGTCACAGACGTGCACATATGCACACACAAGTGTAAAGGTAGGATTTCAGTTGTAATATGATTGGAGTTAGTGAATTTTTTTGTGGGATTTGTACTCAGGGCCTGGGTACTATCCCTGAGCTCGTATGCTCAAGGTTAGCACTCTACCACTTGAGCTATAGCTCCACTTGTGAGTTTTGTGATTTGGGTTTTTTTTTGGGGGGGGGGGGGTTTAATTGAAGATAGGAGTCTTATAGACTTTCCTGCCTGGGATGGCTTTGATCCTCAGGTCTTAGCCTCTCGAGTAGCCAAGCTTATAGGCATTAGCCACTGGTACCCAGCTACAGTTAGTGAATTTTTAAAGAGAGATCAATCACATTTCAAAGACATGAGGATCACCTTTTGATCCTCTTTATAGAATAATGTATCGTGTGTGTGTGTGTGTGCGCGTGCGCGTGCGTGCTGGGGCTGGGGCTTGAACTCAGGGATAGCGCACTGTTCTTTAGTTTTTTCACTCAAGACTGGTGCTCTACCACTTGAGCCACAGCACCTCTTCTGTTTTTTCGGTTATTAATTGGAGGTAAAAGTCTCATAGACTTTCTTTCCTACCTGAGCTGACTTCAAACTGCGACCCTCAGATCTCAGCCTCCAGAGTAGCTCAGATTACAGACATAAATCACCAGGGGCCGGCCTGGCATCTATATTTCTGGAGAGGGAATTTGTCAACAAATTTCAACTATACCAATGGAGATCATTTAGACATTAATGAAAAGGGCTTTAGTATAAATATGGAAGCTTTCCTTGCCCTACTTGGGGTGGAGGTGGGGTTGATTAACCTATTCAAGCCAGATCATTAGAATTTTATATGCGGGAAGAAAATGCTAGAGGAACCAAACAATAGAACGGATTTTAGGTACCTGTATCTGAAGACCATTTAGGCTAGTTCTCTAAAAATGGTCTCGGATCCCTGAAGAAACCACATGCCCTAGGGGATACAACACATTTTTCACCAGCATGAGCCCAACTACTTCAGTGAAGCCCTTAGGCATTTAGAAGCTACTCTTGGGGGTTGAATAGAAGCACAGAGCAGTGTTGAAGTCATGGTGCCTGGATCAGCGAAGTCAGGTGTTACCGGGACTGTGCCTGTGCGTTCTGAAGATGGAGCCCCACCTCACTTGGCATCTCAGTACGAAGTCCTCTGTGTGGAGAGGTGGCTGTGCTGTTAAGCTGTGAAGTGAGCAAAGTGCAGGCTGAACCACAACACCCTGCAAATGCCTACCTAACACCGCCCGGGCGTGGCGTTCAATCCCCCATGGTAAAGAGCCAACGGCACTGACACACTATCACCTCATGGCAGACATGAAAATCAAGAGCCTCTGGCCAGTCCCCATGCCTAACCCCAAAGCCAGAAGAGAACCAGGAAGCAGGAAATACTCGGTAGTTCTTTCCGTCTGAGCATGCTCTGCAGGATGAAAAGGTACTTCCCCTTTCTGAAGAGTTACGGAGCATGAACTCTAGTTCCTACTTAAGCAAGCAAGTGGAAAAGAAGGAACCTAAATTACCCTCCAGAGGACTCAATGTTACCTTCAGCTCCCCGTAGCCCAAGCTTAGAATAGAATTGCAAGGATCCCATTTCGTCTGTAGGCCAACTGGGACTTCGGATACGTGAGTAAACATGGAGTTTTATAGAAACCTAAAGCACTACAGACCGTGTGTTCAGGAAAACTTGAGTTTCTCAGAGAAGCAAAGGGAAAAAAAAAAAAAAAAGGATGGAGTTACAGAATAAGAGAGCCGGAAAGAAAACTCACATGAACCCTAGGGCAGATAGCTAAAGGAGTTTGAGAAATTACACTTCAGGAAATTACATTGCACTTGCCAGTTTGTGCTCTAGTTTGCAAAACTGCCTGGACCCATGAATGGGGGGGAATCTTGTACAAAAACCTATTTGCCTGGCTTGATTGAAAGTCACATATGACTTTCATTTCCCAGGTGTTGACGGGAAGTTGACGAGTGTGACCCTGGCTCTCTGCTGAAGCGCAAGCTCCAGCCTTATGCTTGAGATGGAAGACAGGCACACAGCTGTAAAGGGGTCGCATGAGGCTGGGCTTCTCAGGTTTTAATACATTCGTTTAGTGCAAATAAAGGACAGGTCATTCCTTTCTTTTGGTCATTTAAGGAAGCCTAGGAGAAGGGCTAGAGCTGGACCAGCGATCCTGAAGCATTCTTGAGCTACAATACAAAGACTGTAAAGTCTGGAAAGAGGACCAGAATCTATCCATGACATGGTAGCATCCACAGATTCATGAGGAAAGATATAGGAAGATGAATATGACATTGAATTTGCAATCTAGAGAAGCAAAAGTAAGTTTCTGACATTCCTTAGGAACTACGGGGTGGGTTTTCATTGTATTGAAGTGTGCATTTGGACTTCAAATATGAGATTAAAATATGATCCCAGAAGTGGAAACGTGGCATGAGTGGCAGCGTATCAGACTCGAATGCAAAAGAACGTGTCTAGCCAGGTGCTGGTGGCTCCCACCTGTAATCCTAGCTACCCAGGAGGCCGAGACCCGGGTAAGTCATGGTGTGAAGCCAACCCAGGCAGAAAAGTCTGCAGAACTTCATCTCCAATAAGCCAGCAAAAGGCAGAACCTGGTGTGTGGCTCAAGTGGTAGAGGACAAGCCAAGCAAGCAAGCCAACATGAATGTGAGGCACTGGGTTCAAACCTAGCCAAATAAAGGACTTAAAATATGGGATCTTGCCAATGAGGAGATGCAAGATCTTCCCTCAAACATACTCAAAGTTGAAGATTCTTAGGCAAGGATGTATTAAGGGCGTGCTAAAAATAATTCCGACTGGGGAGAGAAGAAAGAGGAAAGGCAGGATGAGGCAGTGGACAGGGGACCTATTTCACACCTTAGGCAAACCTTATAGTGTTATAAGGTGAGAAAAACGAGAAGCCACATTTTGAGAGGTTGCATCTTGGAGTCTTTATTAAAAGGCCGGTGACTGCATGGTGGGCTCCCATCTCAAAGACCAGACGCCAGCAAATACACTTAGCACTGTTAGGAAACTTAGCCATGAAGGCCAGAGAGGAAAGAAAGCACAAACACAACACCAACAAACCAATTCAGCTCCAATGGAGAGCTCAAGTGGGACACGATGGTGACTGGAGACAGAACACAGGACACCAGCAGGAGCACGGGACATGTGGCAGGGCGTAATGGTGCCTGAGCTGGTTCCGGCCTAAACGGGGTCAGGTCAGGGGACAGGGTCACAGGAAACTCCTAGTCTCAGGCACTGGACTGACAGGTTCAGTAACCTATCAGCCAAGTTGCAGCCCCTGCCTCCCATCACCTGGGAGATGGGGGCTTCACCTTCCCCCCAGCCTGAAGACAAGATGCCAGATCCTTCCACCTACCATGTAGCCAAGATGGCGCTGGCCAGACCCAAACTCCCTATTTCAATAGAAAATGACGGAGTGCAAGTTACAGCTCACACCGTGGGCCTTGTTCCAACTTCAAGCAAGAAGCCTGGCTTCCGTGTTTTACACCTCTTTCTCACTGGCCCAGGATCTGCAGGGAAACCTCAATTCTCGGGTGCTTGTGGCTTCAGTCTTCCAAAGTGAGTCACTGGTGCTGAACCCCTGGAAACAACCAGACACCAAGAAAAGACACTGGGAAACGGATAAAGGATTGTTGAGGGGATGGCTTAGAGCCCCCACAGTGTCTGCCATATGTATTAAGACCAGAAGGCAGAGGAAGAAATAGAGGGTTCACATAGGAGTCCAAAGCTTGGAGAACAGAGTCGCCAACTTGTAGCAGCTGCTTCTTCTCTGGGCAACTGTGGCTGCCGCTGGCAGAGACTCTGACACACAGGAAGGGCCTGGCAGGGGCTGCCCTGACCACCGCTCCTGAAGAGTGGTAGGCATGAGCCTACTGACCTTGCCCCTCTCCTTCGGCTGCCCTTGGGCCAGTCTGGGGCAGCCAATGAGCGTCCTTAATCCACCTGTGCCCGCCTGACGTCCTTCCGCCTTGGCCGACAGACCTAGACAGTTTTCCCCAAGAAGACAGACTCTATTCCAAGACTCAACCTGGGCTACAAATACAATCACAGCACTGTGGAAAGGGAGGTGAATTAGGACGGGAGGAGCTATGGAGAGGCTTGGGGGAGAAGATGAAACTTTCTTTTAGCCTTGAAAATCACTAGAATTCAGATAGGTAGAGAGAAGAGAAAAGAAAGGGGCTACCCGGCAGAGAGGAACAAATTGAGAAAAGATACATATGGGGGGAAAAAATAACAAAAACAAAAAACCCACATACACTTTTAATGCTCAAGTTGAAGACTGGTATAGCTGAAGTCAAGAATTGCAACAGGAAAGGCAGCCTGACTGGGGGTCAGCCTGAGTCTAAAAATTGGGTCATGGTCTTAGGTTGCCCCCCCTCCCGCCTCCTGCTCCATTCAGCGCCCTTCTGATTCTCTGCCTAACTCTCCTCTCTCAGACTTCCCTTCCATCAAGCTGTGTGGGGCTCCAGACCATCCTTCTAATTAA